>NW_024544840.1:0-583787 GCF_018167655.1 Microtus oregoni | reverse complement strand
ATCGCACTTTGTCCATCTTTAGGCCACATGGCCCTTGTCCGTTTGTGTTTTATCTTTCATTTTTACTGTGGCTTAAAAAACATTTCTGTTATATTGGTTTTTAAAATTTTAAATTATAACATTTTGATCTTTTCCCTTGAAAATATTTCCTGTTACCCTCCTAAACTTAGAAAACTTAGTTCTTGTTAGAAGCTTCATATTCATCATCATAGTTTTGTAACTTGCTTTTTTCTATTTAACTCTTCAGTCCAACTGCCACCTATTTTAGTTTACGACAGGAGATGAGCATGGAAGTGCCACGAGCTGTCTCAGCGTGATCCGATGAACAGCCCTTCTATCCTTACTATGCATCCTCCAATGCAGAGTAGATCAAGAAATTATGGCTCCAATCGTGATGTTCATTTCTAATCTTGGCTCTCAGGAGGCTGAGGCAGGAGGACCATAAGTTTTAGGGCAGCTTTGGCTATGCAGTGGGATTCCATCTCAAAAAACAAAAGGAAAGAATCATTTGTGTCACACCAACAAGATAAGTATGTTTATCAATACACATTGATCCCCATTAAAAACTCCGGTCCTGCGTCAAGGACAAGTAAATTTTTGGTCTTAACATTCCTTCATTCTTCCACACATGATTAAGCGTTGCTCATGAGCGCAAGGTGAAAGTGGAAACAGCTGGATCCTGCACTGCTTTGATCACTCTCTATCTTCATTTTTTGAGGCAAGGTTTCTTAAACCCAGAGCTCATCGATTCTGGCTAGTCTAAGCTAGCCAACTTGCCCTGGGAATGCAGTCCCGTGTCTTGGCCGGCCTCTTTAGTGTGGGGATTATTGGGAAGCCACCATAATTGCCCAGCTTTTGACTGAGATCTGTGGATCAGAACTCCGGTTCTCATGCTTGCACAGCAAGCTCTTTATCCGCAGACCTACCTCTTTAGACCCCTTTGCAACATTAGGTTCCCACCTGTGATCTCCATACTGCTTCTTAGCTATACATTCCTACCCTGTTCAGGCTTTATTCAAGACAGAACACAATCTCAAAGTTCTTAAAGCTCCCCTGTCCTCCAGATCCTGGAGAAACTATGTACACATTAGATTGCGAGGAGGACAGAACAAGTGACCTTTGAAATTGACCTTTGAAAAAATGTATGGAGGCATACTTTACAGACTATAATTTTGACAGTGGTCATTAGGTGAGGGAAATATCAGTACAGATTTATTAACTAGTATAGAGATTCCAGTAGAAATGCCTCTTTGAAAACAAAGTAAAGCACATCATCAAAGGCACAGATAAAAATACTAAACTGTTTAGACAAGGACTGAGCACCTTAAATGGACATACAGACTTCAGACATATAAAGATGAAATAGCAGGTCAGGGATGTATCTCGGTGGCAGAGCACTTGCCTGACATGCTTGAGGTGCTAGGTTTCAGTTCCCAGCAAGGAAACTTTCAGAGTTCAGTAGGTAGAGTGCTTGCATAGCATGAAGGAAGCCCCTGGGTTCAACCCTCCGTACTGCACAAACCAGACCTGCTGTAACACCAGCACTTGAGGTAGAGGCCTGAGGATCAGTAGTTCAAGGTCATTCTTGCCTACAAAGAGAGCTTGAGGCAATCAATCAATCAATCAATCAATCAATCAAAAATATATGCAGCTGGGCAGTGGCGGCGCGTGCCTTTAAGCCCAGCACTTGGGAGGTGTTGAGGCAGGTGGATCTCCAACTTCGAGGTCTGCCTGGTCTACAGAATGAGTTCCAGGACAGCCAGGGCTACTCAGAAAAAGGGGGGGGGGGGGGGGAAGTGCCATAACAGTTGACTGCCAGCAGGTGGCACTTGACCCACAGCAAAGTATGGAGGAAAAACAAATTCTGAAATCAAAGAATGCTACCAAGTTCCCAGGACACCGTCGGTAGATGAGTCTTTCACACAGAAAGCTGGGACTGCAGATATTTAAGGAAGAGGGCAGTAGTCTGTAACAGCGACAGTCTGTTCAGCTGTCTGTGTTGGGCAAGGAATAAGGCCCCTTCTCCCATCCCTTCTAGTGTTGTGGTCGGGCTACGAGTTAGCATAATAATTAATTAACCAGAGAAAAATCATTTTATTCATTTTCATATATACATTGGAGCCTTATTATTAACGAGACTGAGAAGCCCAGATGACGGACGATGACATAGCATCCAGAGCTACTGAATAAGGAGTTTCTGGGGAAATGGCGGAGACATGTGACGGGGACTGAGGGGAGAAAACACATGGCAAATAGCGAAAATGCCTCGAACCCCTCTCTTCCTCCTAGATACTGTTGCTGTGTGCTCTACCCTGTGGCCGAAGGGCCTGGATTTGTGTACCAACTGACTCACTGGACTTGGTCAGCTGCCCTAGGTCGACAATGAGAGAAAATGAGAAACAGGAAAGAGGAGTTTAGCAGCAGCTCAGCCTAACCAGGCAGCTAACCTGGACTTTCCCAAGGCATCTCTTACGACCCATTAAACTTAGTCAGACTTGGTCTCTCCGAGGAGCACACTATCTTATGCCAGTGTT
The DNA here is from genome assembly GCF_018167655.1 of Microtus oregoni. NCBI lineage: Eukaryota > Metazoa > Chordata > Mammalia > Rodentia > Cricetidae > Microtus > Microtus oregoni. The sequence goes on along the minus strand of NW_024544840.1, from coordinate 581,253 downwards.
TCCATTATTCTGGCTTTGTACACTGAATATTCGGTAGCACTAGTCTTTTTGCAGGATTTTCTAAAAGAACCCTTATATAAATTTCAAATGCAGTGATTTCTTATATCATCCCCAAGATATCAATTTTTTGATGGCAGTATTGGGTTATTTCCTTAGAATAGACTTCTAAGAATTTTGTATGAACATATTTCCCACTCTCAACACTAGTAAAGTTTTCACGAAGCCAGTTACAAAAGAACCCTGTCAGCACCTGAACAGTTTCAAATCAAAGATTGTTTTTTCAGTTGGGTGCGGGGGGGGGGGGGCGTAGACTTTGCTTCAATTTCCCTACCTCCCATTACTAAAGAGAAAAACCATGTGCTTGCCACATACAGTTTAGTCAATGCTGGTTTAAGGAATGGGATCTAGGAATCTGTGCTGCGTGTACCTGGGACGTTTAAACAATGTGACTGCAATGGAGAGAAGAGCACGTGGAAACCTGACGGGCAGCTTAGGGCAGGGACCCTCGAGCAGCAGTTCCAGGAATGCCCAGATGCTGGCAGGGAGCTCTGCTTTCTTATCTCCTCTTAGTGAGTGTCCTTGCTTCCCTGTGGGGTGTGAGCAGAACTCCGCAACTCTAAAGGGCTTCTGGCAGACAGCTCTGGAACTGGAGCTCTGGATTTTCAGGATGGAAATATTGGATCTACCCAGTCCTTAATTTCAGCCTATCTCCTAAATGACGTCAGGGTTTCATCTTCAGAGCAGAGACTGTTGGGATATCTGGTGGAGATAAGAAACCAGAAGTTCTGGCTCTGGCAGGAGACTTAACAGTCCAAGCTACTAAAATGAAAGAGGTAATTAAAGTAAGGCCTAGAGCCCACCTTAGGCATGCTGAACAAATGGGAGGAACAATTCACACCCTCAATGAGAAGATGTACTTTTCCTTTCCATCCCAGAAATCCCACCCTCCCACCTCACTTGGGTATGGTTGCTCCTGGAGCCTTCCCTGGGTTAAGCCTGCTTGCTTTTCTGAATTACTTAGATAAGTATAACTGTTCCTTTTTCTCCCCTCCCCTCCCCCTACACACACACACATACACACACACACACACACACACACACACACACACACACAGAGAGAGAGAGAGAGAGAGAGAGAGAGAGAGAGAGAGAGAGAAGAGAAGAGAAGAGAAGAGAAGAGAAGAGAAGAGAAGAGAAGAGAAGAGAAGAGAAGAGAAGAGAAGAGAGAGAGAATATGTATACACACATACACATATACACCCAGATGCTGGCCATAATCTAGACATGCTTCTCCTGATACTCTGGGCTTTCTCACTCTTTTTCTCTGAAGTTATTACTACCCCTGACTCCTAAGCACTGATTTCTTCCATGTGGTGGTTTACAAAAGGCATGATTTTTCTCTCTTCTTTTTTTTTTTCCTGCTACCTAGCAGCTACCAAGATTTACAGCTTTCCAGCCCTAAGGGTTTTCTTTTAAAGACTAATTAAATTGTCATTGTCCTCGGGCTTCCTACTGAGTCTTTTTTTAAAGACAGAGTCTCACTAAGCAACTCTAGCAAGACCAGAACTAAGAGGTCTGCCTGTTTTGTCTCCTGAGCACAGGGGCCTGAGTCTCTTCTTAAATTCTTTAATTAGTGGGACTAAAACTCAAGAGGAAACCCCAATTTGCCCAGTAACATGTGACACTCCAGGTTGGGCTCCCCAAAATTTCCTAGTAACAATAATAGGTAGCGCCTAGCTTCTAAACTAATAAGCCTGTTCTAGGGGTGTCAAGAACACCTTGGAATTCGGACTTGACTTAAGTCAATGCCCAGAAACTAATTTACGATCACTACAGTCTGTCTGTTTCCAGACAGGATCAGCAGAAAGCTGTCTTCAGCACTTAATGAAGCGAGCACCTTCACACCTGCAGCCAGACTGACTCCACTCCAAGTACAGCCTCTGGCAGAAACACAGCGGTAAGAAGTGGCAAGGTATGAAAGTGCCCCAACTCCTAGCAGGTCTTCTGCAGCAAAGGGAAACGGGAAATGACAGCGCACTTGCCAGAGCAAGCACGCTCGTGAAGCCACAGGGCTCCCTTACTCCCTGTGCCCAAAGGACAGAGAAGTCCTGGATGTAGAAAATCTTGTTCTTCTTTTTTATTCTTTGGCTTTAATAAGAAAAGATCCTGTTTTAATTTTGAACTTAAAAAAAAAAAAGCTAACAAAAGCGGGCTATTCTCTTTGTTTAAGACCATGTGGAATCATTACTAAGACGTCAGTTTTCTATTGTCTAGGTAGTAGACTGTAGTTATTTAGTTTTACAAGGACTTCTTTGGCCAAGAAATCTGTCCATTTGGAAAAGAATAGTATTGCATACTACTATGCAGATTTGCACACGCTACAATTGTAGTGCCTTTCAGTCTGAAGGAATCAAATGCTGGGTCCTTTTTACTGAAGACCAAGGTCTTGGTTGGCTGCACCCCATTTGTGAAAGACAGCCGCTTTCTTTCACTCAGACGGCAGGCACACTGATAAGTTCAAAATCCCCCTTCCCTCGCAAGTATTAAGTAACAGAGCAAATGAGATGGCAGATGCGGAAGAAGACCTTGTCGTTCTTGTCACTTTCCTCGATTCTTTTGAAGCCTTTTGTTCTATGTCTAGTCTCATCAATTAGCTACTTATTCAAACACCCATTTCTTACTTCTGTCAAGTAATGGCTCTGACATGCTCCTCTCCCAACACCTCCATGATCAACTTCTCCCGACTGCCAATCTATCTTATATACTACACATATTCCCTTAGTACCATAATTTATATTATCTTCTAACTATTCGAATTCTGTTCCTGTTCCTAGAGCCAGGTCCCTGAGACAGGGAATTTCCAAGGAATGCGTAGGTTGTCTAGCTACTTCCTTTTCCCTGTCCCTGATGAAGAACCTGGGGTCTAGGGAGGTCTGGACAAGTTTGCAGGAAAACTAGGCATACCGCGCAGATGCCTTGACTTTCAGTTCAGTGTTTTCCACTGCATTAGGTCATTTATCTTACTTGCATCTTTTCAGAACTCCTTATAAAACGCTAGACATATTCGTGGTTCCCTTGAGTATCAGTATAACAAGTGTACAGGTTTATCTAACTGAGAGATTGACCAGGGAAAGAGTAAGAAGGCAGAAAGGCATTTCCTTACTTCTTTGCGTGATGCCACCCTCCAGACCAGTTAATCGCTATTTTACACTTCCCGTCAATCAGGCACTGGGCAGCAGTGATTGTAGCTCCTCCCACAGCAGCCGCATAGTCAAATATTCCTTCTGTGGCTGGGCAGTCATAACCTGGGGGCAGAACCCAGAAAAATCTGTTAAAGAAGATCTGGGGAAGGAAGAATAGGTTAAGCTGTGTCAACAGCACAGCCTAAAGAAGGTTCTGGGCTAAAACCAGCTCCACTGGGGACAGATAAGCATCTCCAATGTTAGACAGGGAAGGCTTTCAAAGGTTAGAAATAGAAAGGGTAAAACCTTCAAGATGAACTTCTCATATCCCACCAGCAGTCCATCAAGGCCCGAGAGGTGATGTATTTTGCCAGTGGTCACACAGAGCCAGGCCTGGGACCGGGTCTTTTGATAGCCCCACCTAGTATCTTTCTTTAAGCCACACAGTTTCTCTAGAAGAGTGGTGCCTTTGACATCGCAGTATGCTGCTGTCGCCTACAAATGTGTTGGGCCCTATTCATAGCTATCGTGGGAGGCATGTGGCCCACGAGCTGCAAGCTGGACACACCTGCACTAGACCATGCTGTTGACAATTCACTGTGATTTTTTTAAGGCATCTGTTGATGAAGGATAAGGTAGGAAAATTAGCCAGAATTTAAACATTTACCTAATGCCATGCATGGTGACGCATACCTTTAATCCCAGCACTTGGAAGGCAGAGGCAGGTGAGTTCCATGCCAGCCTGGGCTTTACAGTGAGACCCTGTCTTGGAAAAATTAAAAAAAAAAACCTCAAACCAAATAAGTCAATACTTAAAATATATGATCACTACAGCTAGTGCAGCCCCAAGTGCTGCCCTTAGAATCTTAGCACTGAGCGATTCTTCTCCATCAGTCTCATGGTTCTCTTGTGTTCGACTCATAGAGTGTTCACAATATGACCAGACTGAGGGATTAAAATGAACAGTTGGGGCTTGAGATGTAGCTAAGGCAGAGTGCCTCATTAGCATATCCCAGGACCTGGGTTCCACCCTCAATAACACACACAGGCACAGACAGACAGACAGACACACACACATACAGACACATGTGCACACATGCATCAGTTATATTATTTCTTAATTTAAAAGTATCGGGCCACAGAGGTGGCTAGCAGTTAAGAGCATTTTTTTACTCTTCCAGGGGACCTGGGTTCAATTCTCAGAATCCACATGGCAGTTTCCAAACATCTCTAACTTCAGGTCCAAGGGCTCTACGGCCTCTTCTGACCTCCACTGGCACTGCATGCACGTGGTACACACATACACTCAGGCACACAGGCGTACACATAAAACTTAAAGATAAAAAAGAAACAAGTATTAAGGGTTAGGGAAGTAGCTCAGTCAGTAAGATGCCTGGCACACAAGGATGAGGGCCTGAGTTCAGATTCCTGGCATCCATGTAAAAGCCGGCACACGAGGCATGAATGTGTAACCCCAGCACTGGAGGGGTGGAGACAAGTAGATGCTTGGAGACCACTGGCCGTCCAACCTGGTCAAAATGGTGAAGTTCAAGTTCAGTGAGAGCCTCAAAATGTAAGGTGGTGAGTGATTAAAGAAGACACCCAGAGCCAGGTGGTGGTGGCACATGCCTTTAATCCCAGCACTCAGGGGCAGAGGCAGGTGGATCTCTGTGAGTTCAAGCCCAGCCTAGTCTACAGAGGGAGGTCCAGGACAGTCAGGGCTACACAGAGAAGCCTTGTCTCAAACGAAACAAAACAAAAGACACCCAGTGCTGACTTTTGGTTCCACGTGTGTACCAGCAGACACAAGCACACTACTGCACATACACACATCCTTCTACATAAACACAGAGAGACAAATTAAGTACCATAATCTACAAGCTGGGGTCCCACTGTTGCCCGAGGGACTCTTACCTAGTCCGTATTCTATAGAGTCCGGATGGTCCTCATCACCTTCTTGGCTGACCTTTTGGAGATGTTGCAGATAGGCATCAGTGTGGAAGGTGGCCATATCCTCCATGGAGGCCACTTTGGGCTTCACTATCCTAATAATAACAGCGTGGACATACAGAAGTACATGAGACTCAGAGTATGCAAAGAGCTGGAAATAGCAGTCAATATCTGAACAGAAAAGACAACTCCCAGCTTCTGGTTCCAGTGAGCCGAAGTCATAAACACACTGTCGCTCTGCTGCACTGCCCAGCCTTCACTTCCTCCATCTATGATACTGACCCCACTAATAAGAGACAAGAAGACAGATTTTTTTCTTTTGGGTTTTTAGGTAGGAAACGATAACTGAAAAACCATATTTAACTCAAACAGATAATCTTGGGTCAAGGTCCCTGGTTTAGCCACATAGAACGCATTAACCCGGGGCCAGAAGGATGGCTCAGGGGGTAAAGGCATCTGCCATTAAGCCTGCCAACCTGAGTTTAATCCCTGGGACCCACATTGTGGAGGAGAGAACCAACTGCCCTGGCAAGTTGCCCTCTGACCTCCATGTGTGCTCTCTGGTACACACATCCCCCTAAAGAAATACGTATCATTTTTAAAAAAATTAAAAGAGCTCTGGAGCTGGAGAGATGGCTCAGGGGTTAAAAGAATTTGTTGCTTTTGCAGAGGACTGGGGTTCAGTTTCCATCTCCCACATGGTGACTTACAACCACGTGGAACTCCAGTTCGAGATCTGACCTCCATAGGTACCAGGCGCGCGCGCACACACACACACACACACACACACACACACACACACACACACGCCAAGCACTCATACACATAAAATAAGTAATCATAAAACTATATGTCTAGAAGGCTGAAATATAAGCTTTACTCCGTAAGTTACATCTCATGAGAAAGCAGGAAAGCTAGTCACGTTTGAATCAGTTTCTGCTTGGACCAGGCAATTCTTTCAGTGTAGTCTCTTGCTTTAGTTTTGGTGCTGAGCCTTGTCCCCTCTCCCCCACCCCGCATCCCTCTGTGACTATTTGAATAGGCAGCTGGGTTATCAAGCAGAATTTGAAGCCAGAGAACTGAATTCCTTTCCTAACTCCGTACTTACTAGTTCTGTTAACTTCAGGTGAGTTGACTGTTCTATACCTCAGCTTTCTCATCTGTAAAATGGGTCAGTTTAGTGGACTTATGTGGAGATGAAATAACATATACAAAACTTCATGGACAACTAGCATTAATATTAGAGTAAAAAGGTGGGAAACTGGACGGGGGATGCAGAGCAGTTATACAACATCTGCCTGTCATGGGCAAGGCCCTACGGTTGGTGCCAAACGCTGCAGAAAAAGGTAATATGTTAGATATGGTGGCAAATGTCTGTAATCATAGCACTTGAGAGGCAGGAGAATCATGAGTGTGAGGCTAGCCTAGGCTACACAACAAGTTCTACACCAGACTGGGCTCTATAAGAGTGTCTCAAAAAAAATGAGAAGTCAAATGTAAAAAGTGTTTATTTATGGGGGGCTGTATGGGCACAAATGCAGGGGTTTTTGCAAGCCCGTGCATGCACAGAGGCCAGCAAAGGAGGCCACAGCATGATACACATGTTACAGCAAGATACACATGCACTTGACATGATACACATGCACCTGACATGATACACATGCACTTGACATGATACACATGCACCTGGCATGATACACATGCATTTGACATGATACACATGCAGCAGCATGGTACACATGCACCTGACATGATACACGTGCACTTGACTTGATACACATGCACCTGACATGATACACATGCACCTGACATGATACACATGCACTTGACATGATACACATGCAGCAGCATGATACACATGCAGCAGCATGATACACATGCAGCAGCATGATACACATGCACCTGACATGATACACATGAACTTGACATGATACACATGCACCTGACATGATACACATGCACTTGACATGATACATATGCACCAGCATGATACACATGCACCTGACATGATACACACGCACCTGACATGATACACACGCACCAGCATGATACACACGCACCTGACATGATACACACGCACCTGACATGATATACACGCACCAGCATGATACACATGCACCTGACATGATACACATGCACTTGACATGATACACATGCACCTGACATGATACACATGCACTTGACATTATACACATGCAGCAGCATGATACACATGCACCCGGCATGATACACACGCACCTTACATGATACACACGCACCTGACATGATACACACGCACCTGACATGATACACACGCACCTGACATGATATACACGCACCAGCATGATACACATGTTACAGCAAGATACACATGCACTTGACATGATACACATGCACCTGACATGATACACATGCACTTGACATGATACACATGCACCTGGCATGATACACATGCATTTGACATGATACACATGCAGCAGCATGGTACACATGCACCTGACATGATACACGTGCACTTGACTTGATACACATGCACCTGACATGATACACATGCACCTGACATGATACACATGCACTTGACATGATACACATGCAGCAGCATGATACACATGCAGCAGCATGATACACATGCACCTGACATGATACACATGAACTTGACATGATACACATGCACCTGACATGATACACATGCACTTGACATGATACATATGCACCAGCATGATACACATGCACCTGACATGATACACATGCACCTGACATGATACACACGCACCAGCATGATACACACACACCTGACATGATACACACGCACCTGACATGATATACACGCACCAGCATGATACACATGCACCTGACATGATACACATGCACTTGACATGATACACATGCACCTGACATGATACACATGCACTTGACATTATACACATGCAGCAGCATGATACACATGCACCTGACATGGAACACACGCACCTGACATGATACACACGCACCAGCATGATACACACGCACCTGACATGATACACACGCACCTGACATGATATACACGCACCAGCATGATACACCTGCCCCTGACATGATACACATGCACTTGACATGATACACATGCACCTGACATGATACACATGCACTTGACATGATACACATGCAGCAGCATGATACACATGCACCTGACATGATACACATGCACTTGACATGATACACATGCAGCAGCATGATACACATGCACCTGACATGATACACATGCACTTGACATGATACACATGCACCTCACATCATACACATGCACTTGACATGATACACATGCACCAGCATGATACACACGCACCTGACATGATACACACGCACCTGACATGATACACATGCACCAGCATGATACACATGCACCTGACATGATACACACGCACCTGACATGATACACACGCACCTGACATGATACACACGCACCTGACATGATATACACGCACCAGCATGATACACCTGCCCCTGACATGATACACATGCACTTGACATGATAAACATGCACCTGACATGATACACATGCACTTGACATGATACACATGCAGCAGCATGATACACATGCACCTGACATGATACACATGCACTTGACATGATACACATGCACCTCACATCATACACATGCACTTGACATGATACGTATGCACCAGCATGATACACACGCACCTGACATGATACACACGCACCTGACATGATACACATGCACCTGACATGATTCACACGCACCTGACATGATACACACGCACCCGACATGATATACACGCACCAGCTTGATACACATGTACCAGCAAGATACACATGCACTTGACATTATACACATGCACCTGACATGATACACATGCAGTTGACATGATACACATGCAGCAGCATGATACACACGCAGCAGCATGATACACATGCAGCAGCATGATACACATGCATCTGACATGATACACATGCACTTGACATGATATACATGCACCTGACATGATACACATGCACTTGACATGATACACACCCACCAGCATGATACACACGCACCTGACATGATACACATGCACCTGACATGATACACACGCACCAGCATGATACAAATGCACCTGACATGATACACACGCACCTGACATGATATACACGCACCAGCATGATACACACGCACCTGACATGATACACACGGACCTGAAATGATACACGCGCACCAGCATGATACCCATGCACCTGACATGATACACATGCACTTGACATGATACACATGCACCTGGCATGATACACATGCATTTGACATGATACACATGCAACAGCATGGTACACATGCACCTGACATGATACACATGCACTTGACATGATACACACGCACCTGACATGATACACACGCACCTGACATGATACACACACAACTGACATGATACACACGCACCTGACATGATATACACGCACCAGCATGATACACATGTACCAGCAAGATACACATGCACTTGACATGATACACATGCACCTGACATGATACACATGCACTTGACATGATACACATGCAGCAGCATGATACACATGCAGCAGCATGATACACATGCACCTGACATGATACACATGAACTTGACATGATACACATGCACCTGACATGATACACATGCACTTGACATGATACACATGCAGCAGCATGATACACATGCAACTGACATGATACACATGCACTTGACATGATACACATGCACCTGACATGATACACATGCACTTGACATTATACACATGCAGCAGCATGATACACATGCACCTGACATGATACACACGCACCTGACATGATACACACGCAAATGACATGATACACACGCACCTGACATGATATACACGCACCAGCATGATACACATGTAACAGCAAGATACACATGCACTTGACATGATACACACGCACCTGACATGATACACACGCACCAGCATGATACACACGCACCTGACATGATACACACGCACCTGACATGATATACACGCACCAGCATGATACACATGCACCTGACATGATACACATGCACTTGACATGATACACATGCAGCAGCATGATACACATGCAGCAGCATGATACACATGCACCTGACATGATACACATGCACTTGACATGATACACACGCACCTGACATGATATACACGCACCAGCATGATACCCATGCACCTGACATGATACACATGCACTTGACATGATACACATGCACCTGGCACGATACACATGCATTTGACATGATACACATGCAACAGCATGGTACACATGCACCTGACATGATACACATGCACCTGACATGATACACATGCACTTGACATGATACACATGCAGCAGCATGATACACATGCAGCAGCATGATACACATGCACCTGACATGATACACATGAACCTGACATGATACACATGCACCTGACATGATACACACGCACCTGACATGATACACACGCACCTGACATGATACACATGCACCTGACATGATACACATGCACCTGACATGATACACACGCACCAGCATGATACACACGCACCTGACATGATACACACGCACCTGACATGATATACACGCACCAGCATGATACACATGCACCTGATATGATACACATGCACTTGACATGATACACATGCACCTGATATGATACACATGCACTTGACATTATACACATGCAGCAGCATGATACACATGCACCTGACATGGAACACACGCACCTGACATGATACACACGCACCAGCATGATACACACGCACCTGACATGATACACACGCACCTGACATGATATACACGCACCAGCATGATACACATGCACCTGACATGATACACATGCACTTGACATGATACACATGCACCTGACATGATACACATGCACTTGACATGATACACATGCACCAGCATGATACACACGCACCTGACATGATACACACGCACCTGACATGATACACATGCACCAGCATGATACACACGCACCTGACATGATACACACGCACCTGACATGATATACACGCACCAGCATGATACACATGCACCTGACATGATACACAAGCACCTGACATGATACACACGCACCTGACATGATACACACGCACCTGTCATGATATACACGCACCAGCATGATACACATGCACCTGACATGATACACATGCACTTGACATGATACACATGCACCTGACATGATACACATGCACTTGACATTATACACATGCAGCAGCATGATACACATGCACCCGGCATGATACACACGCACCTTACATGATACACACGCACCTGACATGATACACACGCACCTGACATGATACACACGCACCTGACATGATATACACGCACCAGCATGATACACATGTTACAGCAAGATACACATGCACTTGACATGATACACATGCACCTGACATGATACACATGCACTTGACATGATACACATGCACCTGGCATGATACACATGCATTTGACATGATACACATGCAGCAGCATGGTACACATGCACCTGACATGATACACGTGCACTTGACTTGATACACATGCACCTGACATGATACACATGCACCTGACATGATACACATGCACTTGACATGATACACATGCAGCAGCATGATACACATGCAGCAGCATGATACACATGCACCTGACATGATACACATGAACTTGACATGATACACATGCACCTGACATGATACACATGCACTTGACATGATACATATGCACCAGCATGATACACATGCACCTGACATGATACACATGCACCTGACATGATACACACGCACCAGCATGATACACACACACCTGACATGATACACACGCACCTGACATGATATACACGCACCAGCATGATACACATGCACCTGACATGATACACATGCACTTGACATGATACACATGCACCTGACATGATACACATGCACTTGACATTATACACATGCAGCAGCATGATACACATGCACCTGACATGGAACACACGCACCTGACATGATACACACGCACCAGCATGATACACACGCACCTGACATGATACACACGCACCTGACATGATATACACGCACCAGCATGATACACCTGCCCCTGACATGATACACATGCACTTGACATGATACACATGCACCTGACATGATACACATGCACTTGACATGATACACATGCAGCAGCATGATACACATGCACCTGACATGATACACATGCACTTGACATGATACACATGCAGCAGCATGATACACATGCACCTGACATGATACACATGCACTTGACATGATACACATGCACCTCACATCATACACACGCACCTGACATGATACACATGCACCAGCATGATACACACGCACCTGACATGATACACACGCACCTGACATGATACACATGCACCAGCATGATACACATGCACCTGACATGATACACACGCACCTGACATGATACACACGCACCTGACATGATACACACGCACCTGACATGATATACACGCACCAGCATGATACACCTGCCCCTGACATGATACACATGCACTTGACATGATAAACATGCACCTGACATGATACACATGCACTTGACATGATACACATGCAGCAGCATGATACACATGCACCTGACATGATACACATGCACTTGACATGATACACATGCACCTCACATCATACACATGCACTTGACATGATACGTATGCACCAGCATGATACACACGCACCTGACATGATACACACGCACCTGACATGATACACATGCACCTGACATGATTCACACGCACCTGACATGATACACACGCACCCGACATGATATACACGCACCAGCATGATACACATGTACCAGCAAGATACACATGCACTTGACATTATACACATGCACCTGACATGATACACATGCAGTTGACATGATACACATGCAGCAGCATGATACACACGCAGCAGCATGATACACATGCAGCAGCATGATACACATGCACCTGACATGATACACATGCACTTGACATGATATACATGCACCTGACATGATACACATGCACTTGACATGATACACACCCACCAGCATGATACACACGCACCTGACATGATACACATGCACCTGACATGATACACACGCACCAGCATGATACAAATGCACCTGACATGATACACACGCACCTGACATGATATACACGCACCAGCATGATACACACGCACCTGACATGATACACACGGACCTGAAATGATACACGCGCACCAGCATGATACCCATGCACCTGACATGATACACATGCACTTGACATGATACACATGCACCTGGCATGATACACATGCATTTGACATGATACACATGCAACAGCATGGTACACATGCACCTGACATGATACACATGCACTTGACATGATACACACGCACCTGACATGATACACACGCACCTGACATGATACACACCCAACTGACATGATACACACGCACCTGACATGATATACACGCACCAGCATGATACACATGTACCAGCAAGATACACATGCACTTGACATGATACACATGCACCTGACATGATACACATGCACTTGACATGATACACATGCACTTGACATGATACACATGCAGCAGCATGATACACATGCAGCAGCATGATACACATGCACCTGACATGATACACATGAACTTGACATGATACACATGCACCTGACATGATACACATGCACTTGACATGATACACATGCAGCAGCATGATACACATGCAACTGACATGATACACATGCACTTGACATGATACACATGCACCTGACATGATACACATGCACTTGACATTATACACATGCAGCAGCATGATACACATGCACCTGACATGATACACACGCACCTGACATGATACACACGCAAATGACATGATACACACGCACCTGACATGATATACACGCACCAGCATGATACACATGTAACAGCAAGATACACATGCACTTGACATGATACACACGCACCTGACATGATACACACGCACCAGCATGATACACACGCACCTGACATGATACACACGCACCTGACATGATATACACGCACCAGCATGATACACATGCACCTGACATGATACACATGCACTTGACATGATACACATGCAGCAGCATGATACACATGCAGCAGCATGATACACATGCACCTGACATGATACACATGCACTTGACATGATACACACGCACCTGACATGATATACACGCACCAGCATGATACCCATGCACCTGACATGATACACATGCACTTGACATGATACACATGCACCTGGCACGATACACATGCATTTGACATGATACACATGCAACAGCATGGTACACATGCACCTGACATGATACACATGCACCTGACATGATACACATGCACTTGACATGATACACATGCAGCAGCATGATACACATGCAGCAGCATGATACACATGCACCTGACATGATACACATGAACCTGACATGATACACATGCACCTGACATGATACACACGCACCTGACATGATACACACGCACCTGACATGATACACATGCACCTGACATGATACACATGCACCTGACATGATACACACGCACCAGCATGATACACACGCACCTGACATGATACACACGCACCTGACATGATATACACGCACCAGCATGATACACATGCACCTGACATGATACACATGCACTTGACATGATACACATGCACCTGATATGATACACATGCACTTGACATTATACACATGCAGCAGCATGATACACATGCACCTGACATGGAACACACGCACCTGACATGATACACACGCACCAGCATGATACACACGCACCTGACATGATACACACGCACCTGACATGATATACACGCACCAGCATGATACACATGCACCTGACATGATACACATGCACTTGACATGATACACATGCACCTGACATGATACACATGCACTTGACATGATACACATGCACCAGCATGATACACACGCACCTGACATGATACACACGCACCTGACATGATACACATGCACCAGCATGATACACACGCACCTGACATGATACACACGCACCTGACATGATATACACGCACCAGCATGATACACATGCACCTGACATGATACACAAGCACCTGACATGATACACACGCACCTGACATGATACACACGCACCTGACATGATATACACGCACCAGCATGATACACCTGCCCCTGACATGATACACATGCACTTGACATGATACACATGCACCTGACATGATACACATGCACTTGACATGATACACATGCAGCAGCATGATACACATGCACCTGACATGATACACATGCACTTGACATGATAGACATGCACCTCACATCATACACATGCACTTGACATGATACGTATGCACCAGCATGATACACACGCACCTGACATGATACACACGCACCTGACATGATACACACGCACCCGACATGATATACACGCACCAGCATGATACACATGTACCAGCAAGATACACATGCACTTGACATTATACACATGCACCTGACATGATACACATGCACTTGACATGATACACACCCACCAGCATGATACACACGCACCTGACATGATACACACGCACCTGACATGATACACACGCACCAGCATGATACAAATGCACCTGACATGATACACACGCACCTGACATGATATACACGCACCAGCATGATACACACGCACCTGACATGATACACACGGACCTGAAATGATACACGCGCACCAGCATGATACACACGCACCTGACATGATACACACGCACCTGACATGATATACACGCACCAGCATGATACCCATGCACCTGACATGATACACATGCACTTGACATGATACAGATGCACCTGGCATGATACACATGCATTTGACATGATACACATGCAACAGCATGGTACACATGCACCTGACATGATACACATGCACTTGACATGATACACACGCACCTGACATGATACACACACACCTGACATGATACACACGCACCTGACATGATATACACGCACCAGCATGATACACATGTACCAGCAAGATACACATGCACTTGACATGATACACATGCACCTGACATGATACACATGCACTTGACATGATACACATGCAGCAGCATGATACACATGCAGCAGCATGATACACATGCAGCAGCATGATACACATGCACCTGACATGACACACATGAACTTGACATGATACACATGCACCTGACATGATACACATGCACTTGACATGATACACATGCACTTGACATGATACATATGCACCAGCATGATACACATGCACCTGACATGATACACACGCACCTGACATGATACACACGCACCAGCATGATACACACGCACCTGACATGATACACACGCACCTGACATGATATACACGCACCAGCATGATACACATGCACCTGACATGATACACATGCACTTGACATGATACACATGCACCTGACATGATACACATGCACTTGACATTATACACATGCAGCAGCATGATACACATGCACCTGACATGATACACATGCACCTGACATGATACACACGCAAATGACATGATACACACGCACCTGACATGATACACACGCACCTGACATGATATACACGCACCAGCATGATACACATGTAACAGCAAGATACACATGCACTTGACATGATACACACGCACCTGACATGATACACACGCACCAGCATGATACACACGCACCTGACATGATACACACGCACCTGACATGATACACACGCACCAGCATGATACACATGCACCTGACATGGAACACACGCACCTGACATGATACACACGCACCAGCATGATACACACGCACCTGACATGATACACACGCACCTGACATGATATACACGCACCAGCATGATACACCTGCCCCTGACATGATACACATGCACTTGACATGATACACATGCACCTGACATGATACACATGCACTTGACATGATACACATGCAGCAGCATGATACACATGCACCTGACATGATACACATGCACTTGACATGATACACATGCAGCAGCATGATACACATGCACCTGACATGATACACATGCACTTGACATGATACACATGCACCTCACATCATACACATGCACTTGACATGATACACATGCACCAGCATGATACACACGCACCTGACATGATACACACGCACCTGACATGATACACATGCACCAGCATGATACACACGCACCTGACATGATACACACGCACCTGACATGATACACATGCACCAGCATGATACACACGCACCTGACATGATACACACGCACCTGACATGATATACACGCACCAGCATGATACACATGCACCTGACATGATACACATGCACTTGACATGATACACATGCAGCAGCATGATACACATGCAGCAGCATGATACACATGCACCTGACATGATACACATGCACTTGACATGATACACACGCACCTGACATGATATACACGCACCAGCATGATACCCATGCACCTGACATGATACACATGCACTTGACATGATACACATGCACCTGGCACGATACACATGCATTTGACATGATACACATGCAACAGCATGGTACACATGCACCTGACATGATACACATGCACCTGACATGATACACATGCACTTGACATGATACACATGCAGCAGCATGATACACATGCAGCAGCATGATACACATGCACCTGACATGATACACATGAACCTGACATGATACACATGCACCTGACATGATACACACGCACCTGACATGATACACACGCACCTGACATGATACACATGCACCTGACATGATACACATGCACCTGACATGATACACACGCACCAGCATGATACACACGCACCTGACATGATACACACGCACCTGACATGATATACACGCACCAGCATGATACACATGCACCTGACATGATACACATGCACTTGACATGATACACATGCACCTGATATGATACACATGCACTTGACATTATACACATGCAGCAGCATGATACACATGCACCTGACATGGAACACACGCACCTGACATGATACACACGCACCAGCATGATACACACGCACCTGACATGATACACACGCACCTGACATGATATACACGCACCAGCATGATACACATGCACCTGACATGATACACATGCACTTGACATGATACACATGCACCTGACATGATACACATGCACTTGACATGATACACATGCACCAGCATGATACACACGCACCTGACATGATACACACGCACCTGACATGATACACATGCACCAGCATGATACACACGCACCTGACATGATACACACGCACCTGACATGATATACACGCACCAGCATGATACACATGCACCTGACATGATACACAAGCACCTGACATGATACACACGCACCTGACATGATACACACGCACCTGACATGATATACACGCACCAGCATGATACACCTGCCCCTGACATGATACACATGCACTTGACATGATACACATGCACCTGACATGATACACATGCACTTGACATGATACACATGCAGCAGCATGATACACATGCACCTGACATGATACACATGCACTTGACATGATAGACATGCACCTCACATCATACACATGCACTTGACATGATACGTATGCACCAGCATGATACACACGCACCTGACATGATACACACGCACCTGACATGATACACACGCACCCGACATGATATACACGCACCAGCATGATACACATGTACCAGCAAGATACACATGCACTTGACATTATACACATGCACCTGACATGATACACATGCACTTGACATGATACACACCCACCAGCATGATACACACGCACCTGACATGATACACACGCACCTGACATGATACACACGCACCAGCATGATACAAATGCACCTGACATGATACACACGCACCTGACATGATATACACGCACCAGCATGATACACACGCACCTGACATGATACACACGGACCTGAAATGATACACGCGCACCAGCATGATACACACGCACCTGACATGATACACACGCACCTGACATGATATACACGCACCAGCATGATACCCATGCACCTGACATGATACACATGCACTTGACATGATACAGATGCACCTGGCATGATACACATGCATTTGACATGATACACATGCAACAGCATGGTACACATGCACCTGACATGATACACATGCACTTGACATGATACACACGCACCTGACATGATACACACACACCTGACATGATACACACGCACCTGACATGATATACACGCACCAGCATGATACACATGTACCAGCAAGATACACATGCACTTGACATGATACACATGCACCTGACATGATACACATGCACTTGACATGATACACATGCAGCAGCATGATACACATGCAGCAGCATGATACACATGCAGCAGCATGATACACATGCACCTGACATGACACACATGAACTTGACATGATACACATGCACCTGACATGATACACATGCACTTGACATGATACACATGCACTTGACATGATACATATGCACCAGCATGATACACATGCACCTGACATGATACACACACACCTGACATGATACACACGCACCAGCATGATACACACGCACCTGACATGATACACACGCACCTGACATGATATACACGCACCAGCATGATACACATGCACCTGACATGATACACATGCACTTGACATGATACACATGCACCTGACATGATACACATGCACTTGACATTATACACATGCAGCAGCATGATACACATGCACCTGACATGATACACACGCACCTGACATGATACACACGCAAATGACATGATACACACGCACCTGACATGATACACACGCACCTGACATGATATACACGCACCAGCATGATACACATGTAACAGCAAGATACACATGCACTTGACATGATACACACGCACCTGACATGATACACACGCACCAGCATGATACACACGCACCTGACATGATACACACGCACCTGACATGATACACACGCACCAGCATGATACACACGCACCTGACATGATACACACGCACCTGACATGATATACACGCACCAGCATGATACACATGCACCTGACATGATACACATGCACTTGACATGATACACATGCACCTGACATGATACACATGCACTTGACATTATACACATGCAGCAGCATGATACACATGCACCTGACATGGAACACACGCACCTGACATGATACACACGCACCAGCATGATACACACGCACCTGACATGATACACACGCACCTGACATGATATACACGCACCAGCATGATACACCTGCCCCTGACATGATACACATGCACTTGACATGATACACATGCACCTGACATGATACACATGCACTTGACATGATACACATGCAGCAGCATGATACACATGCACCTGACATGATACACATGCACTTGACATGATACACATGCAGCAGCATGATACACATGCACCTGACATGATACACATGCACTTGACATGATACACATGCACCTCACATCATACACATGCACTTGACATGATACACATGCACCAGCATGATACACACGCACCTGACATGATACACACGCACCTGACATGATACACATGCACCAGCATGATACACACGCACCTGACATGATACACACGCACCTGACATGATATACAGGCACCAGCATGATACACATGCACCTGACATGATACACACGCACCTGACATGATACACACGCACCTGACATGATACACACGCACCTGACATGATATACACGCACCAGCATGATACACCTGCCCCTGACATGATACACATGCACTTGACATGATACACATGCACCTGACATGATACACATGCACTTGACATGATACACATGCAGCAGCATGATACACATGCACCTGACATGATACACATGCACTTGACATGATACACATGCACCTCACATCATACACATGCACTTGACATGATACGTATGCACCAGCATGATACACACGCACCTGACATGATACACACGCACCTGACATGATACACATGCACCTGACATGATTCACACGCACCTGACATGATACACACGCACCCGACATGATATACACGCACCAGCATGATACACATGTACCAGCAAGATACACATGCACTTGACATTATACACATGCACCTGACATGATACACATGCAGTTGACATGATACACATGCAGCAGCATGATACACACGCAGCAGCATGATACACATTCAGCAGCATGATACACATGCACCTGACATGATACACATGCACCTGACATGATATACATGCACCTGACATGATACACATGCACTTGACATGATACACACCCACCAGCATGATACACACGCACCTGACATGATACACATGCACCTGACATGATACACACGCACCAGCATGATACAAATGCACCTGACATGATACACACGCACCTGACATGATATACACGCACCAGCATGATACACACGCACCTGACATGATACACACGGACCTGAAATGATACACGCGCACCAGCATGATACACACGCACCTGACATGATACACACGCACCTGACATGATATACACGCACCAGCATGATACCCATGCACCTGACATGATACACATGCACTTGACATGATACACATGCACCTGGCATGATACACATGCATTTGACATGATACACATGCAACAGCATGGTACACATGCACCTGACATGATACACATGCACTTGACATGATACACACGCATCTGACATGATACAATGCACCTGACATGATGCACATGCACCTGACATGATACACACGCACGTGACATGATACACACGCACCTGACATGATACACACACAACTGACATGATACACACGCACCTGACATGATATACACGCACCAGCATGATACACATGTACCAGCAAGATACACATGCACTTGACATGATACACATGCACCTGACATGATACACATGCACTTGACATGATACACATGCACCTGACATGATACACATGCACTTGACATGATACAGATGCAGCAGCATGATACACATGCACCTGATATTATCCACATGCACCTGACATGATACACATGCACCTGACATGATCCACACGCACCTGACATGATACACACGCACCTGACATGATACACACGCACCTGACATGATACACACGCACCTGAAATGATATACACGCACCAGCATGATACACATGTACCAGCAAGATACACATGCACTTGACATGATACACATGCACCTGAAATGATACACATGCACTTGACATGATACACATGCACCTGGCATGATACACACGCAACTGACATGATATACACGCACCAGCATGATACACACGCACCTGACATGATACACACGCACCTGACATGATATACACGCACCAGCATGATACCCATGCACCTGACATGATACACATGCACTTGACATGATACACATGCACCTGGCATGATACACATGCATTTGACATGATACACATGCAACAGCATGGTACACATGCACCTGACATGATACACATGCACTTGACATGATACACACGCACCTGACATGATACACATGCACCTGACATGATACACATGCACCTGACATGATACACACGCACATGACATGATACACACGCACCTGACATGATACACACACACCTGACATGATACACACGCACCTGACATGATATACACGCACCAGCATGATACACATGTACCAGCAAGATACACATGCACTTGACATGATACACATGCACCTGACATGATACACATGCACTTGACATGATACACATGCAGCAGCATGATACACATGCAGCAGCATGATACACATGCAGCAGCATGATACACATGCACCTAACATGATACACATGAACTTGACATGATACACATGCACCTGACATGATACACATGCACTTGACATGATACACATGCACCTGACATGATACACATGCACTTGACATGATACACACCCACCAGCATGATACACACGCACCTGACATGATACACACGCACCTGACATGATACACACGCACCAGCATGATACAAATGCACCTGACATGATACACACGCACCTGACATGATATACACGCACCAGCATGATACACACGCACCTGACATGATACACACGGACCTGAAATGATACACGCGCACCAGCATGATACACACGCACCTGACATGATACACACGCACCTGACATGATATACACGCACCAGCAGGATACCCATGCACCTGACATGATACACATGCACTTGACATGATACACATGCACCTGGCATGATACACATGCATTTGACATGATACACATGCAACAGCATGGTACACATGCACCTGACATGATACACATGCACTTGACATGATACACACGCACCTGACATGATACACACACACCTGACATGATACACACGCACCTGACATGATATACACGCACCAGCATGATACACATGTACCAGCAAGATACACATGCACTTGACATGATACACATGCACCTGACATGATACACATGCACTTGACATGATACACATGCAGCAGCATGATACACATGCAGCAGCATGATACACATGCACCTGACATGATACACATGAACTTGACATGATACACATGCACCTGACATGATACACATGCACTTGACATGATACACATGCACTTGACATGATACATATGCACCAGCATGATACACATGCACCTGACATGATACACACGCACCTGACATGATACACACGCACCAGCATGATACACACGCACCTGACATGATACACACGCACCTGACATGATATACACGCACCAGCATGATACACATGCACCTGACATGATACACATGCACTTGACATGATACACATGCACCTGACATGATACACATGCACTTGACATTATACACATGCAGCAGCATGATACACATGCACCTGACATGATACACACGCACCTGACATGATACACACGCAAATGACATGATACACACGCACCTGACATGATACACACGCACCTGACATGATATACACGCACCAGCATGATACACATGTAACAGCAAGATACACATGCACTTGACATGATACACACGCACCTGACATGATACACACGCACCAGCATGATACACACGCACCTGACATGATACACACGCACCTGACATGATACACACGCACCAGCATGATACACACGCACCTGACATGATACACACGCACCTGACATGATATACACGCACCAGCATGATACACATGCACCTGACATGATACACATGCACTTGACATGATACACATGCACCTGACATGATACACATGCACTTGACATTATACACATGCAGCAGCATGATACACATGCACCTGACATGGAACAGACGCACCTGACATGATACACACGCACCAGCATGATACACACGCACCTGACATGATACACACGCACCTGACATGATATACACGCACCAGCATGATACACCTGCCCCTGACATTATACACATGCACTTGACATGATACACATGCACCTGACATGATACACATGCACTTGACATGATACACATGCAGCAGCATGATACACATGCACCTGACATGATACACATGCACTTGACATGATACACATGCAGCAGCATGATACACATGCACCTGACATGATACACATGCACTTGACATGATACACATGCACCTCACATCATACACATGCACTTGACATGATACACATGCACCAGCATGATACACACGCACCTGACATGATACACACGCACCTGACATGATACACATGCACCAGCATGATACACACGCACCTGACATGATACACACGCACCTGACATGATATACAGGCACCAGCATGATACACATGCACCTGACATGATACACACGCACCTGACATGATACACACGCACCTGACATGATACACACGCACCTGACATGATATACACGCACCAGCATGATACACCTGCCCCTGACATGATACACATGCACTTGACATGATACACATGCACCTGACATGATACACATGCACTTGACATGATACACATGCAGCAGCATGATACACATGCACCTGACATGATACACATGCACTTGACATGATACACATGCACCTCACATCATACACATGCACTTGACATGATACGTATGCACCAGCATGATACACACGCACCTGACATGATACACACGCACCTGACATGATACACATGCACCTGACATGATTCACACGCACCTGACATGATACACACGCACCCGACATGATATACACGCACCAGCATGATACACATGTACCAGCAAGATACACATGCACTTGACATTATACACATGCACCTGACATGATACACATGCAGTTGACATGATACACATGCAGCAGCATGATACACACGCAGCAGCATGATACACATGCAGCAGCATGATACACATGCACCTGACATGATACACATGCACTTGACATGATATACATGCACCTGACATGATACACATGCACTTGACATGATACACACCCACCAGCATGATACACACGCACCTGACATGATACACATGCACCTGACATGATACACACGCACCAGCATGATACAAATGCACCTGACATGATACACACGCACCTGACATGATATACACGCACGAGCATGATACACACGCACCTGACATGATACACACGGACCTGAAATGATACACGCGCACCAGCATGATACACACGCACCTGACATGATACACACGCACCTGACATGATATACACGCACCAGCATGATACCCATGCACCTGACATGATACACATGCACTTGACATGATACACATGCACCTGGCATGATACACATGCATTTGACATGATACACATGCAACAGCATGGTACACATGCACCTGACATGATACACATGCACTTGACATGATACACACGCACCTGACATGATACAATGCACCTGACATGATGCACATGCACCTGACATGATACACACGCACCTGACATGATACACACGCACCTGACATGATACACACACAACTGACATGATACACACGCACCTGACATGATATACACGCACCAGCATGATACACATGTAACAGCAAGATACACATGCACTTGACATGATACACACGCACCTGACATGATACACACGCACCAGCATGATACACACGCACCTGACATGATACACACGCACCTGACATGATACACACGCACCAGCATGATACACACGCACCTGACATGATACACACGCACCTGACATGATATACACGCACCAGCATGATACACATGCACCTGACATGATACACATGCACTTGACATGATACACATGCACCTGACATGATACACATGCACTTGACATTATACACATGCAGCAGCATGATACACATGCACCTGACATGGAACACACGCACCTGACATGATACACACGCACCAGCATGATACACACGCACCTGACATGATACACACGCACCTGACATGATATACACGCACCAGCATGATACACCTGCCCCTGACATTATACACATGCACTTGACATGATACACATGCACCTGACATGATACACATGCACTTGACATGATACACATGCAGCAGCATGATACACATGCACCTGACATGATACACATGCACTTGACATGATACACATGCAGCAGCATGATACACATGCACCTGACATGATACACATGCACTTGACATGATACACATGCACCTCACATCATACACATGCACTTGACATGATACACATGCACCAGCATGATACACACGCACCTGACATGATACACACGCACCTGACATGATACACATGCACCAGCATGATACACACGCACCTGACATGATACACACGCACCTGACATGATATACAGGCACCAGCATGATACACATGCACCTGACATGATACACACGCACCTGACATGATACACACGCACCTGACATGATACACACGCACCTGACATGATATACACGCACCAGCATGATACACCTGCCCCTGACATGATACACATGCACTTGACATGATACACATGCACCTGACATGATACACATGCACTTGACATGATACACATGCAGCAGCATGATACACATGCACCTGACATGATACACATGCACTTGACATGATACACATGCACCTCACATCATACACATGCACTTGACATGATACGTATGCACCAGCATGATACACACGCACCTGACATGATACACACGCACCTGACATGATACACATGCACCTGACATGATTCACACGCACCTGACATGATACACACGCACCCGACATGATATACACGCACCAGCATGATACACATGTACCAGCAAGATACACATGCACTTGACATTATACACATGCACCTGACATGATACACATGCAGTTGACATGATACACATGCAGCAGCATGATACACACGCAGCAGCATGATACACATGCAGCAGCATGATACACATGCACCTGACATGATACACATGCACTTGACATGATATACATGCACCTGACATGATACACATGCACTTGACATGATACACACCCACCAGCATGATACACACGCACCTGACATGATACACATGCACCTGACATGATACACACGCACCAGCATGATACAAATGCACCTGACATGATACACACGCACCTGACATGATATACACGCACCAGCATGATACACACGCACCTGACATGATACACACGGAACTGAAATGATACACGCGCACCAGCATGATACACACGCACCTGACATGATACACACGCACCTGACATGATATACACGCACCAGCATGATACCCATGCACCTGACATGATACACATGCACTTGACATGATACACATGCACCTGGCATGATACACATGCATTTGACATGATACACATGCAACAGCATGGTACACATGCACCTGACATGATACACATGCACTTGACATGATACACACGCACCTGACATGATACAATGCACCTGACATGATGCACATGCACCTGACATGATACACACGCACCTGACATGATACACACGCACCTGACATGATACACACACAACTGACATGATACACACGCACCTGACATGATATACACGCACCAGCATGATACACATGTACCAGCAAGATACACATGCACTTGATATGATACACATGCACCTGACATGATACACATGCACTTGACATGATACACATGCACCTGACATGATACACATGCACTTGACATGATACAGATGCAGCAGCATGATACACATGCACCTGATATCCACATGCACCTGACATGATACACATGCACCTGACATGATCCACACGCACCTGACATGATACACACGCACCTGACATGATACACACGCACCTGACATGATACACACGCACCTGAAATGATATACACGCACCAGCATGATACACATGTACCAGCAAGATACACATGCACTTGACATGATACACATGCACCTGAAATGATAAACATGCACTTGACATGATACACATGCACCTGGCATGATACACACGCAACTGACATGATATACACGCACCAGCATGATACACACGCACCTGACATGATACACACGCACCTGAAATGATACACACGCACCAGCATGATACACACGCACCTGACATGATACACACGCACCTGACATGATATACACGCACCAGCATGATACCCATGCACCTGACATGATACACATGCACTTGACATGATACACATGCACCTGGCATGATACACATGCATTTGACATGATACACATGCAACAGCATGGTACACATGCACCTGACATGATACACATGCACTTGACATGATACACACGCACCTGACATGATACACATGCACCTGACATGATACACATGCACCTGACATGATACACACGCACATGACATGATACACACGCACCTGACATGATACACACACACCTGACATGATACACACGCACCTGACATGATATACACGCACCAGCATGATACACATGTACCAGCAAGATACACATGCACTTGACATGATACACATGCACCTGACATGATACACATGCACTTGACATGATACACATGCAGCAGCATGATACACATGCAGCAGCATTATACACATGCAGCAGCATGATACACATGCACCTAACATGATACACATGAACTTGACATGATACACATGCACCTGACATGATACACATGCACTTGACATGATACACATGCACCTGACATGATACACATGCACTTGACATGATACACACCCACCAGCATGATACACACGCACCTGACATGATACACACGCACCTGACATGATACACACGCACCAGCATGATACAAACGCACCTGACATGATACACACGCACCTGACATGATATACACGCACCAGCATGATACACACGCACCTGACATGATACACACGGACCTGAAATGATACACGCGCACCAGCATGATACACACGCACCTGACATGATACACACGCACCTGACATGATATACACGCACCAGCATGATACCCATGCACCTGACATGATACACATGCACTTGACATGATACACATGCACCTGGCATGATACACATGCATTTGACATGATACACATGCAACAGCATGGTACACATGCACCTGACATGATACACATGCACTTGACATGATACACACGCACCTGACATGATACACACGCACCTAAAATGATACACATGCACCAGCATGATACACATGCACCTGACATGATACACACGCACCTGACATGATACACACGCACCAGCATGATACACACGAACCTGACATGATACACACGCACCTGACATGATACACACGCACCAGCATGATACACACGCACCTGACATGATACACACGCACCTGACATGATATACACGCACCAGCATGATACACATGTACCAGCAAGATACACATGCACTTGACATGATACACATGCACCTGACATGATACACATGCACTTGACATGATACACATGCAGCAGCATGATACACATGCAGCAGCATGATACACATGCAGCA
Source organism: Microtus oregoni (assembly GCF_018167655.1). Classification (NCBI taxonomy): domain Eukaryota; kingdom Metazoa; phylum Chordata; class Mammalia; order Rodentia; family Cricetidae; genus Microtus; species Microtus oregoni. The sequence continues at coordinate 551,554 of NW_024544840.1, read as the reverse complement.
GCATGATACACATGCACCTAACATGATACACATGAACTTGACATGATACACATGCACCTGACATGATACACATGCACTTGACATGATACATATGCACCAGCATGATACACATGCACCTGACATGATACACACGCACCTGACATGATACACACGCACCAGCATGATACACACGCACCTGACATGATACACACGCACCTGACATGATATACACGCACCAGCATGATACACATGCACCTGACATGATACACATGCACTTGACATGATACACATGCACCTGACATGATACACATGCACTTGACATTATACACATGCAGCAGCATGATACACATGCACCTGACATGATACACACGCACCTGACATGATACACACGCACCTGACATGATACACACGCACCTGACATGATACACACGCACCTGACATGATATACACGCACCAGCATGATACACATGTTACAGCAAGATACACATGCACTTGACATGATACACATGCACCTGACATGATACACATGCACTTGACATGATACACATGCACCTGGCATGATACACATGCATTTGACATGATACACATGCAGCAGCATGGTACACATGCACCTGACATGATACACGTGCACTTGACTTGATACACATGCACCTGACATGATACACATGCACCTGACATGATACACATGCACTTGACATGATACACATGCAGCAGCATGATACACATGCAGCAGGATGATACACATGCACCTGACATGATACACATGAACTTGACATGATACACATGCACCTGACATGATACACATGCACTTGACATGATACATATGCACCAGCATGATACACATGCACCTGACATGATACACATGCACCTGACATGATACACACGCACCAGCATGATACACACGCACCTGACATGATACACACGCACCTGACATGATATACACGCACCAGCATGATACACATGCACCTGACATGATACACATGCACTTGACATGATACACATGCACCTGACATGATACACATGCACTTGACATTATACACATGCAGCAGCATGATACACATGCACCTGACATGGAACACACGCACCTGACATGATACACACGCACCAGCATGATACACACGCACCTGACATGATACACACGCACCTGACATGATATACACGCACCAGCATGATACACATGCACCTGACATGATACACATGCACTTGACATGATACACATGCACCTGACATGATACACATGCACTTGACATGATACACATGCACCAGCATGATACACACGCACCTGACATGATATACACGCACCTGACATGATACACATGCACCAGCATGATACACACGCACCTGACATGATACACACGCACCTGACATGATATACACGCACCAGCATGATACACATGCACCTGACATGATACACACGCACCTGACATGATATACACGCACCAGCATGATACACATGCACCTGACATGATACACACGCACCTGACATGATACACACGCACCTGACATGATATACACGCACCAGCATGATACACCTGCCCCTGACATGATACACATGCACTTGACATGATACACATGCACCTGACATGATACACATGCACTTGACATGATACACATGCAGCAGCATGATACACATGCACCTGACATGATACACATGCACTTGACATGATACACATGCACCTCACATCATACACATGCACTTGACATGATACGTATGCACCAGCATGATACACATGCACCTGACATGATACACACGCACCTGACATGATACACATGCACCTGACATGATACACACGCACCTGACATGATACACACGCACCCGACATGATATACACGCACCAGCATGATACACATGTACCAGCAAGATACACATGCACTTGACATGATACACATGCACCTGACATGATACACATGCACTTGACATGATACACATGCAGCAGCATGATACACATGCAGCAGCATGATACACATGCACCTGACATGATACACATGAACTTGACATGATACACATGCACCTGACATGATACACATGCACTTGACATGATACACATGCAGCAGCATGATACACATGCAACTGACATGATACACATGCACTTGACATGATACACATGCACCTGACATGATACACATGCACTTGACATTATACACATGCAGCAGCATGATACACATGCACCTGACATGATACACACGCACCTGACATGATACACACGCAAATGACATGATACACACGCACCTGACATGATATACACGCACCAGCATGATACACATGTAACAGCAAGATACACATGCACTTGACATGATACACACGCACCTGACATGATACACACGCACCTGACATGATACACATGCACCTGACATGATACACACGCACCAGCATGATACAAATGCACCTGACATGATACACACGCACCTGACATGATATACACGCACCAGCATGATACACACGCACCTGACATGATACACACGGACCTGAAATGATACACGCGCACCAGCATGATACCCATGCACCTGACATGATACACATGCACTTGACATGATACACATGCACCTGGCATGATACACATGCATTTGACATGATACACATGCAACAGCATGTTACACATGCACCTGACATGATACACATGCACTTGACATGATACACACGCACCTGACATGATACACACGCACCTGACATGATACACACACAACTGACATGATACACACGCACCTGACATGATATACACGCACCAGCATGATACACATGTACCAGCAAGATACACATGCACTTGACATGATACACATGCACCTGACATGATACACATGCACTTGACATGATACACATGCAGCAGCATGATACACATGCAGCAGCATGATACACATGCACCTGACATGATACACATGAACTTGACATGATACACATGCACCTGACATGATACACATGCACTTGACATGATACACATGCAGCAGCATGATACACATGCAACTGACATGATACACATGCACTTGACATGATACACATGCACCTGACATGATACACATGCACTTGACATTATACACATGCAGCAGCATGATACACATGCACCTGACATGATACACACGCACCTGACATGATACACACGCAAATGACATGATACACACGCACCTGACATGATATACACGCACCAGCATGATACACATGTAACAGCAAGATACACATGCACTTGACATGATACACACGCACCTGACATGATACACACGCACCAGCATGATACACACGCACCTGACATGATACACACGCACCTGACATGATATACACGCACCAGCATGATACACATGCACCTGACATGATACACATGCACTTGACATGATACACATGCAGCAGCATGATACACATGCAGCAGCATGATACACATGCACCTGACATGATACACATGCACTTGACATGATACACACGCACCTGACATGATATACACGCACCAGCATGATACCCATGCACCTGACATGATACACATGCACTTGACATGATACACATGCACCTGGCACGATACACATGCATTTGACATGATACACATGCAACAGCATGGTACACATGCACCTGACATGATACACATGCACCTGACATGATACACATGCACTTGACATGATACACATGCAGCAGCATGATACACATGCAGCAGCATGATACACATGCACCTGACATGATACACATGAACCTGACATGATACACATGCACCTGACATGATACACACGCACCTGACATGATACACACGCACCTGACATGATACACATGCACCTGACATGATACACATGCACCTGACATGATACACACGCACCAGCATGATACACACGCACCTGACATGATACACACGCACCTGACATGGTATACACGCACCAGCATGATACACATGCACCTGACATGATACACATGCACTTGACATGATACACATGCACCTGATATGATACACATGCACTTGACATTATACACATGCAGCAGCATGATACACATGCACCTGACATGGAACACACGCACCTGACATGATACACACGCACCAGCATGATACACACGCACCTGACATGATACACACGCACCTGACATGATATACACGCACCAGCATGATACACATGCACCTGACATGATACACATGCACTTGACATGATACACATGCACCTGACATGATACACATGCACTTGACATGATACACATGCACCAGCATGATACACACGCACCTGACATGATACACACGCACCTGACATGATACACATGCACCAGCATGATACACACGCACCTGACATGATACACACGCACCTGACATGATATACACGCACCAGCATGATACACATGCACCTGACATGATACACAAGCACCTGACATGATACACACGCACCTGACATGATACACACGCACCTGTCATGATATACACGCACCAGCATGATACACATGCACCTGACATGATACACATGCACCTGACATGATACACATGCACTTGACATTATACACATGCAGCAGCATGATACACATGCACCCGGCATGATACACACGCACCTTACATGATACACACGCACCTGACATGATACACACGCACCTGACATGATACACACGCACCTGACATGATATACACGCACCAGCATGATACACATGTTACAGCAAGATACACATGCACTTGACATGATACACATGCACCTGACATGATACACATGCACTTGACATGATACACATGCACCTGGCATGATACACATGCATTTGACATGATACACATGCAGCAGCATGGTACACATGCACCTGACATGATACACGTGCACTTGACTTGATACACATGCACCTGACATGATACACATGCACCTGACATGATACACATGCACTTGACATGATACACATGCAGCAGCATGATACACATGCAGCAGCATGATACACATGCACCTGACATGATACACATGAACTTGATATGATACACATGCACCTGACATGATACACATGCACTTGACATGATACATATGCACCAGCATGATACACATGCACCTGACATGATACACATGCACCTGACATGATACACACGCACCAGCATGATACACACACACCTGACATGATACACACGCACCTGACATGATATACACGCACCAGCATGATACACATGCACCTGACATGATACACATGCACTTGACATGATACACATGCACCTGACATGATACACATGCACTTGACATTATACACATGCAGCAGCATGATACACATGCACCTGACATGGAACACACGCACCTGACATGATACACACGCACCAGCATGATACACACGCACCTGACATGATACACACGCACCTGACATGATATACACGCACCAGCATGATACACCTGCCCCTGACATGATACACATGCACTTGACATGATACACATGCACCTGACATGATACACATGCACTTGACATGATACACATGCAGCAGCATGATACACATGCACCTGACATGATACACATGCACTTGACATGATACACATGCAGCAGCATGATACACATGCACCTGACATGATACACATGCACTTGACATGATACACATGCACCTCACATCATACACACGCACCTGACATGATACACATGCACCAGCATGATACACACGCACCTGACATGATACACACGCACCTGACATGATACACATGCACCAGCATGATACACATGCACCTGACATGATACACACGCACCTGACATGATACACACGCACCTGACATGATACACACGCACCTGACATGATATACACGCACCAGCATGATACACCTGCCCCTGACATGATACACATGCACTTGACATGATAAACATGCACCTGACATGATACACATGCACTTGACATGATACACATGCAGCAGCATGATACACATGCACCTGACATGATACACATGCACTTGACATGATACACATGCACCTCACATCATACACATGCACTTGACATGATACGTATGCACCAGCATGATACACACGCACCTGACATGATACACACGCACCTGACATGATACACATGCACCTGACATGATTCACACGCACCTGACATGATACACACGCACCCGACATGATATACACGCACCAGCATGATACACATGTACCAGCAAGATACACATGCACTTGACATTATACACATGCACCTGACATGATACACATGCAGTTGACATGATACACATGCAGCAGCATGATACACACGCAGCAGCATGATACACATGCAGCAGCATGATACACATGCACCTGACATGATACACATGCACTTGACATGATATACATGCACCTGACATGATACACATGCACTTGACATGATACACACCCACCAGCATGATACACACGCACCTGACATGATACACATGCACCTGACATGATACACACGCACCAGCATGATACAAATGCACCTGACATGATACACACGCACCTGACATGATATACACGCACCAGCATGATACACACGCACCTGACATGATACACACGGACCTGAAATGATACACGCGCACCAGCATGATACCCATGCACCTGACATGATACACATGCACTTGACATGATACACATGCACCTGGCATGATACACATGCATTTGACATGATACACATGCAACAGCATGGTACACATGCACCTGACATGATACACATGCACTTGACATGATACACACGCACCTGACATGATACACACGCACCTGACATGATACACACACAACTGACATGATACACACGCACCTGACATGATATACACGCACCAGCATGATACACATGTACCAGCAAGATACACATGCACTTGACATGATACACATGCACCTGACATGATACACATGCACTTGACATGATACACATGCACTTGACATGATACACATGCAGCAGCATGATACACATGCAGCAGCATGATACACATGCACCTGACATGATACACATGAACTTGACATGATACACATGCACCTGACATGATACACATGCACTTGACATGATACACATGCAGCAGCATGATACACATGCAACTGACATGATACACATGCACTTGACATGATACACATGCACCTGACATGATACACATGCACTTGACATTATACACATGCAGCAGCATGATACACATGCACCTGACATGATACACACGCACCTGACATGATACACACGCAAATGACATGATACACACGCACCTGACATGATATACACGCACCAGCATGATACACATGTAACAGCAAGATACACATGCACTTGACATGATACACACGCACCTGACATGATACACACGCACCAGCATGATACACACGCACCTGACATGATACACACGCACCTGACATGATATACACGCACCAGCATGATACACATGCACCTGACATGATACACATGCACTTGACATGATACACATGCAGCAGCATGATACACATGCAGCAGCATGATACACATGCACCTGACATGATACACATGCACTTGACATGATACACACGCACCTGACATGATATACACGCACCAGCATGATACCCATGCACCTGACATGATACACATGCACTTGACATGATACACATGCACCTGGCACGATACACATGCATTTGACATGATACACATGCAACAGCATGGTACACATGCACCTGACATGATACACATGCACCTGACATGATACACATGCACTTGACATGATACACATGCAGCAGCATGATACACATGCAGCAGCATGATACACATGCACCTGACATGATACACATGAACCTGACATGATACACATGCACCTGACATGATACACACGCACCTGACATGATACACACGCACCTGACATGATACACATGCACCTGACATGATACACATGCACCTGACATGATACACACGCACCAGCATGATACACACGCACCTGACATGATACACACGCACCTGACATGATATACACGCACCAGCATGATACACATGCACCTGACATGATACACATGCACTTGACATGATACACATGCACCTGATATGATACACATGCACTTGACATTATACACATGCAGCAGCATGATACACATGCACCTGACATGGAACACACGCACCTGACATGATACACACGCACCAGCATGATACACACGCACCTGACATGATACACACGCACCTGACATGATATACACGCACCAGCATGATACACATGCACCTGACATGATACACATGCACTTGACATGATACACATGCACCTGACATGATACACATGCACTTGACATGATACACATGCACCAGCATGATACACACGCACCTGACATGATACACACGCACCTGACATGATACACATGCACCAGCATGATACACACGCACCTGACATGATACACACGCACCTGACATGATATACACGCACCAGCATGATACACATGCACCTGACATGATACACAAGCACCTGACATGATACACACGCACCTGACATGATACACACGCACCTGACATGATATACACGCACCAGCATGATACACCTGCCCCTGACATGATACACATGCACTTGACATGATACACATGCACCTGACATGATACACATGCACTTGACATGATACACATGCAGCAGCATGATACACATGCACCTGACATGATACACATGCACTTGACATGATAGACATGCACCTCACATCATACACATGCACTTGACATGATACGTATGCACCAGCATGATACACACGCACCTGACATGATACACACGCACCTGACATGATACACACGCACCCGACATGATATACACGCACCAGCATGATACACATGTACCAGCAAGATACACATGCACTTGACATTATACACATGCACCTGACATGATACACATGCACTTGACATGATACACACCCACCAGCATGATACACACGCACCTGACATGATACACACGCACCTGACATGATACACACGCACCAGCATGATACAAATGCACCTGACATGATACACACGCACCTGACATGATATACACGCACCAGCATGATACACACGCACCTGACATGATACACACGGACCTGAAATGATACACGCGCACCAGCATGATACACACGCACCTGACATGATACACACGCACCTGACATGATATACACGCACCAGCATGATACCCATGCACCTGACATGATACACATGCACTTGACATGATACAGATGCACCTGGCATGATACACATGCATTTGACCTGATACACATGCAACAGCATGGTACACATGCACCTGACATGATACACATGCACTTGACATGATACACACGCACCTGACATGATACACACACACCTGACATGATACACACGCACCTGACATGATATACACGCACCAGCATGATACACATGTACCAGCAAGATACACATGCACTTGACATGATACACATGCACCTGACATGATACACATGCACTTGACATGATACACATGCAGCAGCATGATACACATGCAGCAGCATGATACACATACAGCAGCATGATACACATGCACCTGACATGACACACATGAACTTGACATGATACACATGCACCTGACATGATACACATGCACTTGACATGATACACATGCACTTGACATGATACATATGCACCAGCATGATACACATGCACCTGACATGATACACACGCACCTGACATGATACACACGCACCAGCATGATACACACGCACCTGACATGATACACACGCACCTGACATGATATACACGCACCAGCATGATACACATGCACCTGACATGATACACATGCACTTGACATGATACACATGCACCTGACATGATACACATGCACTTGACATTATACACATGCAGCAGCATGATACACATGCACCTGACATGATACACACGCACCTGACATGATACACACGCAAATGACATGATACACACGCACCTGACATGATACACACGCACCTGACATGATATACACGCACCAGCATGATACACATGTAACAGCAAGATACACATGCACTTGACATGATACACACGCACCTGACATGATACACACGCACCAGCATGATACACACGCACCTGACATAATACACACGCACCTGACATGATACACACGCACCAGCATGATACACACGCACCTGACATGATACACACGCACCTGACATGATATACACGCACCAGCATGATACACATGCACCTGACATGATACACATGCACTTGACATGATACACATGCACCTGACATGATACACATGCACTTGACATTATACACATGCAGCAGCATGATACACATGCACCTGACATGGAACACACGCACCTGACATGATACACACGCACCAGCATGATACACACGCACCTGACATGATACACACGCACCTGACATGATATACACGCACCAGCATGATACACCTGCCCCTGACATGATACACATGCACTTGACATGATACACATGCACCTGACATGATACACATGCACTTGACATGATACACATGCAGCAGCATGATACACATGCACCTGACATGATACACATGCACTTGACATGATACACATGCAGCAGCATGATACACATGCACCTGACATGATACACATGCACTTGACATGATACACATGCACCTCACATCATACACATGCACTTGACATGATACACATGCACCAGCATGATACACACGCACCTGACATGATACACACGCACCTGACATGATACACATGCACCAGCATGATACACACGCACCTGACATGATACACACGCACCTGACATGATATACAGGCACCAGCATGATACACATGCACCTGACATGATACACACGCACCTGACATGATACACACGCACCTGACATGATACACACGCACCTGACATGATATACACGCACCAGCATGATACACCTGCCCCTGACATGATACACATGCACTTGACATGATACACATGCACCTGACATGATACACATGCACTTGACATGATACACATGCAGCAGCATGATACACATGCACCTGACATGATACACATGCACTTGACATGATACACATGCACCTCACATCATACACATGCACTTGACATGATACGTATGCACCAGCATGATACACACGCACCTGACATGATACACACGCACCTGACATGATACATATGCACCTGACATGATTCACACGCACCTGACATGATACACACGCACCCGACATGATATACACGCACCAGCATGATACACATGTACCAGCAAGATACACATGCACTTGACATTATACACATGCACCTGACATGATACACATGCAGTTGACATGATACACATGCAGCAGCATGATACACACGCAGCAGCATGATACACATGCAGCAGCATGATACACATGCACCTGACATGATACACATGCACTTGACATGATATACATGCACCTGACATGATACACATGCACTTGACATGATACACACCCACCAGCATGATACACACCCACCTGACATGATACACATGCACCTGACATGATACACACGCACCAGCATGATACAAATGCACCTGACATGATACACACGCACCTGACATGATATACACGCACCAGCATGATACACACGCACCTGACATGATACACACGGACCTGAAATGATACACGCGCACCAGCATGATACACACGCACCTGACATGATACACACGCACCTGACATGATATACACGCACCAGCATGATACCCATGCACCTGACATGATACACATGCACTTGACATGATACACATGCACCTGGCATGATACACATGCATTTGACATGATACACATGCAACAGCATGGTACACATGCACCTGACATGATACACATGCACTTGACATGATACACACGCACCTGACATGATACAATGCACCTGACATGATGCACATGCACCTGACATGATACACACGCACCTGACATGATACACACGCACCTGACATGATACACACACAACTGACATGATACACACGCACCTGACATGATATACACGCACCAGCATGATACACATGTACCAGCAAGATACACATGCACTTGACATGATACACATGCACCTGACATGATACACATGCACTTGACATGATACACATGCACCTGACATGATACACATGCACTTGACATGATACAGATGCAGCAGCATGATACACATGCACCTGATATTATCCACATGCACCTGACATGATACACATGCACCTGACATGATCCACACGCACCTGACATGATACACACGCACCTGACATGATACACACGCACCTGACATGATACACACGCACCTGAAATGATATACACGCACCAGCATGATACACATGTACCAGCAAGATACACATGCACTTGACATGATACACATGCACCTGAAATGATACACATGCACTTGACATGATACACATGCACCTGGCATGATACACACGCAACTGACATGATATACACGCACCAGCATGATACACACGCACCTGACATGATACACACGCACCTGACATGATACACATGCACCTGACATGATTCACACGCACCTGACATGATACACACGCACCCGACATGATATACACGCACCAGCATGATACACATGTACCAGCAAGATACACATGCACTTGACATTATACACATGCACCTGACATGATACACATGCAGTTGACATGATACACATGCAGCAGCATGATACACACGCAGCAGCATGATACACATGCAGCAGCATGATACACATGCACCTGACATGATACACATGCACTTGACATGATATACATGCACCTGACATGATACACATGCACTTGACATGATACACACCCACCAGCATGATACACACGCACCTGACATGATACACATGCACCTGACATGATACACACGCACCAGCATGATACAAATGCACCTGACATGATACACACGCACCTGACATGATATACACGCACCAGCATGATACACACGCACCTGACATGATACACACGGACCTGAAATGATACACGCGCACCAGCATGATACACACGCACCTGACATGATACACACGCACCTGACATGATATACACGCACCAGCATGATACCCATGCACCTGACATGATACACATGCACTTGACATGATACACATGCACCTGGCATGATACACATGCATTTGACATGATACACATGCAACAGCATGGTACACATGCACCTGACATGATACACATGCACTTGACATGATACACACGCACCTGACATGATACAATGCACCTGACATGATGCACATGCACCTGACATGATACACACGCACCTGACATGATACACACGCACCTGACATGATACACAAACAACTGACATGATACACACGCACCTGACATGATATACACGCACCAGCATGATACACATGTAACAGCAAGATACACATGCACTTGACATGATACACACGCACCTGACATGATACACACGCACCAGCATGATACACACGCACCTGACATGATACACACGCACCTGACATGATACACACGCACCAGCATGATACACACGCACCTGACATGATACACACGCACCTGACATGATATACACGCACCAGCATGATACACATGCACCTGACATGATACACATGCACTTGACATGATACACATGCACCTGACATGATACACATGCACTTGACATTATACACATGCAGCAGCATGATACACATGCACCTGACATGGAACACACGCACCTGACATGATACACACGCACCAGCATGATACAAACGCACCTGACATGATACACACGCACCTGACATGATATACACGCACCAGCATGATACACCTGCCCCTGACATTATACACATGCACTTGACATGATACACATGCACCTGACATGATACACATGCACTTGACATGATACACATGCAGCAGCATGATACACATGCACCTGACATGATACACATGCACTTGACATGATACACATGCAGCAGCATGATACACATGCACCTGACATGATACACATGCACTTGACATGATACACATGCACCTCACATCATACACATGCACTTGACATGATACACATGCACCAGCATGATACACACGCACCTGACATGATACACACGCACCTGACATGATACACATGCACCAGCATGATACACACGCACCTGACATGATACACACGCACCTGACATGATATACAGGCACCAGCATGATACACATGCACCTGACATGATACACACGCACCTGACATGATACACACGCACCTGACATGATATACACGCACCAGCATGATACACCTGCCCCTGACATGATACACATGCACTTGACATGATACACATGCACCTGACATGATACACATGCACTTGACATGATACACATGCAGCAGCATGATACACATGCACCTGACATGATACACATGCACTTGACATGATACACATGCACCTCACATCATACACATGCACTTGACATGATACGTATGCACCAGCATGATACACACGCACCTGACATGATACACACGCACCTGACATGATACACATGCACCTGACATGATTCACACGCACCTGACATGATACACACGCACCCGACATGATATACACGCACCAGCATGATACACATGTACCAGCAAGATACACATGCACTTGACATTATACACATGCACCTGACATGATACACATGCAGTTGACATGATACACATGCAGCAGCATGATACACACGCAGCAGCATGATACACATGCAGCAGCATGATACACATGCACCTGACATGATACACATGCACTTGACATGATATACATGCACCTGACATGATACACATGCACTTGACATGATACACACCCACCAGCATGATACACACGCACCTGACATGATACACATGCACCTGACATGATACACACGCACCAGCATGATACAAATGCACCTGACATGATACACACGCACCTGACATGATATACACGCACCAGCATGATACACACGCACCTGACATGATACACACGGACCTGAAATGATACACGCGCACCAGCATGATACACACGCACCTGACATGATACACACGCACCTGACATGATATACACGCACCAGCATGATACCCATGCACCTGACATGATACACATGCACTTGACATGATACACATGCACCTGGCATGATACACATGCATTTGACATGATACACATGCAACAGCATGGTACACATGCACCTGACATGATACACATGCACTTGACATGATACACACGCACCTGACATGATACAATGCACCTGACATGATGCACATGCACCTGACATGATACACACGCACCTGACATGATACACACGCACCTGACATGATACACACACAACTGACATGATACACACGCACCTGACATGATATACACGCACCAGCATGATACACATGTACCAGCAAGATACACATGCACTTGATATGATACACATGCACCTGACATGATACACATGCACTTGACATGATACACATGCACCTGACATGATACACATGCACTTGACATGATACAGATGCAGCAGCATGATACACATGCACCTGATATTATCCACATGCACCTGACATGATACACATGCACCTGACATGATCCACACGCACCTGACATGATACACACGCACCTGACATGATACACACGCACCTGACATGATACACACGCACCTGAAATGATATACACGCACCAGCATGATACACATGTACCAGCAAGATACACATGCACTTGACATGATACACATGCACCTGAAATGATAAACATGCACTTGACATGATACACATGCACCTGGCATGATACACACGCAACTGACATGATATACACGCACCAGCATGATACACACGCACCTGACATGATACACACGCACCTGAAATGATACACACGCACCAGCATGATACACACGCACCTGACATGATACACACGCACCTGACATGATATACACGCACCAGCATGATACCCATGCACCTGACATGATACACATGCACTTGACATGATACACATGCACCTGGCATGATACACATGCATTTGACATGATACACATGCAACAGCATGGTACACATGCACCTGACATGATACACATGCACTTGACATGATACACACGCACCTGACATGATACACATGCACCTGACATGATACACATGCACCTGACATGATACACACGCACATGACATGATACACACGCACCTGACATGATACACACACACCTGACATGATACACACGCACCTGACATGATATACACGCACCAGCATGATACACATGTACCAGCAAGATACACATGCACTTGACATGATACACATGCACCTGACATGATACACATGCACTTGACATGATACACATGCAGCAGCATGATACACATGCAGCAGCATTATACACATGCAGCAGCATGATACACATGCACCTAACATGATACACATGAACTTGACATGATACACATGCACCTGACATGATACACATGCACTTGACATGATACACATGCACCTGACATGATACACATGCACTTGACATGATACACACCCACCAGCATGATACACACGCACCTGACATGATACACACGCACCTGACATGATACACACGCACCAGCATGATACAAACGCACCTGACATGATACACACGCACCTGACATGATATACACGCACCAGCATGATACACACGCACCTGACATGATACACACGGACCTGAAATGATACACGCGCACCAGCATGATACACACGCACCTGACATGATACACACGCACCTGACATGATATACACGCACCAGCATGATACCCATGCACCTGACATGATACACATGCACTTGACATGATACACATGCACCTGGCATGATACACATGCATTTGACATGATACACATGCAACAGCATGGTACACATGCACCTGACATGATACACATGCACTTGACATGATACACACGCACCTGACATGATACACACGCACCTAAAATGATACACATGCACCAGCATGATACACATGCACCTGACATGATACACACGCACCTGACATGATACACACGCACCAGCATGATACACACGCACCTGACATGATACACACGCACCTGACATGATACACACGCACCAGCATGATACACACGCACCTGACATGATACACACGCACCTGACATGATATACACGCACCAGCATGATACACATGTACCAGCAAGATACACATGCACTTGACATGATACACATGCACCTGACATGATACACATGCACTTGACATGATACACATGCAGCAGCATGATACACATGCAGCAGCATGATACACATGCAGCAGCATGATACACATGCACCTAACATGATACACATGAACTTGACATGATACACATGCACCTGACATGATACACATGCACTTGACATGATACATATGCACCAGCATGATACACATGCACCTGACATGATACACACGCACCTGACATGATACACACGCACCAGCATGATACACACGCACCTGACATGATACACACGCACCTGACATGATATACACGCACCAGCATGATACACATGCACCTGACATGATACACATGCACTTGACATGATACACATGCACCTGACATGATACACATGCACTTGACATTATACACATGCAGCAGCATGATACACATGCACCTGACATGATACACACGCACCTGACATGATACACACGCACCTGACATGATACACACGCACCTGACATGATACACACGCACCTGACATGATATACACGCACCAGCATGATACACATGTTACAGCAAGATACACATGCACTTGACATGATACACATGCACCTGACATGATACACATGCACTTGACATGATACACATGCACCTGGCATGATACACATGCATTTGACATGATACACATGCAGCAGCATGGTACACATGCACCTGACATGATACACGTGCACTTGACTTGATACACATGCACCTGACATGATACACATGCACCTGACATGATACACATGCACTTGACATGATACACATGCAGCAGCATGATACACATGCAGCAGGATGATACACATGCACCTGACATGATACACATGAACTTGACATGATACACATGCACCTGACATGATACACATGCACTTGACATGATACATATGCACCAGCATGATACACATGCACCTGACATGATACACATGCACCTGACATGATACACACGCACCAGCATGATACACACGCACCTGACATGATACACACGCACCTGACATGATATACACGCACCAGCATGATACACATGCACCTGACATGATACACATGCACTTGACATGATACACATGCACCTGACATGATACACATGCACTTGACATTATACACATGCAGCAGCATGATACACATGCACCTGACATGGAACACACGCACCTGACATGATACACACGCACCAGCATGATACACACGCACCTGACATGATACACACGCACCTGACATGATATACACGCACCAGCATGATACACATGCACCTGACATGATACACATGCACTTGACATGATACACATGCACCTGACATGATACACATGCACTTGACATGATACACATGCACCAGCATGATACACACGCACCTGACATGATATACACGCACCTGACATGATACACATGCACCAGCATGATACACACGCACCTGACATGATACACACGCACCTGACATGATATACACGCACCAGCATGATACACATGCACCTGACATGATACACACGCACCTGACATGATATACACGCACCAGCATGATACACATGCACCTGACATGATACACACGCACCTGACATGATACACACGCACCTGACATGATATACACGCACCAGCATGATACACCTGCCCCTGACATGATACACATGCACTTGACATGATACACATGCACCTGACATGATACACATGCACTTGACATGATACACATGCAGCAGCATGATACACATGCACCTGACATGATACACATGCACTTGACATGATACACATGCACCTCACATCATACACATGCACTTGACATGATACGTATGCACCAGCATGATACACATGCACCTGACATGATACACACGCACCTGACATGATACACATGCACCTGACATGATACACACGCACCTGACATGATACACACGCACCCGACATGATATACACGCACCAGCATGATACACATGTACCAGCAAGATACACATGCACTTGACATGATACACATGCACCTGACATGATACACATGCACTTGACATGATACACATGCAGCAGCATGATACACATGCAGCAGCATGATACACATGCACCTGACATGATACACATGAACTTGACATGATACACATGCACCTGACATGATACACATGCACTTGACATGATACACATGCAGCAGCATGATACACATGCAACTGACATGATACACATGCACTTGACATGATACACATGCACCTGACATGATACACATGCACTTGACATTATACACATGCAGCAGCATGATACACATGCACCTGACATGATACACACGCACCTGACATGATACACACGCAAATGACATGATACACACGCACCTGACATGATATACACGCACCAGCATGATACACATGTAACAGCAAGATACACATGCACTTGACATGATACACACGCACCTGACATGATACACACGCACCTGACATGATACACATGCACCTGACATGATACACACGCACCAGCATGATACAAATGCACCTGACATGATACACACGCACCTGACATGATATACACGCACCAGCATGATACACACGCACCTGACATGATACACACGGACCTGAAATGATACACGCGCACCAGCATGATACCCATGCACCTGACATGATACACATGCACTTGACATGATACACATGCACCTGGCATGATACACATGCATTTGACATGATACACATGCAACAGCATGTTACACATGCACCTGACATGATACACATGCACTTGACATGATACACACGCACCTGACATGATACACACGCACCTGACATGATACACACACAACTGACATGATACACACGCACCTGACATGATATACACGCACCAGCATGATACACATGTACCAGCAAGATACACATGCACTTGACATGATACACATGCACCTGACATGATACACATGCACTTGACATGATACACATGCAGCAGCATGATACACATGCAGCAGCATGATACACATGCACCTGACATGATACACATGAACTTGACATGATACACATGCACCTGACATGATACACATGCACTTGACATGATACACATGCAGCAGCATGATACACATGCAACTGACATGATACACATGCACTTGACATGATACACATGCACCTGACATGATACACATGCACTTGACATTATACACATGCAGCAGCATGATACACATGCACCTGACATGATACACACGCACCTGACATGATACACACGCAAATGACATGATACACACGCACCTGACATGATATACACGCACCAGCATGATACACATGTAACAGCAAGATACACATGCACTTGACATGATACACACGCACC
This sequence comes from Microtus oregoni, assembly GCF_018167655.1. Lineage (NCBI taxonomy): Eukaryota > Metazoa > Chordata > Mammalia > Rodentia > Cricetidae > Microtus > Microtus oregoni. The sequence continues at coordinate 531,512 of NW_024544840.1, read as the reverse complement.
TGACATGATACACACGCACCAGCATGATACACACGCACCTGACATGATACACACGCACCTGACATGATATACACGCACCAGCATGATACACATGCACCTGACATGATACACATGCACTTGACATGATACACATGCAGCAGCATGATACACATGCAGCAGCATGATACACATGCACCTGACATGATACACATGCACTTGACATGATACACACGCACCTGACATGATATACACGCACCAGCATGATACCCATGCACCTGACATGATACACATGCACTTGACATGATACACATGCACCTGGCACGATACACATGCATTTGACATGATACACATGCAACAGCATGGTACACATGCACCTGACATGATACACATGCACCTGACATGATACACATGCACTTGACATGATACACATGCAGCAGCATGATACACATGCAGCAGCATGATACACATGCACCTGACATGATACACATGAACCTGACATGATACACATGCACCTGACATGATACACACGCACCTGACATGATACACACGCACCTGACATGATACACATGCACCTGACATGATACACATGCACCTGACATGATACACACGCACCAGCATGATACACACGCACCTGACATGATACACACGCACCTGACATGGTATACACGCACCAGCATGATACACATGCACCTGACATGATACACATGCACTTGACATGATACACATGCACCTGATATGATACACATGCACTTGACATTATACACATGCAGCAGCATGATACACATGCACCTGACATGGAACACACGCACCTGACATGATACACACGCACCAGCATGATACACACGCACCTGACATGATACACACGCACCTGACATGATATACACGCACCAGCATGATACACATGCCCCTGACATGATACACATGCACTTGACATGATACACATGCACCTGACATGATACACATGCACTTGACATGATACACATGCACCAGCATGATACACACGCACCTGACATGATACACACGCACCTGACATGATACACATGCACCAGCATGATACACACGCACCTGACATGATACACACGCACCTGACATGATATACACGCACCAGCATGATACACATGCACCTGACATGATACACAAGCACCTGACATGATACACACGCACCTGACATGATACACACGCACCTGTCATGATATACACGCACCAGCATGATACACATGCACCTGACATGATACACATGCACTTGACATGATACACATGCACCTGACATGATACACATGCACTTGACATTATACACATGCAGCAGCATGATACACATGCACCCGGCATGATACACACGCACCTTACATGATACACACGCACCTGACATGATACACACGCACCTGACATGATACACACGCACCTGACATGATATACACGCACCAGCATGATACACATGTTACAGCAAGATACACATGCACTTGACATGATACACATGCACCTGACATGATACACATGCACTTGACATGATACACATGCACCTGGCATGATACACATGCATTTGACATGATACACATGCAGCAGCATGGTACACATGCACCTGACATGATACACGTGCACTTGACTTGATACACATGCACCTGACATGATACACATGCACCTGACATGATACACATGCACTTGACATGATACACATGCAGCAGCATGATACACATGCAGCAGCATGATACACATGCACCTGACATGATACACATGAACTTGATATGATACACATGCACCTGACATGATACACATGCACTTGACATGATACATATGCACCAGCATGATACACATGCACCTGACATGATACACATGCACCTGACATGATACACACGCACCAGCATGATACACACACACCTGACATGATACACACGCACCTGACATGATATACACGCACCAGCATGATACACATGCACCTGACATGATACACATGCACTTGACATGATACACATGCACCTGACATGATACACATGCACTTGACATTATACACATGCAGCAGCATGATACACATGCACCTGACATGGAACACACGCACCTGACATGATACACACGCACCAGCATGATACACACGCACCTGACATGATACACACGCACCTGACATGATATACACGCACCAGCATGATACACCTGCCCCTGACATGATACACATGCACTTGACATGATACACATGCACCTGACATGATACACATGCACTTGACATGATACACATGCAGCAGCATGATACACATGCACCTGACATGATACACATGCACTTGACATGATACACATGCAGCAGCATGATACACATGCACCTGACATGATACACATGCACTTGACATGATACACATGCACCTCACATCATACACACGCACCTGACATGATACACATGCACCAGCATGATACACACGCACCTGACATGATACACACGCACCTGACATGATACACATGCACCAGCATGATACACATGCACCTGACATGATACACACGCACCTGACATGATACACACGCACCTGACATGATACACACGCACCTGACATGATATACAAGCACCAGCATGATACACCTGCCCCTGACATGATACACATGCACTTGACATGATAAACATGCACCTGACATGATACACATGCACTTGACATGATACACATGCAGCAGCATGATACACATGCACCTGACATGATACACATGCACTTGACATGATACACATGCACCTCACATCATACACATGCACTTGACATGATACGTATGCACCAGCATGATACACACGCACCTGACATGATACACACGCACCTGACATGATACACATGCACCTGACATGATTCACACGCACCTGACATGATACACACGCACCCGACATGATATACACGCACCAGCATGATACACATGTACCAGCAAGATACACATGCGCTTGACATTATACACATGCACCTGACATGATACACATGCAGTTGACATGATACACATGCAGCAGCATGATACACACGCAGCAGCATGATACACATGCAGCAGCATGATACACATGCACCTGACATGATACACATGCACTTGACATGATATACATGCACCTGACATGATACACATGCACTTGACATGATACACACCCACCAGCATGATACACACGCACCTGACATGATACACATGCACCTGACATGATACACACGCACCTGACATGATATACACGCACCAGCATGATACACACGCACCTGACATGATACACACGGACCTGAAATGATACACGCGCACCAGCATGATACCCATGCACCTGACATGATACACATGCACTTGACATGATACACATGCACCTGGCATGATACACATGCATTTGACATGATACACATGCAACAGCATGGTACACATGCACCTGACATGATACACATGCACTTGACATGATACACACGCACCTGACATGATACACACGCACCTGACATGATACACACACAACTGACATGATACACACGCACCTGACATGATATACACGCACCAGCATGATACACATGTACCAGCAAGATACACATGCACTTGACATGATACACATGCACCTGACATGATACACATGCACTTGACATGATACACATGCACTTGACATGATACACATGCAGCAGCATGATACACATGCAGCAGCATGATACACATGCACCTGACATGATACACATGAACTTGACATGATACACATGCACCTGACATGATACACATGCACTTGACATGATACACATGCAGCAGCATGATACACATGCAACTGACATGATACACATGCACTTGACATGATACACATGCACCTGACATGATACACATGCACTTGACATTATACACATGCAGCAGCATGATACACATGCACCTGACATGATACACACGCACCTGACATGATACACACGCAAATGACATGATACACACGCACCTGACATGATATACACGCACCAGCATGATACACATGTAACAGCAAGATACACATGCACTTGACATGATACACACGCACCTGACATGATACACACGCACCAGCATGATACACACGCACCTGACATGATACACACGCACCTGACATGATATACACGCACCAGCATGATACACATGCACCTGACATGATACACATGCACTTGACATGATACACATGCAGCAGCATGATACACATGCAGCAGCATGATACACATGCACCTGACATGATACACATGCACTTGACATGATACACACGCACCTGACATGATATACACGCACCAGCATGATACCCATGCACCTGACATGATACACATGCACTTGACATGATACACATGCACCTGGCACGATACACATGCATTTGACATGATACACATGCAACAGCATGGTACACATGCACCTGACATGATACACATGCACCTGACATGATACACATGCACTTGACATGATACACATGCAGCAGCATGATACACATGCAGCAGCATGATACACATGCACCTGACATGATACACATGAACCTGACATGATACACATGCACCTGACATGATACACACGCACCTGACATGATACACACGCACCTGACATGATACACATGCACCTGACATGATACACATGCACCTGACATGATACACACGCACCAGCATGATACACACGCACCTGACATGATACACACGCACCTGACATGATATACACGCACCAGCATGATACACATGCACCTGACATGATACACATGCACTTGACATGATACACATGCACCTGATATGATACACATGCACTTGACATTATACACATGCAGCAGCATGATACACATGCACCTGACATGGAACACACGCACCTGACATGATACACACGCACCAGCATGATACACACGCACCTGACATGATACACACGCACCTGACATGATATACACGCACCAGCATGATACACATGCACCTGACATGATACACATGCACTTGACATGATACACATGCACCTGACATGATACACATGCACTTGACATGATACACATGCACCAGCATGATACACACGCACCTGACATGATACACACGCACCTGACATGATACACATGCACCAGCATGATACACACGCACCTGACATGATACACACGCACCTGACATGATATACACGCACCAGCATGATACACATGCACCTGACATGATACACAAGCACCTGACATGATACACACGCACCTGACATGATACACACGCACCTGACATGATATACACGCACCAGCATGATACACCTGCCCCTGACATGATACACATGCACTTGACATGATACACATGCACCTGACATGATACACATGCACTTGACATGATACACATGCAGCAGCATGATACACATGCACCTGACATGATACACATGCACTTGACATGATAGACATGCACCTCACATCATACACATGCACTTGACATGATACGTATGCACCAGCATGATACACACGCACCTGACATGATACACACGCACCTGACATGATACACACGCACCCGACATGATATACACGCACCAGCATGATACACATGTACCAGCAAGATACACATGCACTTGACATTATACACATGCACCTGACATGATACACATGCACTTGACATGATACACACCCACCAGCATGATACACACGCACCTGACATGATACACACGCACCTGACATGATACACACGCACCAGCATGATACAAATGCACCTGACATGATACACACGCACCTGACATGATATACACGCACCAGCATGATACACACGCACCTGACATGATACACACGGACCTGAAATGATACACGCGCACCAGCATGATACACACGCACCTGACATGATACACACGCACCTGACATGATATACACGCACCAGCATGATACCCATGCACCTGACATGATACACATGCACTTGACATGATACAGATGCACCTGGCATGATACACATGCATTTGACCTGATACACATGCAACAGCATGGTACACATGCACCTGACATGATACACATGCACTTGACATGATACACACGCACCTGACATGATACACACACACCTGACATGATACACACGCACCTGACATGATATACACGCACCAGCATGATACACATGTACCAGCAAGATACACATGCACTTGACATGATACACATGCACCTGACATGATACACATGCACTTGACATGATACACATGCAGCAGCATGATACACATGCAGCAGCATGATACACATACAGCAGCATGATACACATGCACCTGACATGACACACATGAACTTGACATGATACACGTGCACCTGACATGATACACATGCACTTGACATGATACACATGCACTTGACATGATACATATGCACCAGCATGATACACATGCACCTGACATGATACACACGCACCTGACATGATACACACGCACCAGCATGATACACACGCACCTGACATGATACACACGCACCTGACATGATATACACGCACCAGCATGATACACATGCACCTGACATGATACACATGCACTTGACATGATACACATGCACCTGACATGATACACATGCACTTGACATTATACACATGCAGCAGCATGATACACATGCACCTGACATGATACACACGCACCTGACATGATACACACGCAAATGACATGATACACACGCACCTGACATGATACACACGCACCTGACATGATATACACGCACCAGCATGATACACATGTAACAGCAAGATACACATGCACTTGACATGATACACACGCACCTGACATGATACACACGCACCAGCATGATACACACGCACCTGACATGATACACACGCACCTGACATGATACACACGCACCAGCATGATACACACGCACCTGACATGATACACACGCACCTGACATGATATACACGCACCAGCATGATACACATGCACCTGACATGATACACATGCACTTGACATGATACACATGCACCTGACATGATACACATGCACTTGACATTATACACATGCAGCAGCATGATACACATGCACCTGACATGGAACACACGCACCTGACATGATACACACGCACCAGCATGATACACACGCACCTGACATGATACACACGCACCTGACATGATATACACGCACCAGCATGATACACCTGCCCCTGACATGATACACATGCACTTGACATGATACACATGCACCTGACATGATACACATGCACTTGACATGATACACATGCAGCAGCATGATACACATGCACCTGACATGATACACATGCACTTGACATGATACACATGCAGCAGCATGATACACATGCACCTGACATGATACACATGCACTTGACATGATACACATGCACCTCACATCATACACATGCACTTGACATGATACACATGCACCAGCATGATACACACGCACCTGACATGATACACACGCACCTGACATGATACACATGCACCAGCATGATACACACGCACCTGACATGATACACACGCACCTGACATGATATACAGGCACCAGCATGATACACATGCACCTGACATGATACACACGCACCTGACATGATACACACGCACCTGACATGATACACACGCACCTGACATGATATACACGCACCAGCATGATACACCTGCCCCTGACATGATACACATGCACTTGACATGATACACATGCACCTGACATGATACACATGCACTTGACATGATACACATGCAGCAGCATGATACACATGCACCTGACATGATACACATGCACTTGACATGATACACATGCACCTCACATCATACACATGCACTTGACATGATACGTATGCACCAGCATGATACACACGCACCTGACATGATACACACGCACCTGACATGATACACATGCACCTGACATGATTCACACGCACCTGACATGATACACACGCACCCGACATGATATACACGCACCAGCATGATACACATGTACCAGCAAGATACACATGCACTTGACATTATACACATGCACCTGACATGATACACATGCAGTTGACATGATACACATGCAGCAGCATGATACACACGCAGCAGCATGATACACATGCAGCAGCATGATACACATGCACCTGACATGATACACATGCACTTGACATGATATACATGCACCTGACATGATACACATGCACTTGACATGATACACACCCACCAGCATGATACACACGCACCTGACATGATACACATGCACCTGACATGATACACACGCACCAGCATGATACAAATGCACCTGACATGATACACACGCACCTGACATGATATACACGCACCAGCATGATACACACGCACCTGACATGATACACACGGACCTGAAATGATACACGCGCACCAGCATGATACACACGCACCTGACATGATACACACGCACCTGACATGATATACACGCACCAGCATGATACCCATGCACCTGACATGATACACATGCACTTGACATGATACACATGCACCTGGCATGATACACATGCATTTGACATGATACACATGCAACAGCATGGTACACATGCACCTGACATGATACACATGCACTTGACATGATACACACGCACCTGACATGATACAATGCACCTGACATGATGCACATGCACCTGACATGATACACACGCACCTGACATGATACACACGCACCTGACATGATACACACACAACTGACATGATACACACGCACCTGACATGATATACACGCACCAGCATGATACACATGTACCAGCAAGATACACATGCACTTGACATGATACACATGCACCTGACATGATACACATGCACTTGACATGATACACATGCACCTGACATGATACACATGCACTTGACATGATACAGATGCAGCAGCATGATACACATGCACCTGATATTATCCACATGCACCTGACATGATACACATGCACCTGACATGATCCACACGCACCTGACATGATACACACGCACCTGACATGATACACACGCACCTGACATGATACACACGCACCTGAAATGATATACACGCACCAGCATGATACACATGTACCAGCAAGATACACATGCACTTGACATGATACACATGCACCTGAAATGATACACATGCACTTGACATGATACACATGCACCTGGCATGATACACACGCAACTGACATGATATACACGCACCAGCATGATACACACGCACCTGACATGATACACACGCACCTGAAATGATACACACGCACCAGCATGATACACACGCACCTGACATGATACACACGCACCTGACATGATATACACGCACCAGCATGATACCCATGCACCTGACATGATACACATGCACTTGACATGATACACATGCACCTGGCATGATACACATGCATTTGACATGATACACATGCAACAGCATGGTACACATGCACCTGACATGATACACATGCACTTGACATGATACACACGCACCTGACATGATACACATGCACCTGACATGATACACATGCACCTGACATGATACACACGCACATGACATGATACACACGCACCTGACATGATACACACACACCTGACATGATACACACGCACCTGACATGATATACACGCACCAGCATGATACACATGTACCAGCAAGATACACATGCACTTGACATGATACACATGCACCTGACATGATACACATGCACTTGACATGATACACATGCAGCAGCATGATACACATGCAGCAGCATGATACACATGCAGCAGCATGATACACATGCACCTAACATGATACACATGAACTTGACATGATACACATGCACCTGACATGATACACATGCACTTGACATGATACACATGCACCTGACATGATACACATGCACTTGACATGATACACACCCACCAGCATGATACACACGCACCTGACATGATACACACGCACCTGACATGATACACACGCACCAGCATGATACAAATGCACCTGACATGATACACACGCACCTGACATGATATACACGCACCAGCATGATACACACGCACCTGACATGATACACACGGACCTGAAATGATACACGCGCACCAGCATGATACACACGCACCTGACATGATACACACGCACCTGACATGATATACACGCACCAGCATGATACCCATGCACCTGACATGATACACATGCACTTGACATGATACACATGCACCTGGCATGATACACATGCATTTGACATGATACACATGCAACAGCATGGTACACATGCACCTGACATGATACACATGCACTTGACATGATACACACGCACCTGACATGATACACACACACCTGACATGATACACACGCACCTGACATGATATACACGCACCAGCATGATACACATGTACCAGCAAGATACACATGCACTTGACATGATACACATGCACCTGACATGATACACATGCACTTGACATGATACACATGCAGCAGCATGATACACATGCAGCAGCATGATACACATGCACCTGACATGATACACATGAACTTGACATGATACACATGCACCTGACATGATACACATGCACTTGACATGATACACATGCACTTGACATGATACATATGCACCAGCATGATACACATGCACCTGACATGATACACACGCCCCTGACATGATACACACGCACCAGCATGATACACACGCACCTGACATGATACACACGCACCTGACATGATATACACGCACCAGCATGATACACATGCACCTGACATGATACACATGCACTTGACATGATACACATGCACCTGACATGATACACATGCACTTGACATTATACACATGCAGCAGCATGATACACATGCACCTGACATGATACACACGCACCTGACATGATACACACGCAAATGACATGATACACACGCACCTGACATGATACACACGCACCTGACATGATATACACGCACCAGCATGATACACATGTAACAGCAAGATACACATGCACTTGACATGATACACACGCACCTGACATGATACACACGCACCAGCATGATACACACGCACCTGACATGATACACACGCACCTGACATGATACACACGCACCAGCATGATACACACGCACCTGACATGATACACACGCACCTGACATGATATACACGCACCAGCATGATACACATGCACCTGACATGATACACATGCACTTGACATGATACACATGCACCTGACATGATACACATGCACTTGACATTATACACATGCAGCAGCATGATACACATGCACCTGACATGGAACACACGCACCTGACATGATACACACGCACCAGCATGATACACACGCACCTGACATGATACACACGCACCTGACATGATATACACGCACCAGCATGATACACCTGCCCCTGACATTATACACATGCACTTGACATGATACACATGCACCTGACATGATACACATGCACTTGACATGATACACATGCAGCAGCATGATACACATGCACCTGACATGATACACATCCACTTGAAATGATACACATGCAGCAGCATGATACACATGCTCCTGACATGATACACATGCACTTGACATGATACACATGCACCTCACATCATACACATGCACTTGACATGATACACATGCACCAGCATGATACACACGCACCTGACATGATACACACGCACCTGACATGATACACATGCACCAGCATGATACACACGCACCTGACATGATACACACGCACCTGACATGATATACAGGCACCAGCATGATACACATGCACCTGACATGATACACACGCACCTGACATGATACACACGCACCTGACATGATACACACGCACCTGACATGATATACACGCACCAGCATGATACACCTGCCCCTGACATGATACACATGCACTTGACATGATACACATGCACCTGACATGATACACATGCACTTGACATGATACACATGCAGCAGCATGATACACATGCACCTGACATGATACACATGCACTTGACATGATACACATGCACCTCACATCATACACATGCACTTGACATGATACGTATGCACCAGCATGATACACACGCACCTGACATGATACACACGCACCTGACATGATACACATGCACCTGACATGATTCACACGCACCTGACATGATACACACGCACCCGACATGATATACACGCACCAGCATGATACACATGTACCAGCAAGATACACATGCACTTGACATTATACACATGCACCTGACATGATACACATGCAGTTGACATGATACACATGCAGCAGCATGATACACACGCAGCAGCATGATACACATGCAGCAGCATGATACACATGCACCTGACATGATACACATGCACTTGACATGATATACATGCACCTGACATGATACACATGCACTTGACATGATACACACCCACCAGCATGATACACACGCACCTGACATGATACACATGCACCTGACATGATACACACGCACCAGCATGATACAAATGCACCTGACATGATACACACGCACCTGACATGATATACACGCACCAGCATGATACACACGCACCTGACATGATACACACGGACCTGAAATGATACACGCGCACCAGCATGATACACACGCACCTGACATGATACACACGCACCTGACATGATATACACGCACCAGCATGATACCCATGCACCTGACATGATACACATGCACTTGACATGATACACATGCACCTGGCATGATACACATGCATTTGACATGATACACATGCAACAGCATGGTACACATGCACCTGACATGATACACATGCACTTGACATGATACACACGCACCTGACATGATACAATGCACCTGACATGATGCACATGCACCTGACATGATACACACGCACCTGACATGATACACACGCACCTGACATGATACACACACAACTGACATGATACACACGCACCTGACATGATATACACGCACCAGCATGATACACATGTAACAGCAAGATACACATGCACTTGACATGATACACACGCACCTGACATGATACACATGCACCAGCATGATACACACGCACCTGACATGATACACACGCACCTGACATGATACACACGCACCAGCATGATACACACGCACCTGACATGATACACACGCACCTGACATGATATACACGTACCAGCATGATACACATGCACCTGACATGATACACATGCACTTGACATGATACACATGCACCTGACATGATACACATGCACCTGACATGATACACATGCACTTGACATTATACACATGCAGCAGCATGATACACATGCACCTGACATGGAACACACGCACCTGACATGATACACACGCACCAGCATGATACACACGCACCTGACATGATACACACGCACCTGACATGATATACACGCACCAGCATGATACACCTGCCCCTGACATTATACACATGCACTTGACATGATACACATGCACCTGACATGATACACATGCACTTGACATGATACACATGCAGCAGCATGATACACATGCACCTGACATGATACACATGCACTTGACATGATACACATGCAGCAGCATGATACACATGCACCTGACATGATACACATGCACTTGACATGATACACATGCACCAGCATGATACACACGCACCTGACATGATACACACGCACCTGACATGATACACATGCACCAGCATGATACACACGCACCTGACATGATACACACGCACCTGACATGATATACAGGCACCAGCATGATACACATGCACCTGACATGATACACACGCACCTGACATGATACACACGCACCTGACATGATACACACGCACCTGACATGATATACACGCACCAGCATGATACACCTGCCCCTGACATGATACACATGCACTTGACATGATACACATGCACCTGACATGATACACATGCACTTGACATGATACACATGCAGCAGCATGATACACATGCACCTGACATGATACACATGCACTTGACATGATACACATGCACCTCACATCATACACATGCAGTTGACATGATACGTATGCACCAGCATGATACACACGCACCTGACATGATACACACGCACCTGACATGATACACATGCACCTGACATGATTCACACGCACCTGACATGATACACACGCACCCGACATGATATACACGCACCAGCATGATACACATGTACCAGCAAGATACACATGCACTTGACATTATACACATGCACCTGACATGATACACATGCAGTTGACATGATACACATGCAGCAGCATGATACACACGCAGCAGCATGATACACATGCAGCAGCATGATACACATGCACCTGACATGATACACATGCACTTGACATGATATACATGCACCTGACATGATACACATGCACTTGACATGATACACACCCACCAGCATGATACACACGCACCTGACATGATACACATGCACCTGACATGATACACACGCACCAGCATGATACAAATGCACCTGACATGATACACACGCACCTGACATGATATACACGCACCAGCATGATACACACGCACCTGACATGATACACACGGACCTGAAATGATACACGCGCACCAGCATGATACACACGCACCTGACATGATACACACGCACCTGACATGATATACACGCACCAGCATGATACCCATGCACCTGACATGATACACATGCACTTGACATGATACACATGCACCTGGCATGATACACATGCATTTGACATGATACACATGCAACAGCATGGTACACATGCACCTGACATGATACACATGCACTTGACATGATACACACGCACCTGACATGATACAATGCACCTGACATGATGCACATGCACCTGACATGATACACACGCACCTGACATGATACACACGCACCTGACATGATACACACACAACTGACATGATACACACGCACCTGACATGATATACACGCACCAGCATGATACACATGTACCAGCAAGATACACATGCACTTGATATGATACACATGCACCTGACATGATACACATGCACTTGACATGATACACATGCACCTGACATGATACACATGCACTTGACATGATACAGATGCAGCAGCATGATACACATGCACCTGATATTATCCACATGCACCTGACATGATACACATGCACCTGACATGATCCACACGCACCTGACATGATACACACGCACCTGACATGATACACACGCACCTGACATGATACACACGCACCTGAAATGATATACACGCACCAGCATGATACACATGTACCAGCAAGATACACATGCACTTGACATGATACACATGCACCTGAAATGATAAACATGCACTTGACATGATACACATGCACCTGGCATGATACACACGCAACTGACATGATATACACGCACCAGCATGATACACACGCACCTGACATGATACACACGCACCTGAAATGATACACACGCACCAGCATGATACACACGCACCTGACATGATACACACGCACCTGACATGATATACACGCACCAGCATGATACCCATGCACCTGACATGATACACATGCACTTGACATGATACACATGCACCTGGCATGATACACATGCATTTGACATGATACACATGCAACAGCATGGTACACATGCACCTGACATGATACACATGCACTTGACATGATACACACGCACCTGACATGATACACATGCACCTGACATGATACACATGCACCTGACATGATACACACGCACATGACATGATACACACGCACCTGACATGATACACACACCTGACATGATACACACGCACCTGACATGATATACACGCACCAGGATGATACACATGTACCAGCAAGATACACATGCACTTGACATGATACACATGCACCTGACATGATACACATGCACTTGACATGATACACATGCAGCAGCATGATACACATGCAGCAGCATTATACACATGCAGCAGCATGATACACATGCACCTAACATGATACACATGAACTTGACATGATACACATGCACCTGACATGATACACATGCACTTGACATGATACACATGCACCTGACATGATACACATGCACTTGACATGATACACACCCACCAGCATGATACACACGCACCTGACATGATACACACGCACCTGACATGATACACACGCACCAGCATGATACAAACGCACCTGACATGATACACACGCACCTGACATGATATACACGCACCAGCATGATACACACGCACCTGACATGATACACACGGACCTGAAATGATACACGCGCACCAGCATGATACACACGCACCTGACATGATACACACGCACCTGACATGATATACACGCACCAGCATGATACCCATGCACCTGACATGATACACATGCACTTGACATGATACACATGCACCTGGCATGATACACATGCATTTGACATGATACACATGCAACAGCATGGTACACATGCACCTGACATGATACACATGCACTTGACATGATACACACGCACCTGACATGATACACACGCACCTAAAATGATACACATGCACCAGCATGATACACATGCACCTGACATGATACACACGCACCTGACATGATACACACGCACCAGCATGATACACACGCACCTGACATGATACACACGCACCTGACATGATACACACGCACCAGCATGATACACACGCACCTGACATGATACACACGCACCTGACATGATATACACGCACCAGCATGATACACATGTACCAGCAAGATACACATGCACTTGACATGATACACATGCACCTGACATGATACACATGCACTTGACATGATACACATGCAGCAGCATGATACACATGCAGCAGCATGATACACATGCAGCAGCATGATACACATGCACCTAACATGATACACATGAACTTGACATGATACACATGCACCTGACATGATACACATGCACTTGACATGATACATATGCACCAGCATGATACACATGCACCTGACATGATACACACGCACCTGACATGATACACACGCACCAGCATGATACACACGCACCTGACATGATACACACGCACCTGACATGATATACACGCACCAGCATGATACACATGCACCTGACATGATACACATGCACTTGACATGATACACATGCACCTGACATGATACACATGCACTTGACATTATACACATGCAGCAGCATGATACACATGCACCTGACATGATACACACGCACCTGACATGATACACACGCACCTGACATGATACACACGCACCTGACATGATACACACGCACCTGACATGATATACACGCACCAGCATGATACACATGTTACAGCAAGATACACATGCACTTGACATGATACACATGCACCTGACATGATACACATGCACTTGACATGATACACATGCACCTGGCATGATACACATGCATTTGACATGATACACATGCAGCAGCATGGTACACATGCACCTGACATGATACAAGTGCACTTGACTTGATACACATGCACCTGACATGATACACATGCACCTGACATGATACACATGCACTTGACATGATACACATGCAGCAGCATGATACACATGCAGCAGGATGATACACATGCACCTGACATGATACACATGAACTTGACATGATACACATGCACCTGACATGATACACATGCACTTGACATGATACATATGCACCAGCCTGATACACATGCACCTGACATGATACACATGCACCTGACATGATACACACGCACCAGCATGATACACACGCACCTGACATGATACACACGCACCTGACATGATATACACGCACCAGCATGATACGCATGCACCTGACATGATACACATGCACTTGACATGATACACATGCACCTGACATGATACACATGCACTTGACATTATACACATGCAGCAGCATGATACACATGCACCTGACATGGAACACACGCACCTGACATGATACACACGCACCAGCATGATACACACGCACCTGACATGATACACACGCACCTGATATGATATACACGCACCAGCATGATACACATGCACCTGACATGATACACATGCACTTGACATGATACACATGCACCTGACATGATACACATGCACTTGACATGATACACATGCACCAGCATGATACACACGCACCTGACATGATATACACGCACCTGACATGATACACATGCACCAGCATGATACACACGCACCTGACATGATACACACGCACCTGACATGATATACACGCACCAGCATGATACAAATGCACCTGACATGATACACACGCACCTGACATGATACACACGCACCTGACATGATATACACGCACCAGCATGATACACCTGCCCCTGACATGATACACATGCACTTGACATGATACACATGCACCTGACATGATACACACGCACCTGACATGATACACACGCACCCGACATGATATACACGCACCAGCATGATACACATGTACCAGCAAGATACACATGCACTTGACATTATACACATGCACCTGACATGATACACATGCAGTTGACATGATACACATGCAGCAGCATGATACACACGCAGCAGCATGATACACATGCAGCAGCATGATACACATGCACCTGACATGATACACATGCACTTGACATGATACACATGCACCTGACATGATACACATGCACTTGACATGATACACACCCACCAGCATGATACACACGCACCTGACATGATACACACGCACCTGACATGATACACACGCACCAGCATGATACAAACGCAAATGACATGATACACACGCACCTGACATGATATACACGCACCAGCATGATACACACGCACCTGACATGATACACACGGACCTGAAATGATACACGCGCACCAGCATGATACACACGCACCTGACATGATACACACGCACCTGACATGATATACACGCACCAGCATGATACCCATGCACCTGACATGATACACATGCACTTGACATGATACACATGCACCTGGCATGATACACATGCATTTGACATGATACACATGCAACAGCATGGTACACATGCACCTGACATGATACACATGCACTTGACATGATACACACGCACCTGACATGATACACACGCACCTAAAATGATACACATGCACCAGCATGATACACACGCACCTGACATGATACACACGCACCTGACATGATACACACGCACCAGCATGATACACATGCATTTGACATGATACACATGCAACAGCATGGTACACATGCACCTGACATGATACACATGCACCTGACATGATACACACGCACCTGACATGATACACACGCACCCGACATGATATACACGCACCAGCATGATACACATGTACCAGCAAGATACACATGCACTTGACATGATACACATGCACCTGACATGATACACATGCACTTGACATGATACACATGCAGCAGCATGATACACATGCACTTGACATGATACACATGCACCTGACATGATACACATGAACTTGACATGATACACATGCACCTGACATGATACACATGCACTTGACATGATACACATGCAGCAGCATGATACACATGCAACTGACATGATACACATGCACTTGACATGATACACATGCACCTGACATGATACACATGCACTTGACATTATACACATGCAGCAGCATGATACACATGCACCTGACATGATACACACGCACCTGACATGATACACACGCAAATGACATGATACACACGCACCTGACATGATATACACGCACCAGCATGATACACATGTAACAGCAAGATACACATGCACTTGACATGATACACACGCACCTGACATGATACACACGCACCAGCATGATACACACGCACCTGACATGATACACACGCACCTGACATGATATACACGCACCAGCATGATACACATGCACCTGACATGATACACATGCACTTGACATGATACACATGCAGCAGCATGATACACATGCAGCAGCATGATACACATGCACCTGACATGATACACATGCACTTGACATGATACACACGCACCTGACATGATATACACGCACCAGCATGATACCCATGCACCTGACATGATACACATGCACTTGACATGATACACATGCACCTGGCACGATACACATGCATTTGACATGATACACATGCAACAGCATGGTACACATGCACCTGACATGATACACATGCACCTGACATGATACACATGCACTTGACATGATACACATGCAGCAGCATGATACACATGCAGCAGCATGATACACATGCACCTGACATGATACACATGAACCTGACATGATACACATGCACCTGACATGATACACACGCACCTGACATGATACACACGCACCTGACATGATACACATGCACCTGACATGATACACATGCACCTGACATGATACACACGCACCAGCATGATACACACGCACCTGACATGATACACACGCACCTGACATGATATACACGCACCAGCATGATACACATGCACCTGACATGATACACATGCACTTGACATGATACACATGCACCTGATATGATACACATGCACTTGACATTATACACATGCAGCAGCATGATACACATGCACCTGACATGGAACACACGCACCTGACATGATACACACGCACCAGCATGATACACACGCACCTGACATGATACACACGCACCTGACATGATATACACGCACCAGCATGATACACATGCACCTGACATGATACACATGCACTTGACATGATACACATGCACCTGACATGATACACATGCACCTGACATGATACACATGCACCAGCATGATACACACGCACCTGACATGATACACACGCACCTGACATGATACACATGCACCAGCATGATACACACGCACCTGACATTATACACACGCACCTGACATGATATACACGCACCAGCATGATACACATGCACCTGACATGATACACAAGCACCTGACATGATACACACGCACCTGACATGATACACACGCACCTGACATGATATACACGCACCAGCATGATACACATGCACCTGACATGATACACATGCACTTGACATGATACACATGCACCTGACATGATACACATGCACTTGACATTATACACATGCAGCAGCATGATACACATGCACCCGGCATGATACACACGCACCTTACATGATACACACGCACCTGACATGATACACACGCACCTGACATGATATACACGCACCAGCATGATACACATGTTACAGCAAGATACACATGCACTTGACATGATACACATGCACCTGACATGATACACATGCACTTGACATGATACACATGCACCTGGCATGATACACATGCATTTGACATGATACACATGCAGCAGCATGGTACACATGCACCTGACATGATACACGTGCACTTGATTTGATACACATGCACCTGACATGATACACATGCACCTGACATGATACACATGCACTTGACATGATACACATGCAGCAGCATGATACACATGCAGCAGCATGATACACATGCACCTGACATGATACACATGAACTTGACATGATACACATGCACCTGACATGATACACATGCACTTGACATGATACATATGCACCAGCATGATACACATGCACCTGACATGATACACATGCACCTGACATGATACACACGCACCAGCATGATACACACACACCTGACATGATACACACGCACCTGACATGATATACACGCACCAGCATGATACACATGCACCTGACATGATACACATGCACTTGACATGATACACATGCACCTGACATGATACACACGCACCAGCATGATACACACACACCTGACATGATACACACGCACCTGACATGATATACACGCACCAGCATGATACACATGCACCTGACATGATACACATGCACTTGACATGATACACATGCACCTGACATGATACACATGCACTTGACATTATACACATGCAGCAGCAGGATACACATGCACCTGACATGGAACACACGCACCTGACATGATACACACGCACCAGCATGATACACACGCACCTGACATGATACACACGCACCTGACATGATATACACGCACCAGCATGATACACATGCACCTGACATGATACACATGCACTTGACATGATACACATGCACCTGACATGATACACATGCACTTGACATGATACACATGCAGCAGCATGATACACATGCACCTGACATGATACACATGTACTTGACATGATACACATGCAGCAGCATGATACACATGCACCTGACATGATACACATGCACTTGACATGATACACATGCACCTCACATCATACACATGCACTTGACATGATACACATGCACCAGCATGATACACACGCTCCTGACATGATACACACGCACCTGACATGATACACATGCACCAGCATGATACACATGCACCTGACATGATACACACGCACCTGACATGATACACAAGCACCTGACATGATACACACGCACCTGACATGATATACACGCACCAGCATGATACACCTGCCCCTGACATGATACACATGCACTTGACATGATAAACATGCACCTGACATGATACACATGCACTTGACATGATACACATGCAGCAGCATGATACACATGCACCTGACATGATACACATGCACTTGACATGATACACATGCACCTCACATCATACACATGCACTTGACATGATACGTATGCACCAGCATGATACACACGCACCTGACATGATACACACGCACCTGACATGATACACATGCACCTGACATGATTCACACGCACCTGACATGATACACACGCACCCGACATGATATACACGCACCAGCATGATACACATGTACCAGAAAGATACACATGCACTTGACATTATACACATGCACCTGACATGATACACATGCAGTTGACATGATACACATACAGCAGCATGATACACACGCAGCAGCATGATACACATGCAGCAGCATGATACACATGCACCTGACATGATACACATGCACTTGACATGATATACATGCACCTGACATGATACACATGCACTTGACATGATACACACCCACCAGCATGATACACACGCACCTGACATGATACACATGCACCTGACATGATACACACGCACCAGCATGATACAAATGCACCTGACATGATACACACGCACCTGACATGATATACACGCACCAGCATGATACACACGCACCTGACATGATACACACGGACCTGAAATGATACACGCGCACCAGCATGATACCCATGCACCTGACATGATACACATGCACTTGACATGATACACATGCACCTGGCATGATACACATGCATTTGACATGATACACATGCAACAGCATGGTACACATGCACCTGACATGATACACATGCACCTGACATGATACACATGCACTTGACATGATACACATGCAGCAGCATGATACACATGCAGCAGCATGATACACATGCACCTGACATGATACACATGAACCTGACATGATACACATGCACCTGACATGATACACACGCACCTGACATGATACACACGCACCTGACATGATACACATGCACCTGACATGATACACATGCACCTGACATGATACACACGCACCAGCATGATACACACGCACCTGACATGATACACACGCACCTGACATGATATACACGCACCAGCATGATACACATGCACCTGACATGATACACATGCACTTGACATGATACACATGCACCTGATATGATACACATGCACTTGACATTATACACATGCAGCAGCATGATACACATGCACCTGACATGGAACACACGCACCTGACATGATACACACGCACCAGCATGATACACACGCACCTGACATGATACACACGCACCTGACATGATATACACGCACCAGCATGATACACATGCACCTGACATGATACACATGCACTTGACATGATACACATGCACCTGACATGATACACATGCACTTGACATGATACACATGCACCAGCATGATACACACGCACCTGACATGATACACACGCACCTGACATGATACACATGCACCAGCATGATACACACGCACCTGACATGATACACACGCACCTGACATGATATACACGCACCAGCATGATACACATGCACCTGACATGATACACACGCACCTGACATGATACACACGCACCTGACATGATATACACGCACCAGCATGATACACCTGCCCCTGACATGATACACATGCACTTGACATGATACACATGCACCTGACATGATACACATGCACTTGACATGATACACATGCAGCAGCATGATACACATGCACCTGACATGATACACATGCACTTGACATGATAGACATGCACCTCACATCATACACATGCACTTGACATGATACTTATGCACCAGCATGATACACACGCACCTGACATGATACACACGCACCTGACATGATACACACGCACCCGACATGATATACACGCACCAGCATGATACACATGTACCAGCAAGATACACATGCACTTGACATTATACACATGCACCTGACATGATACACATGCACTTGACATGATACACACCCACCAGCATGATACACACGCACCTGACATGATACACACGCACCTGACATGATACACACGCACCAGCATGATACAAATGCACCTGACATGATACACACGCACCTGACATGATATACACGCACCAGCATGATACCCATGCACCTGACATGATACACATGCACTTGACATGATACACATGCACCTGGCATGATACACATGCATTTGACATGATACACATGCAACAGCATGGTACACATGCACCTGACATGATACACATGCACTTGACATGATACACACGCACCTGACATGATACACACACACCTGACATGATACACACGTACCTGACATGATATACACGCACCAGCATGATACACATGTACCAGCAAGATACACATGCACTTGACATGATACACATGCACCTGACATGATACACATGCACTTGACATGATACACATGCAGCAGCATGATACACATGCAGCAGCATGATACACATGCAGCAGCATGATACACATGCACCTGACATGATACACATGAACTTGACATGATACACATGCACCTGACATGATACACATGCACTTGACATGATACACATGCACTTGACATGATACATATGCACCAGCATGATACACATGCACCTGACATGATACACACGCACCTGACATGATACACACGCACCAGCATGATACACACGCACCTGACATGATACACACGCACCTGACATGATATACACGCACCAGCATGATACACATGCACCTGACATGATACACATGCACTTGACATGATACACATGCACCTGACATGATACACACGCACCTGACATGATACACACGCAAATGACATGATACACACGCACCTGACATGATACACACGCACCTGACATGATATACACGCACCAGCATGATACACATGTAACAGCAAGATACACATGCACTTGACATGATACACACGCACCTGACATGATACACACGCACCAGCATGACACACACGCACCTGACATGATACACACGCACCTGACATGATACACACGCACCAGCATGATACACACGCACCTGACATGATACACACGCACCTGACATGATATACACGCACCAGCATGATACACATGCACCTGACATGATATGTCTATATCATGTCAGGTGCGTGTGTATCATGTCAGGTGCATGTGTATCATGCTGGTGCATATGTATCATGTCAAGTGCATGTGTATCATGTCAGGTGCATGTGTATCATGTCAGGTGCATGTGTATCATGCTGCTGCATGTGTATCATGTCAAGTGCATGTGTATCATGTCAGGTGCATGTGTATCATGTCAAGTGCATGTGTATCATGCTGGTACATGTGTTTCATGCTGGTGCGTCTATATCATGTCAGGTGCGTGTGTATCATGTCAGGTGTGTGTGTATCATGCTGGTGCATATGTATCATGTCAAGTGCATGTGTATCATGTCAGGTGCATGTGTATCATGTCAAGTGCAAGTGTATCATGTCAGGTGCATGTGTATCATGCTGCTGCATGTGTATCATGTCAAGTGCATGTGTATCATGTCAGGTGCATGTGTATCATGTCAGGCGCATGTGTATCATGTCAGGTGCATGTGTATCATGCTGGTGCATGTGTATCATGTCAAGTGCATGTGTATCATGTCAGGTGCATGTGTATCATGTCAAGTGCATGTGTATCTTGCTGGTACATGTGTATCATGTTGGTGCGTGTATATCATGTCAGGTGCGTGTGTATCATGTCAGGTGCATGTGTATCATGCTGCTGCATGTGTATAATGTCAAGTGCATGTGTATCATGTCAGGTGCATGTGTATCATGTCAAGTGCATGTGTATCATGTCAGGTGCATGTGTATCATGCTGGTGCGTGTATATCATGTCAGGTGCGTGTGTATCATGTCAGGTGCGTGTGTATCATGCTGGTGCGTGTGTATCAGGTCAGGTGCGTGTGTATCATGTCAGGTGCATGAGTATCATGCTGGTGCATATGTATCATGTCAAGTGCATGTGTATCATGTCAGGTGCATGTGTATCATGTCAAGTTCATGTGTATCATGTCAGGTGCATGTGTATCATGCTGCTGCATGTGTATCATGCTGCTGCATGTGTATCATGTCAAGTGCATGTGTATCTTGCTGGTACATGTGTATCATGCTGGTGCGTGTATATCATGCTGGTGCGTGTATATCATGTCAGGTGCGTGTGTATCATGTCAGGTGCGTGTGTATCATGTCAGGTGTGTGTGTATCATGTCAAGTGAATGTGTATCATGTCAGGTGCATGTGTACCATGCTGCTGCATGTGTATCATGTCAAATGCATGTGTATCATGTCAGATGCATGTGTATCATGTCAAGTGCATGTGTATCATGTCAGGTGCATGTGTATCATGCTGGTGCGTGTTTATCATGTCAGGTGCCTGTGTATCATGTCAGGTGTGTGTGTATCATGCTGGTGCGTGTGTATCATGTCAGGTGCGTATCATGTCAGGTGCATGTGTATCATGCTGGTGCGTGTGTATCATGTCAGGTGCGTGTGTATCATGTCAGGTGCATGTGTATCATGTCAGGTGCGTGTGTATCATGTCAGGTGCATGTGTATCATGCTGGTGCATGTGTATCATGTCGGGTGCATGTGTATCACGTCAAGTGCATGTGTATCATGTCAGGTGCATGTGTATCATGTCAGGCGCATGTGTATCATGTCAGGTGTATGTGTATCATGCCGGTGCATGTGTATAATGCCGGTGCATGTGTATCATGTCAGGTGCGTGTGTATCATGTCAGGTGCATGTGTATCATGCTGGTGCATGTGTATCATGTCAAGTGCATGTGTATCATGTCAGGTGCATGTGTATCATGCTGGTGCGTGTATATCAAGTCAGGTGCGTATCATGCTCGTGCATATGTATCATGTCAGGTGCATGTGTATCATGTCAGGTGCATGTGTATCATGTCGGGTGCATGTGTATCATGTCAAGTGCATGTGTACCATGTCAGGTGCATGTGTATCATGTCAGGCGCATGTGTATCATGTCAGGTGCATGTGTATCATGCCGGTGCATGTGTATAATGCCGGTGTATGTGTATCATGCTGGTGCATGTGTATCATGTCAAGTGCATGTGTATCATGCTGGTGCATGTGTATCATGTCAAGTGCATGTGTATCATGTCAGGTGCATGTGTATCATGTCAAGTGCATGTGTATCATGTCAGGTGCATGTGTATCATGCTGCTGCATCTGTATCATGTCAAGTGCATGTGTATCATGTCAGGTGCATGTGTATCATGTCAAGTGCATGTGTATCATGTCAGGTGCATGTGTATCATGCTGGTGCGTGTTTATCATGTCAGGTGCATGTGTATCATGTCAGGTGTGTGTGTATCATGCTGGTGCGTGTGTATCATGTCAGGTGCGTGTGTATCATGTCAGGTGCATGTGTATCATGCTGGTGCGTGTGTATCATGTCAGGTGCGTGTGTATCATGTCAGGTGCGTATCATGCTGGTGCATATGTATCATGTCAGGTGCATGTGTATCATGTCAGGTGCATGTGTATCATGTCGGGTGCATGTGTATCATGTCAAGTGCATGTGTATCATGTCAGGTGCATGTGTATCATGTCAGGCGCATGTGTATCATGTCAGGTGCATGTGTATCATGCTGGTGCATGTGTATCATGTCAGGTGCGTGTGTATCATGTCAGGTGCATGTGTATCATGCTGGTGTGTGTATATCAAGTCAGGTGCGTGTGTATCATGTCAGGTGCATGTGTATCATGTCAGGTGCATGTGTATCATGACAGGTGCATGTGTATCATGTCAGGTGCATGTGTATCATGCTGGTGCATATGTATCATGTCAAGTGCATGTGTATCATGTCAGGTGCATGTGTATCATGTCGAGTGCATGTGTATCATGTCAGGTGCATGTGTATCATGCTGCTGCATGTGTATCATGTCAAGTGCATGTGTATCATGTCAGGTGCATGTGTATCATGTCAAGTGCATGTGTATCTTGCTGGTACATGTGTATAATGCTGGTGCGTGTATATCATGTCAGGTGCGTGTGTATCATGTCAGGTGCGTGTGTATCATGCTGGTGCGTGTGTATCATGTCAGGTGCGTGTGTATCATGTCAGGTGCATGTGTATCATGCTGGTGCATATGTATCATGTCAAGTGCATGTGTATCATGTCAGGTGCATGTGTATCATGTCAAGTGCATGTGTATCATGTCAGGTGCATGTGTATCATGCTGCTGCATGTGTATCATGTCAAGTGCATGTGTATCATGTCAGGTGCATGTGTATCATGTCAGGCGCATGTGTATCATGTCAGGTGCATGTGTATCATGCTGGATGCATGTGTATCATGTCAGGTGCGTGTGTATCATGTCAGGTGCGTGTGTATCATGCTGGTGTGTGTATATCAAGTCAGGTGCGTGTGTATCATGTCAGGTGCATATGTATCATGTCAGGTGCATGTGTATCATGTCAGGCGCATGTGTATCATGTCAGGTGCATGTGTATCATGCTGGTGCATGTGTATCATGTCAGGTGCGTGTGTATCATGTCAGGTGCATGTGTATCATGCTGGTGTGTGTATATCAAGTCAGGTGCGTGTGTATCATGTCAGGTGCATGTGTATCATGCTGGTGCGTGTATATCAAGTCAGGTGCGTGTGTATCATGTCAGGTGCTTATCATGCTGGTGCATATGTATCATGTCAGGTGCATGTGTATCATGTCAGGTGCATGTGTATCATGTCGGGTGCATGTGTGTATCATGCTGGTGCATACGTATCATGTCAAGTGCATGTGTATGATGTGAGGTGCATGTGTATCATGTCAAGTGCATGTGTATCATGTCAGGTGCATGTGTATCATGCTGCTGCATGTGTATCATGTCAAGTGCATGTGTATCATGTCAGGTGCATGTGTATCATGTCAAGTGCATGTGTATCATGTCAGGCGCAGGTGTATCATGCTGGTGCGTGTATATCATGTCAGGTGTGTGTGTATCATGTCAGGTGCGTGTGTATCATGTCAGGTGCGTGTGTATCATGTCAGGTGCGTGTGGATCATGTCAGGTGCATGTGTATCATGTCAGGTGCATGTGGATAATGTCAGGTGCATGTGTATCATGCTGCTGCATCTGTATCATGTCAAGTGCATGTGTATCATGTCAGGTGCATGTGTATCATGTCAAGTGCATGTGTATCATGTCAGGTGCATGTGTATCATGCTGGTGCGTGTTTTTCATGTCAGGTGCATGTGTATCATGTCAGGTGCATGTGTATCATGCTGGTGCGTGTGTATCATGTCAGGTGCATGTGTATCATGTCAGGTGCATGTGTATCATGTCAAGTGCATGTGTATCATGTCAGGTGCATGTGTATCATGCTGGTGCGTGTACATCATGTCAGGTGCGTGTGTATCATGTCAGGTGCGTGTGTATCATGCTGGTGCGTGTGTATCATGTCAGGTGCGTGTGTATCATGTCAGGTGCATGTGTATCATGCTGCTGCATGTGTATAATGTCAAGTGCATGTGTATCATGTCAGGTGCATATGTATCATGTCAAGTGCATGTGTGTCATGTCAGGTGCATGTGTATCATGCTGGTGCGTGTATATCATGTCAGGTGCGTGTGTATCATGTCAGGTGCGTGTGTATCATGCTGGTGCGTGTGTATCATGTCAGGTGCATGTGTATCATGTCAGGTGCATGTGTATCATGCTGGTGCATATGTATCATGTTAAGTGCATGTGTATCATGTCAGGTGCATGTGTATCATGTCAAGTTCATGTGTACCATGCTGCTGCATGTGTATCATGTCAAATGCATGTGTATCATGCCAGGTGCATGTGTATCATGTCAAGTGCATGTGTATCATGTCAGGTGCATGTGTATCATGTCAAGTGCATGTGTATCTTGCTGGTACATGTGTATCATGCTGGTGCGTGTATATCATTTCAGGTGAGTGTGTATCATGTCAGGTGCGTGTGTATCATGTCAGGTGCGTGTGTATCATGTCAGGTGCATGTGTATCATGTCAGGTGCATGTGTATCATGCTGCTGCATGTGTATCATGTCAAATGCATGTGTATCATGCCAGGTGCATGTGTATCATGCCAGGTGCATGTGTATGATGTCAGGTGCATGTGTATCATGTCAAGTGCATGTGTATCATGTCAGGTGCATGTGTATCATGCTGGTGCGTGTGTATCATGTCAGGTGCGTGTGTATCATGTCAGGTGCGTATCATGCTGGTGCATATGTATCATGTCAGGTGCATGTGTATCATGTCAGGTGCATGTGTATCATGTCAGGTGCATGTGTATCATGTCAGGTGCATGTGTATCATGTCAGGTGCATGTGTATCAAGTCAAGTGCATGTGTATCATGTCAGGTGCATGTGTACCATGCTGCTGCATGTGTATCATGTCAAATGCATGTGTATCATGCCAGGTGCATGTGTATCATGTCAAGTGCATGTGTATCATGTCAGGTGCATGTGTATCATGTCAAGTGCATGTGTATCTTGCTGGTACATGTGTATCATGCTGGTGCGTGTATATCATTTCAGGTGCGTGTGTATCATGTCAGGTGCGTGTGTATCATGTCAGGTGCGTGTGTATCATGTCAGGTGCGTGTGGATCATGTCAGGTGCATGTGTATCATGTCAGGTGCATGTGGATAATGTCAGGTGCATGTGTATCATGCTGCTGCATCTGTATCATGTCAAGTGCATGTGTATCATGTCAGGTGCATGTGTATCATGTCAAGTGCATGTGTATCATGTCAGGTGCATGTGTATCATGCTGGTGCGTGTTTATCATGTCAGGTGCATGTGTATCATGTCAGGTGCATGTGTATCATGCTGGTGCGTGTGTATCATGTCAGGTGCATGTGTATCATGTCAGGTGCATGTGTATCATGCTGGTGCATATGTATCATGTCAAGTGCATGTGTATCATGTCAGGTGCATGTGTATCATGTCAAGTGCATGTGTATCATGTCAGGTGCATGTGTATCATGCTGCTGCATGTGTATCATGCTGCTGCATGTGTATCATGCTGCTGCATGTGTATCATATCAAGTGCATGTGTATCATGTCAGGTGCATGTGTATCATGTCAAGTGCATGTGTATCTTGCTGGTACATGTGTATCATGCTGGTGCGTGTATATCATGTCAGGTGCGTGTGTATCATGTCAGGTGCGTGTGTATCATGTCAGGTGCGTGTGTATCATGTCAGGTGCGTGTGTATCATGTCAGGTGCGTGTGGATCATGTCAGGTGCATGTGTATCATGCTGCTGCATCTGTATCATGTCAAGTGCATGTGTATCATGTCAGATGCATGTGTATCATGTCAAGTGCATGTGTATCATGTCAGGTGCATGTGTACCATGCTGCTGCATGTGTATCATGTCAAATGCATGTGTATCATGTCAGGTGCATGTGTATCATGTCAAGTGCATGTGTATCATGTCAGGTGCATGTGTATCATGCTGGTGCATATGTATCATGTCAAGTGCATGTGTATCATGTCAGGTGCATGTGTATCATGTCAAGTGCATGTGTATCATGTCAGGTGCATGTGTATCATGCTGCTGCATGTGTATCATGTCAAGTGCATGTGTATCATGTCAGGTGCATGTGTATCATGTCAAGTGCATGTGTATCTTGCTGGTACATGTGTATCATGCTGGTGCGTCTATATCATGTCAGGTGCGTGTGTATCATGTCAGGTGCTTGTGTATCATGCTGGTGCATATGTATCATGTCAAGTGCATGTGTATCATGTCAGGTGCATGTGTATCATGTCAAGTGCATGTGTATCATGTCAGGTGCATGTGTATCATGTCAGGCGCATGTGTATCATGTCAGGTGCATGTGTATCACGCCGGTGCATGTGTATAATGCCGGTGCATGTGTATCATGTCAGGTGCGTGTGTATCATGTCAGGTTCATGTGTATCATGCTGGTGCATGTGTATCATGTCAAGTGCATGTGTATCATGTCAGGTGCATGTGTATCATGCTGGTGCGTGTATATCAAGTCAGGTGCGTGTGTATCATGTCAGGTGCGTATCATGCTGGTGCATATGTATCATGTCAGGTGCATGTGTATCATGTCAGGTGGATGTGTATCATGTCGGGTGCATGTGTATCATGTCAAGTGCATGTGTACCATGTCAGGTGCATGTGTATCATGTCAGGCGCATGTGTATCATGTCAGGTGCATGTGTATCATGTCAGGTGCATGTGTATCATGCTGCTGCATGTGTATCATGTCAAGTGCATGTGTATCATGTCAGGTGCATGTGTATCATGTCAAGTGCATGTGTATCTTGCTGGTACATGTGTATCATGTTGGTGCGTGTATATCATGTCAGGTGCGTGTGTATCATGTCAGGTGCGTGTGTATCATGTCAGGTGCGTGTGTATCATGTCAGGTGCGTGTGTATCATGTCAGGTGCATTTGTATCATGCTGCTGCATGTGTATAATGTCAAGTGCATGTGTATCATGTCAGGTGCATGTGTATCATGTCAAGTGCATGTGTATCATGTCAGGTGCATGGGTATCATGCTGGTGCGTGTATATCATGTCAGGTGCGTGTGTATCATGTCAGGTGCATGAGTATCATGCTGGTGCATATGTATCATGTCAAGTGCATGTGTATCATGTCAGGTGCATGTGTATCATGTTAAGTTCATGTGTATCATGTCAGGTGCATGTGTATCATGCTGCTGCATGTGTATCATGCTGCTGCATGTGTATCATGCTGCTGCATGTGTATCATGTCAAGTGCATGTGTATCATGTCAGGTGCATGTGTATCATGCTGGTGCATATGTATCATGTCAAGTGCATGTGTATCATGTCAGGTGCATGTGTATCATGTCAAGTTCATGTGTATCATGTCAGGTGCATATGTATCATGCTGCTGCATGTGTATCATGCTGCTGCATGTGTATCATGTCAAGTGCATGTGTATCATGTCAGGTGCATGTGTATCATGTCAAGTGCATGTGTATCTTGCTGGTACATGTGTATCATGCTCCTGCGTGTATATCATGTCAGGTGTGTGTGTATCATGTCAGGTGTGTGTGTATCATGTCAGGTGCGTGTGTATCATGTCATGTGCGTGTGTATCATGTCAGGTGCATGTGTATCATGTCAGGTGGATGTGTATCATGTCAGGTGCGTGTGTATCATGTCAAGTGCATGTGTATCATGTCAGGTGCATGTGTACCATGCTGTTGCATGTGTATCATGTCAAATGCATGTGTATCATGCCAGGTGCATGTGTATCATGTCAAGTGCATGTGTATCATGTCAGGTGCATGGGTATCATGCTGGTGCGTGTATATCATGTCAGGTGCGTGTGTATCATGTCAGGTGCGTGTGTATCATGCTGGTGCGTGTGTATCATGTCAGGTGCGTGTGTATCATGCTGGTGCGTGTATATCATGTCAGTTGCGTGTGTATCATGTCAGGTGCGTTTGTATCATGCTGGTGCGTGTGTATCATGTCAGGTGCGTGTGTATCATGTCAGGTGCGTGTGTATCATGCTGGTGGGTGTGTATCATGTCAAGTGCATGTGTATCATGTCAGGTGCATGTGTATCATGTCAAGTGCATGTGTATCATGTCAGGTGCATGTGTATCAAGCTGCTGCATGTGTATCATGCTGCTGCATGTGTATCATGCTGCTGCATGTGTATCATGTCAAGTGCATGTGTATCATGTCAGGTGCATGTGTATAATGTCAAGTGCATGTGTATCTTGCTGGTACATGTATATCATGCTGGTGCGTGTATATCATGTCGGGTGCGTGTGTATCATGTCAGGTGAGTGTGTATCATGTCAGGTGCATGTGTATCATGTCAGGTGCGTGTGTATCATGTCAGGTGCGTGTGTATCATGCTGGTGCATACGTATCATGTCAAGTGCATGTGTATGATGTGAGGTGCATGTGTATCATGTCAAGTGCATGTGTATCATGTCAGGTGCATGTGTATCATGCTGCTGCATGTGTATCATGTCAAGTGCATGTGTATCATGTCAGGTGCATGTGTATCATGTCAAGTGCATGTGTATCATGTCAGGCGCAGGTGTATCATGCTGGTGCGTGTATATCATGTCAGGTGTGTGTGTATCATGTCAGGTGCGTGTGTATCATGTCAGGTGCGTGTGTATCATGTCAGGTGCGTGTGGATCATGTCAGGTGCATGTGTATCATGTCAGGTGCATGTGGATAATGTCAGGTGCATGTGTATCATGCTGCTGCATCTGTATCATGTCAAGTGCATGTGTATCATGTCAGGTGCATGTGTATCATGTCAAGTGCGTGTGTATCATGTCAGGTGCATGTGTATCATGCTGGTGCGTGTTTTTCATGTCAGGTGCATGTGTATCATGTCAGGTGCATGTGTATCATGCTGGTGCGTGTGTATCATGTCAGGTGCATGTGTATCATGTCAGGTGCATGTGTATCATGCTGGTGCGTATGTATCATGTCAAATGCATGTGTATCATGTCAGGTGCATGTGTATCATGCTGCTGCATGTGTATCATGCTGCTGCATGTGTATCATGCTGCTGCATGTGTATCATATCAAGTGCATGTGTATCATGTCAGGTGCATGTGTATCATGTCAAGTGCATGTGTATCTTGCTGGTACATGTGTATCATGCTGGTGCGTCTATATCATGTCAGGTGCGTGTGTATCATGTCAGGTGCGTGTGTATCATGTCAGGTGCGTGTGGATCATGTCAGGTGCGTGTGGATCATGTCAGGTGCATGTGTATCATGCTGCTGCATCTGTATCATGTCAAGTGCATGTGTATCATGTCAGATGCATGTGTATCATGTCAGGTGCATGTGTACCATGCTGCTGCATGTGTATCATGTCAAATGCATGTGTATCATGTCAGGTGCATGTGTATCATGTCAAGTGCATGTGTATCATGTCAGGTGCATGTGTATCATGCTGGTGCATATGTATCATGTCAAGTGCATGTGTATCATGTCAGGTGCATGTGTATCATGTCAAGTGCATGTGTATCATGTCAGGTGCATGTGTATCATGCTGCTGCATGTGTATCATGTCAAGTGCATGTGTATCATGTCAGGTGCATGTGTATCATGTCAAGTGCATGTGTATCTTGCTGGTACATGTGTATCATGCTGGTGCGTCTATATCATGTCAGGTGCGTGTGTATCATGTCAGGTGCTTGTGTATCATGCTGGTGCATATGTATCATGTCAAGTGCATGTGTATCATGTCAGGTGCATGTGTATCATGTCAAGTGCATTGTATCATGTCAGGTGCATGTGTATCATGTCAGGCGCATGTGTATCATGTCAGGTGCATGTGTATCATGCCGGTGCATGTGTATAATGCCGGTGCATGTGTATCATGTCAGGTGCGTGTGTATCATGTCAGGTTCATGTGTATCATGCTGGTGCATGTGTATCATGTCAAGTGCATGTGTATCATGTCAGGTGCATGTGTATCATGCTGATGCGTGTATATCAAGTCTGGTGCGTGTGTATCATGTCAGGTGCGTATCATGCTGGTGCATATGTATCATGTCAGGTGCATGTGTATCATGTCAGGTGGATGTGTATCATGTCGGGTGCATGTGTATCATGTCAAGTGCATGTGTACCATGTCAGGTGCATGTGTATCATGTCAGGCGCATGTGTACCATGTCAGGTGCATGTGTATCATGCGGGTGCATGTGTATAATGCCGGTGTATGTGTATCATGCTGGTGCATGTGTATCATGTCAAGTGCATGTGTATCATGCTGGTGCATGTGTATCATGTCAAGTGCATGTGTATCATGTCAGGTGCATGTGTATCATGTCAAGTGCATGTGTATCATGTCAGGTGCATGTGTATCATGCTGCTGCATCTGTATCATGTCAAGTGCATGTGTATCATGTCAGGTGCATGTGTATCATGTCAAGTGCATGTGTATCATGTCAGGTGCATGTGTATCATGCTGGTGCGTGTTTATCATGTCAGGTGCATGTGTATCATGTCAGGTGTGTGTGTATCATGCTGGTGCGTGTGTATCATGTCAGGTGCGTGTGTATCATGTCAGGTACATGTGTATCATGCTGGTGCGTGTGTATCATGTCAGGTGCGTGTGTATCATGTCAGGTGCGTATCATGCTGGTGCATATGTATCATGTCAGGTGCATGTGTATCATGTCAGGTGCATGTGTATCATGTCGGGTGCATATGTATCATGTCAAGTGCATGTGTATCATGTCAGGTGCATGTGTATCATGTCAGGCGCATGTGTATCATGTCAGGTGCATGTGTATCATGCTGGTGCATGTGTATCATGTCAGGTGCGTCTATATCATGTCAGGTGCGTGTGTATCATGTCAGGTGCATGTGTATCATGCTGGTGCATATGTATCATGTCAAGTGCATGTGTATCATGTCAGGTGCATGTGTATCATGTCAAGTGCATGTGTATCATGCTGCTGCATGTGTATCATGTCAAGTGCATGTGTATCATGTCAGGTGCATGTGTATCATGTCAAGTGCATGTGTATCTTGCTGGTACATGTGTATCATGCTGGTGCGTCTATATCATGTCAGGTACGTGTGTATCATGTCAGGTGCGTGTGTATCATGCTGGTGCATATGTATCATGTCAAGTGCATGTGTATCATGTCAGGTGCATGTGTATCATGCTGGTGTGTGTATATCAAGTCAGGTGCGTGTGTATCATGTCAGGTGCGTGTGTATCATGTCAGGTGCGTGTGTATCATGTCAGGTGCATGTGTATCATGTCAGGTGCATATGTATCATGTCAGGTGCATGTGTATCATGTCAGGTGCATGTGTATCATGTCAGGTGCATGTGTATCAAGTCAAGTGCATGTGTATCATGTCAGGTGCATGTGTACCATGCTTCTGCATGTGTATCATGTCAAATGCATGTGTATCATGCCAGGTGCATGTGTATCATGTCAAGTGCATGTGTATCATGTCAGGTGCATGGGTATCATGCTGGTGCGTGCGTATCATGTCAGGTGCGTGTGTATCATGTCAGGTGCGTGTGTATCATGCTGGTGCGTGTGTATCATGTCAGGTGCGTGTGTATCATGTCAGGTGCGTGTGTATCATGCTGGTGTGTGTATATCATGTCAGGTGCGTGTGTATCATGTCAGCTGCGTTTTTATGATGCTGGTGCGTGTTTATCATGTCAGGTGCGTGTGTATCATGTCAGGTGCGTGTGTATCATGCTGGTGGGTATGTATCATGTCAAGTGCATGTGTATCATGTCAGGTGCATGTGTATCATGCTGCTGCATGTGTATAATGTCAAGTGCATGTGTATCATGTCAGGTGCATGTGTATCATGTCAAGTGCATGTATATCTTGCTGGTACATGTGTATCATGCTGGTACGTGTGTATCATGCTGGTGCGTGTATATCATGTCAGGTGCGTGTATATCATGTCAGGTGCGTGTGTATCATGTCGGGTGCGTGTGTATCATGTCAAGTGCATGTGTATCATGCTGGTGCGTGTATATCATGTCAGGTGCGTGTGTATCATGTCAGGTGCGTGTGTATCATGCTGGTGCGTGTGTATCATGTCAGGTGCGTGTGTATCATATCAAGTGCATGTGTATCTTGCTGGTACATGTGTATCATGCTGGTGCGTGTATATCATGTCAGGTGCGTGTGTATCATGTCAGGTGCGTGTGTATCATGTCAGGTGCGTGTGTATCATGTCAGGTGCATGTGTATCATGTCAGGTGCATGTGTATCAAGTCAAGTGCATGTGTATCATGTCAGGTGCATGTGTACCATGCTGTTGCATGTGTATCATGTCAAATGGATGTGTATCATGCCAGGTGCATGTGTATCATGTCAAGTGCATGTGTATCATGTCAGGTGCATGGGTATCATGCTGGTGCGTGTATATCATGTCAGGTGCGTGTGTATCATGTCAGGTGCGTGTGTATCATGCTGGTGCGTGTGTATCATGTGAGGTGCGTGTGTATCATGTCAGGTGCGTGTGTATCATGTCAGGTGCGTGTGGATCATGTCAGGTGCATGTGTATCATGCTGCTGCATCTGTATCATGTCAAGTGCATGTGTATCATGTCAGGTGCATGTGTATCATGTCAGGTGCATGTGTATCATGTCAGGTGCATGTGTATCATGCTGCTGCATCTGTATCATGTCAAGTGCATGTGTATCATGTCAGGTGCATGTGTATCATGTCAAGTGCATGTGTATCATGTCAGGTGCATGTATATATTGCTGGTGCGTGTTTATCATGTCCGGTGCATGTGTATCATGTCAGGTGCATGTGTATCATGCTGGTGCGTGTGTATTATGTCAGGTGCATGTGTATCATGCTGGTGCGTGTGTATCATGTCAGGTGCGTGTGTATCATGTCAGGTGCATGGGTATCATGCTGGTGCATATGTATCATGTCAAGTGCATGTGTATCATGTCAGTTGCATGTGTATCATGCTGCTGCATCTGTATCATGCTGCTGCATGTGTATCATGCTGCTGCATGTGTATCATGTCAAGTGCATGTGTATCATGTCATGTGCATGTGTATCATGTCAAGTGCATGTGTATCTTGCTGGTACATGTGTATCATGCTGGTGCGTGTATATCATGTCAGGTGCGTGTGTATCATGTCAGGTGCGTGTGTATCATGGCAGGTGCGTGTGGATCATGGCAGGTGCGTGTGGATCATGTCAGGTGCATGTGTATCATGCTGCTGCACCTGTATCATGTCAAGTGCATGTGTATCATGTCAGGTGCATGTGTATCATGTCAAGTGGATGTGTATCATGTCAGGTGCATGTGTATCATGCTGCTGCATCTGTATCATGTCAAGTGCATGTGTATCATGTCAGGTGCATGTGTATCATGACAAGTGCATGTGTATCATGTCAGGTGCATGTGTATCATGCTGGTGCGTGTTTATCATGTCAGGTGCATGTGTATCATGTCAGGTGTGTGTGTATCATGCTGGTGCGTGTGTATCATGTCAGGTGCGTGTGTATCATGTCAGGTGCATGTGTATCATGCTGGTGCGTGTGTATCATGTCAGGTGCGAGTGTATCATGTCAGGTGCGTATCATGCTGGTGCATATGTATCATGTCAGGTGCATGTGTATCATGTCAGGTGCATGTGTATCATGTCGGGTGCATGTGTATCATGTCAAGTGCATGTGTATCATGTCAGGTGCATGTGTATCATGTCAGGCGCATGTGTATCATGTCAGGTGCATGTGTATCATGCTGGTGCATGTGTATCATGTCAGGTGCATGTGTATCATGTCAGGTGCATGTGTATCATGCTGGTGTGTGTATATCAAGTCAGGTGCGTGTGTATCATGTCAGGTGCATGTGTATCATGTCAGGTGCATGTGTATCATGTCAGGCGCATGTGTATCATGTCAGGTGCATGTGTATCCTGCTGGTGCATGTGTATCATGTCAGGTGCGTGTGTATCATGTCAGGTGCATGTGTATCATGCTGGTGTGTGTATATCAAGTCAGGTGCGTGTGTATCATGTCAGGTGCATGTGTATCATGCTCGTGCGTGTATATCAAGTCAGGTGCGTGTGTATCATGTCAGGTGCGTATCATGCTGGTGCATATGTATCATGTCAGGTGCATGTGTATCATGTCATGTGCATGTGTATCATGTCAAGTGCATGTGTATCTTGCTGGTACATGTGTATCATGCTGGTGCGTGTATATCATGTCAGGTGCGTGTGTATCATGTCAGGTGCGTGTGTATCATGGCAGGTGCCTGTGGATCATGGCAGGTGCGTGTGGATCATGTCAGGTGCATGTGTATCATGCTGCTGCACCTGTATCATGTCAAGTGCATGTGTATCATGTCAGGTGCATGTGTATCATGTCAAGTGCATGTGTATCATGTCAGGTGCATGTGTATCATGCTGCTGCATCTGTATCATGTCAAGTGCATGTGTATCATGTCAGGTGCATGTGTATCATGTCAAGTGCATGTGTATCATGTCAGGTGCATGTGTATCATGCTGGTGCGTGTTTATCATGTCAGGTGCATGAGTATCATGTCAGGTGTGTGTGTATCATGCTGGTGCGTGTGTATCATGTCAGGTGCATGTGTATCATGCTGGTGCGTGTGTATCATGTCAGGTGCGTGTGTATCATGTCAGGTGCGTATCATGCTGGTGCATATGTATCATGTCAGGTGCATGTGTATCATGTCAGGTGCATGTGTATCATGTCGGGTGCATGTGTATCATGTCAAGTGCATGTGTATCATGTCAGGTGCATGTGAATCATGTCAGGCGCATGTGTATCATGTCAGGTGCATGTGTATCATGCTGGTGCATGTGTATCATGTCAGGTGCATGTGTATCATGTCAGGTGCATGTGTATCATGCTGGTGTGTGTATATCAAGTCAGGTGCGTGTGTATCATGTCAGGTGCATGTGGATCATGTCAGGTGCATGTGTATCATGTCAGGCGCATGTGTATCATGTCAGGTGCATGTGTATCATGCTGGTGCATGTGTATCATGTCAGGTGCGTGTGTATCATGTCAGGTGCATTTGTATCATGCTGGTGTGTGTATATCAAGTCAGGTGCGTGTGTATCATGTCAGGTTCATGTGTATCATGCTGGTGCGTGTATATCAAGTCAGGTGCGTGTGTATCATGTCAGGTGCGTATCATGCTGGTGCATATGTATCATGTCAGGTGCATGTGTATCATGTCAGGTGCATGTGTATCATGCCGGTGTATGTGTATCATGCTGGTGCATATGTATCATGTCAAGTGTATGTGTATCATGCTGGTGCATGTGTATCATGTCACGTGCATGTGTATCATGTCAGGTGCATGTGTATCATGCTGGTGCGTGTGTATCATGTCAGGTGCGTGTGTATCATGTCAGGTGCGTGTGTATCATGCTGGTGCATGTGTATCATGACAGGTGCGTGTGTATCATGTCAGGTTCATGTGTATCATGCTGGTGCATATGTATCATGTCAAGTGCATGTGTATCATGTCAGGTGCATGTGTATCATGTCAAGTGCATGTGTATCATGTCAGGTGCACGTGTATCATGCTGCTGCATTTGTATAATGTCAAGTGCATGTGTATCATGTCAGGTGCATGTGTATCATGTCAGGTGCATGTGTATCATGCTGGTGCGTGTATATCATGTCAGGTGCGTGTGTATCATGTCAGGTGCGTGTGTATCATGCTGGTGCGTGTGTATCATGTCAGGTGCGTGTGTATCATGTCAGGTGCGTGTGTATCATGTCAGGTGCGTGTGTATCATGCTGGTGCATGTGTATCATGTCAAGTGCATGTGTATCATGATAGGTGCATGTGTATCATGTCAAGTGCATGTGTATCATGTCAGGTGCATGTGTATCATGCTGCTGCATGTGTATCATGCTGTTGCATGTGTATCATGTCAAGTGCATGTGTATCATGTCAAGTGCATGTGTATCTTGCTGGTACATGTGTATTATGCTGGTGCGTGTATATCATGTCAGGTGCGTGTGTTTCATGTCAGGTGCGTGTGAATCATGTCAGGTGCGTGTGTATCATGTCAGGTGCGTGTGGATCATGTCAGGTGCATGTGTATCATGCTGCTGCATCTGTATCATGTCAAGTGTATGTGTATCATGTCAGGTGCATGTGTATCATGCTGCTGCATGTGTATCATGCTGCTGCATCTGTATCATGTCAAGTGCATGTGTATCATGTCAGGTGCATGTGTATCATGCTGCTGCATGTGTATCATGCTGCTGCATGTGTATCATGTCAAGTGCATGTATATCATGTCAGGTGCATGTGTATCATGTCAAGTGCATGTGTATCTTGCTGGTACATGTGTATCATGCTGGTGCGTGTATATCATGTCAGGTGCGTGTGTATTATGTCAGGTGCGTGTGTATCATGTCAGGTGCGTGTGTATCATGTCAGGTGCGTGTTTATCATGTCAGGTGCGTGTGGATCATGTCAGGTGCATGTGTATCGTGCTGCTGCATCTTTATCATGTCAAGTGCATGTGTATCATGTCAGGTGCATGTGTATCATGTCAAGAGCATGTGTATGATGTCAGGTGCATGTGTTTCATGCTGCTGCATCTGTATCATGTCAAGTGCATGTGTATCATGTCAGGTGCATGTGTATCATGTCAAGTGCATGTGTATCATGTCAGGTGCATGTGTATCATGCTGGTGCGTGTTTATCATGTCAGGTGCATGTGTATCATGTCAGGTGTGTGTGTATCATGCTGGTGCATGTGTATCATGTCAGGTGCGTGTATCATGTCAGGTGCGTGTGTATCATGCTGGTGCGTGTGTATCATGTCAGGTGCGTGTGTATCATGTCAGGTGCATGTGTATCATGCTGGTGCATATGTATCATGTCAAGTGCATGTGTATCATGTCAGGTGCATGTGTATCATGTCGGGTGCATGTGTATCATGTCAAGTGCATGTGTATCATGTCAGGTGCATGTGTATCATGTCAAGTGCATGTGTATCATGTCAGGTGCATGTGTATCATGTCAGGCGCATGTGTATCATGTCAGGTGCATGTGTATCATGCTGGTGCATATGTATCATGTCAAGTGCATGTGTATCATGTCAGGTGCATGTGTATCATGTCAAGTGCATGTGTATCATGTCAGGTGCATGTGTATCATGTCAGGCGCATGTGTATCATGTCAGGTGCATGTGTATCATGCTGGTGCATGTGTATCATGTCAGGTGCGTGTGTATCATGTCAGGTGCATGTGTATCATGCTGGTGTGTGTATATCAAGTCAGGTGCGTGTGTATCATGTCAGGTGCATGTGTATCATGCTGGTGCGTGTATATCAAGTCAGGTGCGTGTGTATCCTGTCAGGTGCGTATCATGCTGGTGCATATGTATCATGTCAGGTGCATGTGTATCATGTCAGGTGCATGTGTATCATGTCGGGTGCATGTGTATCATGTCAAGTGCATGTGTACCATGTCAGGTGCATGTGTATCATGTCAGGCGCATGTGTATCATGTCAGGTGCATGTGTATCATGCCGGTGCATGTGTATAATGCCGGTGTATGTGTATCATGCTGGTGCATGTGTATCATGTCAAGTGCATGTGTATCATGCTGGTGCATGTGTATCATGTCAAGTGCATGTGTATCATGTCCGGTGCATGTGTATCATGCTGGTGCGTGTATATCATGTCAGGTGCGTGTGTATCATGTCAGGTGCGTGTGAATCATGCTGGTGCGTGTGTATCGTGTCAGGTGCGTGTGTATCATGTCAGGTGCGTGTGTATCGTGTCAGGTGCGTGTGTATCATGTCAGGTGCATGTGTATCATGTCAGGTGCGTGTGTATCATGTCAGGTGCGTGTGTATCATGCTGGTGCGTGTGTATCATGTCAGGTGCGTGTGTATCATGTCAGGTGCGTGTGTATCATGCTGGTGTGTGTATATCATGTCAGGTGCGTGTGTATCATGTCAGCTGCGTTTTTATGATGCTGGTGCGTGTTTATCATGTCAGGTGCGTGTGTATCATGTCAGGTGCGTGTGTATCATGCTGGTGGGTATGTATCATGTCAAGTGCATGTGTATCATGTCAGGTGCATGTGTATCATGCTGCTGCATGTGTATAATGTCAAGTGCATGTGTATCATGTCAGGTGCATGTGTATCATGTCAAGTGCATGTATATCTTGCTGGTACATGTGTATCATGCTGGTACGTGTGTATCATGCTGGTGCGTGTATATCATGTCAGGTGCGTGTATATCATGTCAGGTGCGTGTGTATCATGTCGGGTGCGTGTGTATCATGTCAAGTGCATGTGTATCATGCTGGTGCGTGTATATCATGTCAGGTGCGTGTGTATCATGTCAGGTGCGTGTGTATCATGCTGGTGCGTGTGTATCATGTCAGGTGCGTGTGTATCATATCAAGTGCATGTGTATCTTGCTGGTACATGTGTATCATGCTGGTGCGTGTATATCATGTCAGGTGCGTGTGTATCATGTCAGGTGCGTGTGTATCATGTCAGGTGCGTGTGTATCATGTCAGGTGCATGTGTATCATGTCAGGTGCATGTGTATCAAGTCAAGTGCATGTGTATCATGTCAGGTGCATGTGTACCATGCTGTTGCATGTGTATCATGTCAAATGGATGTGTATCATGCCAGGTGCATGTGTATCATGTCAAGTGCATGTGTATCATGTCAGGTGCATGGGTATCATGCTGGTGCGTGTATATCATGTCAGGTGCGTGTGTATCATGTCAGGTGCGTGTGTATCATGCTGGTGCGTGTGTATCATGTGAGGTGCGTGTGTATCATGTCAGGTGCGTGTGTATCATGTCAGGTGCGTGTGGATCATGTCAGGTGCATGTGTATCATGCTGCTGCATCTGTATCATGTCAAGTGCATGTGTATCATGTCAGGTGCATGTGTATCATGTCAGGTGCATGTGTATCATGTCAGGTGCATGTGTATCATGC
Organism: Microtus oregoni; assembly: GCF_018167655.1. Classification (NCBI taxonomy): domain Eukaryota; kingdom Metazoa; phylum Chordata; class Mammalia; order Rodentia; family Cricetidae; genus Microtus; species Microtus oregoni. The sequence continues at coordinate 486,958 of NW_024544840.1, read as the reverse complement.
TGCTGCATCTGTATCATGTCAAGTGCATGTGTATCATGTCAGGTGCATGTGTATCATGTCAAGTGCATGTGTATCATGTCAGGTGCATGTATATCTTGCTGGTGCGTGTTTATCATGTCCGGTGCATGTGTATCATGTCAGGTGCATGTGTATCATGCTGGTGCGTGTGTATTATGTCAGGTGCATGTGTATCATGCTGGTGCGTGTGTATCATGTCAGGTGCGTGTGTATCATGTCAGGTGCATGGGTATCATGCTGGTGCATATGTATCATGTCAAGTGCATGTGTATCATGTCAGTTGCATGTGTATCATGCTGCTGCATCTGTATCATGCTGCTGCATGTGTATCATGCTGCTGCATGTGTATCATGTCAAGTGCATGTGTATCATGTCATGTGCATGTGTATCATGTCAAGTGCATGTGTATCTTGCTGGTACATGTGTATCATGCTGGTGCGTGTATATCATGTCAGGTGCGTGTGTATCATGTCAGGTGCGTGTGTATCATGGCAGGTGCGTGTGGATCATGGCAGGTGCGTGTGGATCATGTCAGGTGCATGTGTATCATGCTGCTGCACCTGTATCATGTCAAGTGCATGTGTATCATGTCAGGTGCATGTGTATCATGTCAAGTGGATGTGTATCATGTCAGGTGCATGTGTATCATGCTGCTGCATCTGTATCATGTCAAGTGCATGTGTATCATGTCAGGTGCATGTGTATCATGACAAGTGCATGTGTATCATGTCAGGTGCATGTGTATCATGCTGGTGCGTGTTTATCATGTCAGGTGCATGTGTATCATGTCAGGTGTGTGTGTATCATGCTGGTGCGTGTGTATCATGTCAGGTGCGTGTGTATCATGTCAGGTGCATGTGTATCATGCTGGTGCGTGTGTATCATGTCAGGTGCGAGTGTATCATGTCAGGTGCGTATCATGCTGGTGCATATGTATCATGTCAGGTGCATGTGTATCATGTCAGGTGCATGTGTATCATGTCGGGTGCATGTGTATCATGTCAAGTGCATGTGTATCATGTCAGGTGCATGTGTATCATGTCAGGCGCATGTGTATCATGTCAGGTGCATGTGTATCATGCTGGTGCATGTGTATCATGTCAGGTGCATGTGTATCATGTCAGGTGCATGTGTATCATGCTGGTGTGTGTATATCAAGTCAGGTGCGTGTGTATCATGTCAGGTGCATGTGTATCATGTCAGGTGCATGTGTATCATGTCAGGCGCATGTGTATCATGTCAGGTGCATGTGTATCCTGCTGGTGCATGTGTATCATGTCAGGTGCGTGTGTATCATGTCAGGTGCATGTGTATCATGCTGGTGTGTGTATATCAAGTCAGGTGCGTGTGTATCATGTCAGGTGCATGTGTATCATGCTCGTGCGTGTATATCAAGTCAGGTGCGTGTGTATCATGTCAGGTGCGTATCATGCTGGTGCATATGTATCATGTCAGGTGCATGTGTATCATGTCATGTGCATGTGTATCATGTCAAGTGCATGTGTATCTTGCTGGTACATGTGTATCATGCTGGTGCGTGTATATCATGTCAGGTGCGTGTGTATCATGTCAGGTGCGTGTGTATCATGGCAGGTGCCTGTGGATCATGGCAGGTGCGTGTGGATCATGTCAGGTGCATGTGTATCATGCTGCTGCACCTGTATCATGTCAAGTGCATGTGTATCATGTCAGGTGCATGTGTATCATGTCAAGTGCATGTGTATCATGTCAGGTGCATGTGTATCATGCTGCTGCATCTGTATCATGTCAAGTGCATGTGTATCATGTCAGGTGCATGTGTATCATGTCAAGTGCATGTGTATCATGTCAGGTGCATGTGTATCATGCTGGTGCGTGTTTATCATGTCAGGTGCATGAGTATCATGTCAGGTGTGTGTGTATCATGCTGGTGCGTGTGTATCATGTCAGGTGCATGTGTATCATGCTGGTGCGTGTGTATCATGTCAGGTGCGTGTGTATCATGTCAGGTGCGTATCATGCTGGTGCATATGTATCATGTCAGGTGCATGTGTATCATGTCAGGTGCATGTGTATCATGTCGGGTGCATGTGTATCATGTCAAGTGCATGTGTATCATGTCAGGTGCATGTGAATCATGTCAGGCGCATGTGTATCATGTCAGGTGCATGTGTATCATGCTGGTGCATGTGTATCATGTCAGGTGCATGTGTATCATGTCAGGTGCATGTGTATCATGCTGGTGTGTGTATATCAAGTCAGGTGCGTGTGTATCATGTCAGGTGCATGTGGATCATGTCAGGTGCATGTGTATCATGTCAGGCGCATGTGTATCATGTCAGGTGCATGTGTATCATGCTGGTGCATGTGTATCATGTCAGGTGCGTGTGTATCATGTCAGGTGCATTTGTATCATGCTGGTGTGTGTATATCAAGTCAGGTGCGTGTGTATCATGTCAGGTTCATGTGTATCATGCTGGTGCGTGTATATCAAGTCAGGTGCGTGTGTATCATGTCAGGTGCGTATCATGCTGGTGCATATGTATCATGTCAGGTGCATGTGTATCATGTCAGGTGCATGTGTATCATGCCGGTGTATGTGTATCATGCTGGTGCATATGTATCATGTCAAGTGTATGTGTATCATGCTGGTGCATGTGTATCATGTCACGTGCATGTGTATCATGTCAGGTGCATGTGTATCATGCTGGTGCGTGTGTATCATGTCAGGTGCGTGTGTATCATGTCAGGTGCGTGTGTATCATGCTGGTGCATGTGTATCATGACAGGTGCGTGTGTATCATGTCAGGTTCATGTGTATCATGCTGGTGCATATGTATCATGTCAAGTGCATGTGTATCATGTCAGGTGCATGTGTATCATGTCAAGTGCATGTGTATCATGTCAGGTGCACGTGTATCATGCTGCTGCATTTGTATAATGTCAAGTGCATGTGTATCATGTCAGGTGCATGTGTATCATGTCAGGTGCATGTGTATCATGCTGGTGCGTGTATATCATGTCAGGTGCGTGTGTATCATGTCAGGTGCGTGTGTATCATGCTGGTGCGTGTGTATCATGTCAGGTGCGTGTGTATCATGTCAGGTGCGTGTGTATCATGTCAGGTGCGTGTGTATCATGCTGGTGCATGTGTATCATGTCAAGTGCATGTGTATCATGATAGGTGCATGTGTATCATGTCAAGTGCATGTGTATCATGTCAGGTGCATGTGTATCATGCTGCTGCATGTGTATCATGCTGTTGCATGTGTATCATGTCAAGTGCATGTGTATCATGTCAAGTGCATGTGTATCTTGCTGGTACATGTGTATTATGCTGGTGCGTGTATATCATGTCAGGTGCGTGTGTTTCATGTCAGGTGCGTGTGAATCATGTCAGGTGCGTGTGTATCATGTCAGGTGCGTGTGGATCATGTCAGGTGCATGTGTATCATGCTGCTGCATCTGTATCATGTCAAGTGTATGTGTATCATGTCAGGTGCATGTGTATCATGCTGCTGCATGTGTATCATGCTGCTGCATCTGTATCATGTCAAGTGCATGTGTATCATGTCAGGTGCATGTGTATCATGCTGCTGCATGTGTATCATGCTGCTGCATGTGTATCATGTCAAGTGCATGTATATCATGTCAGGTGCATGTGTATCATGTCAAGTGCATGTGTATCTTGCTGGTACATGTGTATCATGCTGGTGCGTGTATATCATGTCAGGTGCGTGTGTATTATGTCAGGTGCGTGTGTATCATGTCAGGTGCGTGTGTATCATGTCAGGTGCGTGTTTATCATGTCAGGTGCGTGTGGATCATGTCAGGTGCATGTGTATCGTGCTGCTGCATCTTTATCATGTCAAGTGCATGTGTATCATGTCAGGTGCATGTGTATCATGTCAAGAGCATGTGTATGATGTCAGGTGCATGTGTTTCATGCTGCTGCATCTGTATCATGTCAAGTGCATGTGTATCATGTCAGGTGCATGTGTATCATGTCAAGTGCATGTGTATCATGTCAGGTGCATGTGTATCATGCTGGTGCGTGTTTATCATGTCAGGTGCATGTGTATCATGTCAGGTGTGTGTGTATCATGCTGGTGCATGTGTATCATGTCAGGTGCGTGTATCATGTCAGGTGCGTGTGTATCATGCTGGTGCGTGTGTATCATGTCAGGTGCGTGTGTATCATGTCAGGTGCATGTGTATCATGCTGGTGCATATGTATCATGTCAAGTGCATGTGTATCATGTCAGGTGCATGTGTATCATGTCGGGTGCATGTGTATCATGTCAAGTGCATGTGTATCATGTCAGGTGCATGTGTATCATGTCAAGTGCATGTGTATCATGTCAGGTGCATGTGTATCATGTCAGGCGCATGTGTATCATGTCAGGTGCATGTGTATCATGCTGGTGCATATGTATCATGTCAAGTGCATGTGTATCATGTCAGGTGCATGTGTATCATGTCAAGTGCATGTGTATCATGTCAGGTGCATGTGTATCATGTCAGGCGCATGTGTATCATGTCAGGTGCATGTGTATCATGCTGGTGCATGTGTATCATGTCAGGTGCGTGTGTATCATGTCAGGTGCATGTGTATCATGCTGGTGTGTGTATATCAAGTCAGGTGCGTGTGTATCATGTCAGGTGCATGTGTATCATGCTGGTGCGTGTATATCAAGTCAGGTGCGTGTGTATCCTGTCAGGTGCGTATCATGCTGGTGCATATGTATCATGTCAGGTGCATGTGTATCATGTCAGGTGCATGTGTATCATGTCGGGTGCATGTGTATCATGTCAAGTGCATATGTACCATGTCAGGTGCATGTGTATCATGTCAGGCGCATGTGTATCATGTCAGGTGCATGTGTATCATGCCGGTGCATGTGTATAATGCCGGTGTATGTGTATCATGCTGGTGCATGTGTATCATGTCAAGTGCATGTGTATCATGCTGGTGCATGTGTATCATGTCAAGTGCATGTGTATCATGTCCGGTGCATGTGTATCATGCTGGTGCGTGTATATCATGTCAGGTGCGTGTGTATCATGTCAGGTGCGTGTGAATCATGCTGGTGCGTGTGTATCGTGTCAGGTGCGTGTGTATCATTTCAGGTGCATGTGTATCATGCTGGTGGGTGTGTATCATGTCAAGTGCATGTGTATCATGTCAGGTGCATTTTTATCATGTCAAGTGCATGTGTATCATGTCAGGTGCATGTGTATCATGCTGCTGCATGTGTATCATGCTGCTGCATGTGTATCATGCTGCTGCATGTGTATCATGTCAAGTGCATGTGTATCATGTCAGGTGCATATGTATCATGTCAAGTGCATGTGTATCTTGCTGGTACATGTGTATCATGCTGGTGCGTGTATATCATGTCAGGTGCGTGTGTATCGTGTCAGGTGCATGTGTATCATGTCAGGTGCATGTGTATCATGTCAGGTGCGTGTGTATCATGTCAGGTGCGTGTGTATCATGCTGGTGCATACGTATCATGTCAAGTGCATGTGTATGATGTCAGGTGCATGTGTATCATGTCAAGTGCATGTGTATCATGTCAGGTGCATGTGTATCATGCTGCTGCATGTGTATCATGTCAAGTGCATGTGTATCATGTCAGGTGCATGTGTATCATTTCAAGTGCATGTGTATCATGTCAGGGGCAGGTGTATCATGCTGGTGCGTGTATATCATGTCCGGTGCGTGTGTATCATGTCAGGTGCATGTGTATCATGTCAGGTGTGTGTGTATCATGTCAGGTGCATGTGTATCATGCTGGTGCGTGTATATCATGTCAGGTGCATGTGTATCATGTCAGGTGCGTGTGTATCATGCTGGTGCGTGTGTATCATGTCAGGTGCGTGTGTATCATGTCAGGTGCGTGTGTATCATGCTGGTGCATGTGTATCATGTCAAGTGCATGTGTATCATGTCAGGTGCATGTGTATCATGTCAGGTGCATGTGTATCATGTCAAGTGCATGTGTATCATGTCAGGTGCATGTGTACCATGCTGCTGCATGTGTATCATGTCAAATGCATGTGTATCATGTCAGATGCATGTGTATCATGTCAAGTGCATGTGTATCATGTCAGGTGCATGTGTATCATGCTGGTGCGTGTTTATCATGTCAGGTGCCTGTGTATCATGTCAGGTGTGTGTGTATCATGCTGGTGCGTGTGTATCATGTCAGGTGCGTGTGTATCATGTCAGGTGCGTGTGTATCATGTCAGGTGCATGTGTATCATGTCAGGTGCGTGTGTATCATGTCAGGTGCATGTGTATCATGCTGGTGCATGTGTATCATGTCGGGTGCATGTGTATCATGTCAAGTGCATGTGTATCATGTCAGGTGCATGTGTATCATGTCAGGCGCATGTGTATCATGTCAGGTGTATGTGTATCATGCCGGTGCATGTGTATAATGCCGGTGCATGTGTATCATGTCAGGTGCGTGTGTATCATGTCAGGTGCATGTGTATCATGCTGGTGCATGTGTATCATGTCAAGTGCATGTGTATCATGTCAGGTGCATGTGTATCATGCTGGTGCGTGTATATCAAGTCAGGTGCGTATCATGCTCGTGCATATGTATCATGTCAGGTGCATGTGTATCATGTCAGGTGCATGTGTATCATGTCGGGTGCATGTGTATCATGTCAAGTGCATGTGTACCATGTCAGGTGCATGTGTATCATGTCAGGCGCATGTGTATCATGTCAGGTGCATGTGTATCATGCCGGTGCATGTGTATAATGCCGGTGTATGTGTATCATGCTGGTGCATGTGTATCATGTCAAGTGCATGTGTATCATGCTGGTGCATGTGTATCATGTCAAGTGCATGTGTATCATGTCAGGTGCATGTGTATCATGTCAAGTGCATGTGTATCATGTCAGGTGCATGTGTATCATGCTGCTGCATCTGTATCATGTCAAGTGCATGTGTATCATGTCAGGTGCATGTGTATCATGTCAAGTGCATGTGTATCATGTCAGGTGCATGTGTATCATGCTGGTGCGTGTTTATCATGTCAGGTGCATGTGTATCATGTCAGGTGTGTGTGTATCATGCTGGTGCGTGTGTATCATGTCAGGTGCGTGTGTATCATGTCAGGTGCATGTGTATCATGCTGGTGCGTGTGTATCATGTCAGGTGCGTGTGTATCATGTCAGGTGCGTATCATGCTGGTGCATATGTATCATGTCAGGTGCATGTGTATCATGTCAGGTGCATGTGTATCATGTCGGGTGCATGTGTATCATGTCAAGTGCATGTGTATCATGTCAGGTGCATGTGTATCATGTCAGGCGCATGTGTATCATGTCAGGTGCATGTGTATCATGCTGGTGCATGTGTATCATGTCAGGTGCGTGTGTATCATGTCAGGTGCATGTGTATCATGCTGGTGTGTGTTTATCAAGTCAGGTGCGTGTGTATCATGTCAGGTGCAAGTGTATCATGTCAGGTGCATGTGTATCATGACAGGTGCATGTGTATCATGTCAGGTGCATGTGTATCATGCTGGTGCATATGTATCATGTCAAGTGCATGTGTATCATGTCAGGTGCATGTGTATCATGTCGAGTGCATGTGTATCATGTCAGGTGCATGTGTATCATGCTGCTGCATGTGTATCATGTCAAGTGCATGTGTATCATGTCAGGTGCATGTGTATCATGTCAAGTGCATGTGTATCTTGCTGGTACATGTGTATAATGCTGGTGCGTGTATATCATGTCAGGTGCGTGTGTATCATGTCAGGTGCGTGTGTATCATGCTGGTGCGTGTGTATCATGTCAGGTGCGTGTGTATCATGTCAGGTGCATGTGTATCATGCTGGTGCATATGTATCATGTCAAGTGCATGTGTATCATGTCAGGTGCATGTGTATCATGTCAAGTGCATGTGTATCATGTCAGGTGCATGTGTATCATGCTGCTGCATGTGTATCATGTCAAGTGCATGTGTATCATGTCAGGTGCATGTGTATCATGTCAGGCGCATGTGTATCATGTCAGGTGCATGTGTATCATGCTGGATGCATGTGTATCATGTCAGGTGCGTGTGTATCATGTCAGGTGCGTGTGTATCATGCTGGTGTGTGTATATCAAGTCAGGTGCGTGTGTATCATGTCAGGTGCATATGTATCATGTCAGGTGCATGTGTATCATGTCAGGCGCATGTGTATCATGTCAGGTGCATGTGTATCATGCTGGTGCATGTGTATCATGTCAGGTGCGTGTGTATCATGTCAGGTGCATGTGTATCATGCTGGTGTGTGTATATCAAGTCAGGTGCGTGTGTATCATGTCAGGTGCATGTGTATCATGCTGGTGCGTGTATATCAAGTCAGGTGCGTGTGTATCATGTCAGGTGCTTATCATGCTGGTGCATATGTATCATGTCAGGTGCATGTGTATCATGTCAGGTGCATGTGTATCATGTCGGGTGCATGTGTGTATCATGCTGGTGCATACGTATCATGTCAAGTGCATGTGTATGATGTGAGGTGCATGTGTATCATGTCAAGTGCATGTGTATCATGTCAGGTGCATGTGTATCATGCTGCTGCATGTGTATCATGTCAAGTGCATGTGTATCATGTCAGGTGCATGTGTATCATGTCAAGTGCATGTGTATCATGTCAGGCGCAGGTGTATCATGCTGGTGCGTGTATATCATGTCAGGTGTGTGTGTATCATGTCAGGTGCGTGTGTATCATGTCAGGTGCGTGTGGATCATGTCAGGTGCATGTGTATCATGTCAGGTGCATGTGGATAATGTCAGGTGCATGTGTATCATGCTGCTGCATCTGTATCATGTCAAGTGCATGTGTATCATGTCAGGTGCATGTGTATCATGTCAAGTGCATGTGTATCATGTCAGGTGCATGTGTATCATGCTGGTGCGTGTTTTTCATGTCAGGTGCATGTGTATCATGTCAGGTGCATGTGTATCATGCTGGTGCGTGTGTATCATGTCAGGTGCATGTGTATCATGTCAGGTGCATGTGTATCATGTCAAGTGCATGTGTATCATGTCAGGTGCATGTGTATCATGCTGGTGCGTGTACATCATGTCAGGTGCGTGTGTATCATGTCAGGTGCGTGTGTATCATGCTGGTGCGTGTGTATCATGTCAGGTGCGTGTGTATCATGTCAGGTGCATGTGTATCATGCTGCTGCATGTGTATAATATCAAGTGCATGTGTATCATGTCAGGTGCATATGTATCATGTCAAGTGCATGTGTGTCATGTCAGGTGCATGTGTATCATGCTGGTGCGTGTATATCATGTCAGGTGCGTGTGTATCATGTCAGGTGCGTGTGTATCATGCTGGTGCGTGTGTATCATGTCAGGTGCATGTGTATCATGTCAGGTGCATGTGTATCATGCTGGTGCATATGTATCATGTTAAGTGCATGTGTATCATGTCAGGTGCATGTGTATCATGTCAAGTTCATGTGTACCATGCTGCTGCATGTGTATCATGTCAAATGCATGTGTATCATGCCAGGTGCATGTGTATCATGTCAAGTGCATGTGTATCATGTCAGGTGCATGTGTATCATGTCAAGTGCATGTGTATCTTGCTGGTACATGTGTATCATGCTGGTGCGTGTATATCATTTCAGGTGAGTGTGTATCATGTCAGGTGCGTGTGTATCATGTCAGGTGCGTGTGTATCATGTCAGGTGCATGTGTATCATGTCAGGTGCATGTGTATCATGCTGCTGCATGTGTATCATGTCAAATGCATGTGTATCATGCCAGGTGCATGTGTATCATGTCAAGTGCATGTGTATGATGTCAGGTGCATGTGTATCATGTCAAGTGCATGTGTATCATGTCAGGTGCATGTGTATCATGCTGGTGCGTGTGTATCATGTCAGGTGCGTGTGTATCATGTCAGGTGCGTATCATGCTGGTGCATATGTATCATGTCAGGTGCATGTGTATCATGTCAGGTGCATGTGTATCAAGTCAAGTGCATGTGTATCATGTCAGGTGCATGTGTACCATGCTGCTGCATGTGTATCATGTCAAATGCATGTGTATCATGCCAGGTGCATGTGTATCATGTCAAGTGCATGTGTATCATGTCAGGTGCATGTGTTTCATGTCAAGTGCATGTGTATCTTGCTGGTACATGTGTATCATGCTGGTGCGTGTATATCATTTCAGGTGCGTGTGTATCATGTCAGGTGCGTGTGTATCATGTCAGGTGCGTGTGTATCATGTCAGGTGCGTGTGGATCATGTCAGGTGCATGTGTATCATGTCAGGTGCATGTGGATAATGTCAGGTGCATGTGTATCATGCTGCTGCATCTGTATCATGTCAAGTGCATGTGTATCATGTCAGGTGCATGTGTATCATGTCAAGTGCATGTGTATCATGTCAGGTGCATGTGTATCATGCTGGTGCGTGTTTATCATGTCAGGTGCATGTGTATCATGTCAGGTGCATGTGTATCATGCTGGTGCGTGTGTATCATGTCAGGTGCATGTGTATCATGTCAGGTGCATGTGTATCATGCTGGTGCATATGTATCATGTCAAGTGCATGTGTATCATGTCAGGTGCATGTGTATCATGTCAAGTGCATGTGTATCATGTCAGGTGCATGTGTATCATGCTGCTGCATGTGTATCATGCTGCTGCATGTGTATCATGCTGCTGCATGTGTATCATATCAAGTGCATGTGTATCATGTCAGGTGCATGTGTATCATGTCAAGTGCATGTGTATCTTGCTGGTACATGTGTATCATGCTGGTGCGTGTATATCATGTCAGGTGCGTGTGTATCATGTCAGGTGCGTGTGTATCATGTCAGGTGCGTGTGTATCATGTCAGGTGCGTGTGGATCATGTCAGGTGCATGTGTATCATGCTGCTGCATCTGTATCATGTCAAGTGCATGTGTATCATGTCAGATGCATGTGTATCATGTCAAGTGCATGTGTATCATGTCAGGTGCATGTGTACCATGCTGCTGCATGTGTATCATGTCAAATGCATGTGTATCATGTCAGGTGCATGTGTATCATGTCAAGTGCATGTGTATCATGTCAGGTGCATGTGTATCATGCTGGTGCATATGTATCATGTCAAGTGCATGTGTATCATGTCAGGTGCATGTGTATCATGTCAAGTGCATGTGTATCATGTCAGGTGCATGTGTATCATGCTGCTGCATGTGTATCATGTCAAGTGCATGTGTATCATGTCAGGTGCATGTGTATCATGTCAAGTGCATGTGTATCTTGCTGGTACATGTGTATCATGCTGGTGCGTCTATATCATGTCAGGTGCGTGTGTATCATGTCAGGTGCTTGTGTATCATGCTGGTGCATATGTATCATGTCAAGTGCATGTGTATCATGTCAGGTGCATGTGTATCATGTCAAGTGCATGTGTATCATGTCAGGTGCATGTGTATCATGTCAGGCGCATGTGTATCATGTCAGGTGCATGTGTATCACGCCGGTGCATGTGTATAATGCCGGTGCATGTGTATCATGTCAGGTGCGTGTGTATCATGTCAGGTTCATGTGTATCATGCTGGTGCATGTGTATCATGTCAAGTGCATGTGTATCATGTCAGGTGCATGTGTATCATGCTGGTGCGTGTATATCAAGTCAGGTGCGTGTGTATCATGTCAGGTGCGTATCATGCTGGTGCATATGTATCATGTCAGGTGCATGTGTATCATGTCAGGTGGATGTGTATCATGTCGGGTGCATGTGTATCATGTCAAGTGCATGTGTACCATGTCAGGTGCATGTGTATCATGTCAGGCGCATGTGTATCATGTCAGGTGCATGTGTATCATGCCGGTGCATGTGTATAATGCCGGTTTATGTGTATCATGCTGGTGCATGTGTATCATGTCAAGTGCATGTGTATCATGCTGGTGCATGTGTATCATGTCAAGTGCATGTGTATCATGTCAAGTGCATGTGTATCATGTCAGGTGCATGTGTATCATGTCAAGTGCATGTGTATCATGCATGTGTATCATGTCAAGTGCATGTGTATCATGTCAGGTGCATGTGTATCATGCTGGTGCGTGTATATCAAGTCAGGTGCGTGTGTATCATGTCAGGTGCGTATCATGCTGGTGCATATGTATCATGTCAGGTGCATGTGTATCATGTCAGGTGGATGTGTATCATGTCGGGTGCATGTGTATCATGTCAAGTGCATGTGTACCATGTCAGGTGCATGTGTATCATGTCAGGCGCATGTGTATCATGTCAGGTGCATGTGTATCATGCCGGTGCATGTGTATAATGCCGGTTTATGTGTATCATGCTGGTGCATGTGTATCATGTCAAGTGCATGTGTATCATGCTGGTGCATGTGTATCATGTCAAGTGCACGTGTATCATGTCAAGTGCATGTGTATCATGTCAGGTGCATGTGTATCATGTCAAGTGCATGTGTATCATGTCAGGTACATGTGTATCATGCTGCTGCATCTGTATCATGTCAAGTGCATGTGTATCATGTCAGGTGCATGTGTATCATGTCAAGTGCATGTGTATCATGTCAGGTGCATGTGTATCATGCTGGTGCGTGTTTATCATGTCAGGTGCATGTGTATCATGTCAGGTGTGTGTGTATCATGCTGGTGCGTGTGTATCATGTCAGGTGCGTGTGTATCATGTCAGGTGCATGTGTATCATGCTCGTGCGTGTGTATCATGTCAGGTGCGTGTGTATCATGTCAGGTGCGTATCATGCTGGTGCATATGTATCATGTCAGGTGCATGTGTATCATGTCAGGTGCATGTGTATCATGTCGGGTGCATGTGCATCATGTCAAGTGCATGTGTATCATGTCAGGTGCATGTGTATCATGTCAGGCGCATGTGTATCATGTCAGGTGCATGTGTATCATGCTGGTGCATGTGTATCATGTCAGGTGCGTCTATATCATGTCAGGTGCGTGTGTATCATGTCAGGTGCATGTGTATCATGCTGGTGCATATGTATCATGTCAAGTGCATGTGTATCATGTCAGGTGCATGTGTATCATGTCAGGTGCATGTGTATCATGCTGCTGCATGTGTATCATGTCAAGTGCATGTGTATCATGTCAGGTGCATGTGTATCATGTCAAGTGCATGTGTATCATGCTGGTACATGTGTATCATGCTGGTGCGTCTATATCATGTCAGGTGCGTGTGTATCATGTCAGGTGCGTGTGTATCATGCTGGTGCATATGTATCATGTCAAGTGCATGTGTATCATGTCAGGTGCATGTGTATCATGTCAAGTGCATGTGTATCATGTCAGGTGCATGTGTATCATGCTGCTGCATGTGGATCATGTCAAGTGCATGTGTATCATGTCAGGTGCATGTGTATCATATCAAGTGCATGTGTATCTTGCTGGTACATGTGTATCATGCTGGTGCGTCTATATCATGTCAGGTGCGTGTGTATCATGTCAGGTGCGTGTGTATCATGCTGGTGCATATGTATCATGTCAAGTGCATGTGTATCATGTCAGGTGCATGTGTATCATGTCAAGTGCATGTGTATCATGTCAGGTGCATGTGTATCATGCTGCTGCATGTGGATCATGTCAAGTGCATGTGTATCATGTCAGGTGCATGTGTATCATATCAAGTGCATGTGTATCTTGCTGGTACATGTGTATCATGCTGGTGCGTCTATATCATGTCAGGTGCGTGTGTATCATGTCAGGTGCATGTGTATCATGCTGGTGCATATGTATCATGTCAAGTGCATGTGTATCATGTCAGGTGCATGTGTATCATGTCAAGTGCATGTGTATCATGTCAGGTGCATGTGTATCATGCTGCTGCATGTGTATCATGTCAAGTGCATGTGTATCATGTCAGGTGCATGTGTATCATGTCAGGCGCATGTGTATCATGTCAGGTGCATGTGTATCATGCTGGTGCATGTGTATCATGTCAAGTGCATGTGTATCATGTCAGGTGCATGTGTATCATGTCAGGCGCATGTGTATCATGTCAGGTGCATGTGTATCATGCTGGTGCATGTGTATCATGTCAGGTGCGTGTGTATCATGTCAGGTGCATGTGTATCATGCTGGTGTGTGTATATCAAGTCAGGTGCGTGTGTATCATGTCAGGTGCATGTGTATCATGCTGGTGCGTGTATATCAAGTCAGGTGCGTGTGTATCCTGTCAGGTGCGTATCATGCTGGTGCATATGTATCATGTCAGGTGCATGTGTATCATGTCAGGTGCATGTGTATCATGCTGCTGCATGTGTATAATGTCAAGTGCATGTGTATCATGTCAGGTGCATGTGTATCATGTCAAGTGCATGTGTATCATGTCAGGTGCATGTGTATCATGCTGGTGCGTGTATATCATGTCAGGTGCGTGTGTATCATGTCAGGTGCGTGTGAATCATGCTGGTGCGTGTGTATCATGTCAGGTGCATGTGTATCATGTCAGGTGCATGTGTATCATGCTGGTGGGTGTGTATCATGTCAAGTGCATGTGTATCATGTCAGGTGCATTTTTATCATGTCAAGTGCATGTGTATCATGTCAGGTGCATGTGTATCATGCTGCTGCATGTGTATCATGCTGCTGCATGTGTATCATGTCGGGTGCATGTGTATCATGTCAAGTGCATGTGTATCATGTCAGGTGCATGTGTATCATGTCAAGTGCATGTGTATCATGTCAGGTGCATGTGTATCATGTCAGGCGCATGTGTATCATGTCAGGTGCATGTGTATCATGCTGGTGCATATGTATCATGTCAAGTGCATGTGTATCATGTCAGGTGCATGTGTATCATGTCAAGTGCATGTGTATCATGTCAGGTGCATGTGTATCATGTCAGGCGCATGTGTATCATGTCAGGTGCATGTGTATCATGCTGGTGCATGTGTATCATGTCAGGTGCGTGTGTATCATGTCAGGTGCATGTGTATCATGCTGGTGTGTGTATATCAAGTCAGGTGCGTGTGTATCATGTCAGGTGCATGTGTATCATGCTGGTGCGTGTATATCAAGTCAGGTGCGTGTGTATCCTGTCAGGTGCGTATCATGCTGGTGCTTATGTATCATGTCAGGTGCATGTGTATCATGTCAGGTGCATGTGTATCATGTCGGGTGCATGTGTATCATGTCAAGTGCATGTGTACCATGTCAGGTGCATGTGTATCATGTCAGGCGCATGTGTATCATGTCAGGTGCATGTGTATCATGCCGGTGCATGTGTATAATGCCGGTGTATGTGTATCATGCTGGTGCATGTGTATCATGTCAAGTGCATGTGTATCATGCTGGTGCATGTGTATCATGTCAAGTGCATGTGTATCATGTCCGGTGCATGTGTATCATGCTGCTGCATGTGTATAATGTCAAGTGCATGTGTATCATGTCAGGTGCATGTGTATCATGTCAAGTGCATGTGTATCATGTCAGGTGCATGTGTATCATGCTGGTGCGTGTATATCATGTCAGGTGCGTGTGTATCATGTCAGGTGCGTGTGAATCATGCTGGTGCGTGTGTATCGTGTCAGGTGCGTGTGTATCATGTCAGGTGCATGTGTATCATGCTGGTGGGTGTGTATCATGTCAAGTGCATGTGTATCATGTCAGGTGCATTTTTATCATGTCAAGTGCATGTGTATCATGTCAGGTGCATGTGTATCATGCTGCTGCATGTGTATCATGTCAAGTGCATGTGTATCATGTCAGGTGCATATGTATCATGTCAAGTGCATGTGTATCTTGCTGGTACATGTGTATCATGCTGGTGCGTGTATATCATGTCAGGTGCGTGTGTATCGTGTCAGGTGCATGTGTATCATGTCAGGTGCATGTGTATCATGTCAGGTGCGTGTGTATCATGTCAGGTGCGTGTGTATCATGCTGGTGCATACGTATCATGTCAAGTGCATGTGTATGATGTCAGGTGCATGTGTATCATGTCAAGTGCATGTGTATCATGTCAGGTGCATGTGTATCATGCTGCTGCATGTGTATCATGTCAAGTGCATGTGTATCATGTCAGGTGCATGTGTATCATTTCAAGTGCATGTGTATCATGTCAGGGGCAGGTGTATCATGCTGGTGCGTGTATATCATGTCCGGTGCGTGTGTATCATGTCAGGTGCGTGTGTATCATGTCAGGTGCGTGTGTATCATGTCAGGTGCATGTGTATCATGCTGGTGCGTGTATATCATGTCAGGTGCATGTGTATCATGCTGCTGCATGTGTATCATGTCAAGTGCATGTGTATCATGTCAGGTGCATATGTATCATGTCAAGTGCATGTGTATCTTGCTGGTACATGTGTATCATGCTGGTGCGTGTATATCATGTCAGGTGCGTGTGTATCGTGTCAGGTGCATGTGTATCATGTCAGGTGCATGTGTATCATGTCAGGTGCGTGTGTATCATGTCAGGTGCGTGTGTATCATGCTGGTGCATACGTATCATGTCAAGTGCATGTGTATGATGTCAGGTGCATGTGTATCATGTCAAGTGCATGTGTATCATGTCAGGTGCATGTGTATCATGCTGCTGCATGTGTATCATGTCAAGTGCATGTGTATCATGTCAGGTGCATGTGTATCATTTCAAGTGCATGTGTATCATGTCAGGGGCAGGTGTATCATGCTGGTGCGTGTATATCATGTCCGGTGCGTGTGTATCATGTCAGGTGCGTGTGTATCATGTCAGGTGCGTGTGTATCATGTCAGGTGCATGTGTATCATGCTGGTGCGTGTATATCATGTCAGGTGCATGTGTATCATGTCAGGTGCGTGTGTATCATGCTGGTGCGTGTGTATCATGTCAGGTGCGTGTGTATCATGTCAGGTGCGTGTGTATCATGCTGGTGCATGTGTATCATGTCAAGTGCATGTGTATCATGTCAGGTGCATGTGTATCATGTCAAGTGCATGTGTATCATGTCAGGTGCATGTGTATCATGCTGCTGCATGTGTATCATGCTGTTGCATGTGTATCATGTCAAGTGCATGTGTATCATGTCAAGTGCATGTGTATCTTGCTGGTACATGTGTATTATGCTGGTGCGTGTATATCATGTCAGGTGCGTGTGTATCATGTCAGGTGCGTGTGAATCATGTCAGGTGCGTGTGTATCATGTCAGGTGCGTGTGGATCATGTCAGGTGCATGTGTATCATGCTGCTGCATCTGTATCATGTCAAGTGTATGTGTATCATGTCAGGTGCATGTGTATCATGTCAAGTGCACGT
This sequence comes from Microtus oregoni, assembly GCF_018167655.1. Lineage (NCBI taxonomy): Eukaryota > Metazoa > Chordata > Mammalia > Rodentia > Cricetidae > Microtus > Microtus oregoni. Next base: position 469,685 of record NW_024544840.1, on the reverse strand, counting down.
GTATCATGTCAGGTGCATGTGTATCATGCTGGTGCGTGTTTATCATGTCAGGTGCGTGTGTATCATGTCAGGTGCATGTGTATCATGTCGGGTGCATGTGTATCATGTCAAGTGCATGTGTATCATGTCAGGTGCATGTGTCTCATGTCAGGCACATGTGTATCATGTCAGGTGCATGTGTATCATGCTGGTGCATGTGTATCATGTCAGGTGCGTGTGTATCATGTCAGGTGCATGTGTATCATGCTGGTGTGTTTATATCAAGTCAGGGGCGTGTGTATCATGTCAGGTGCATGTGTATCATGTCAGGTGCATGTTTATCATGTCAGGCGCATGTGTATCATGTCAGGTGCATGTGTATCATGCTGGTGCATGTGTATCATGTCAGGTGCGTGTGTATCATGTCAGGTGCATGTGTATCATGCTGGTGTGTGTATATCAAGTCAGGTGCGTGTGTATCATGTCAGGTGCATGTGTATCATGCTGGTGCGTGTATATCAAGTCAGGTGCGTGTGTATCATGTCAGGTGCGTATCATGCTGGTGCATATGTATCATTTCAGGTGCATGTGTATCATGTCAGGTGCATGTGTATCATGTCGGGTGCATGTGTATCATGTCAAGTGCATGTGTACCATGTCAGGTGCATGTGTATCATGTCAGGCGCATGTGTATCATGTCAGGTGCATGTGTATCATGTCAAGTGCATGTGTATCATGTCAGGTGCATGTGTATCATGCTGGTGTGTGTATATCAAGTCAGGTGCGTGTGTATCATGTCAGGTGCATGTGTATCATGCTGGTGCGTGTATATCAAGTCAGGTGCGTGTGTATCATGTCAGGTGCGTATCATGCTGGTGCATATGTATCATTTCAGGTGCATGTGTATCATGTCAGGTGCATGTGTATCATGTCGGGTGCATGTGTATCATGTCAAGTGCATGTGTACCATGTCAGGTGCATGTGTATCATGTCAGGCGCATGTGTATCATGTCAGGTGCATGTGTATCATGTCAAGTGCATGTGTATCATGTCAGGTGCATGTGTATCATGCTGGTGTGTGTATATCAAGTCAGGTGCGTGTGTATCATGTCAGGTGCATGTGTATCATGCTGGTGCGTGTATATCAAGTCAGGTGCGTGTGTATCATGTCAGGTGCGTATCATGCTGGTGCATATGTATCATTTCAGGTGCATGTGTATCATGTCAGGTGCATGTGTATCATGTCGGGTGCATGTGTATCATGTCAAGTGCATGTGTACCATGTCAGGTGCATGTGTATCATGTCAGGCGCATGTGTATCATGTCAGGTGCATGTGTATCATGTCAAGTGCATGTGTATCATGTCAGGGGCAGGTGTATCATGCTGGTGCGTGTATATCATGTCAGGTGCGTGTGTATCATGTCAGGTGCGTGTGTATCATGCTGGTGCGTGTGTATCATGTCAGGTGCGTGTGTTCCATGTCAGGTGCATGTGTATCATGCTGCTGCATGTGTATAATGTCAAGTGCATGTGTATCATGTCAGGTGCATGTGTATCATGTCAAGTGCATGTGTATCATGTCAGGTGCATGTGTATCATGCTGGTGCGTGTATATCATGTCAGGTGCGTGTGTATCATGCTGGTGCGTGTGTATCATGTCAGGTGCGTGTGTATCATGTCAGGTGCGTGTGTATCATGCTGGTGCGTGTGTATCATGTCAGGTGCGTGTGTATCATGTCAAGTGCATGTGTATCTTGCTGTTACATGTGTATCATGCTGGTGCGTGTATATCATGTCAGGTGCGTGTGTATCATGTCAGGTGCGTGTGTATCATGTCATTTGCGTGTGTATCATGTCAGGTGCGTGTGTATCATGTCAGGTGCATGTGTATCATGCTGCTGCATGTGTATAATGTCAAGTGCATGTGTATCATGTCAGGTGCATGTGTATCATGTCAAGTGCATGTGTATCATGTCAGGTGCATGTGTATCATGTCAGGTGTGTGTGTATCATGTCAGGTGCGTGTGTATCATGTCATTTGCGTGTGTATCATGTCAGGTGCGTGTGTATCATGTCAGGTGCATGTGTACCATGCTGTTGCATGTGTATCATGTCAAATGCATGTGTATCATGCCAGGTGCATGTGTATCATGTCAAGTGCATGTGTATCATGTCAAGTGCATGTGTATCTTGCTGTAACATGTGTATCATGCTGGTGCGTGTATATCATGTCAGGTGCGTGTGTATCATGTCAGGTGCGTGTGTATCATGTCAGGTGCGTGTGTATCATGTCAGGTGCATGTGTATCATGCTGCTGCATGTGTATAATGTCAAGTGCATGTGTATCATGTCAGGTGCATCTGTATCATGTCAAGTGCATGTGTATCATGTCAGGTGCATGTGTATCATGCTGGTGCGTGTTTATCATGTCAGGTGCATGTGTATCATGTCAGGTGCATGTGTATCATGCTGGTGCGTGTGTATCATGTCAGGTGCGTGTGTATCATGTCAGGTGCATGTGTATCATGCTGGTGCATACGTATCATGTCAAGTGCATGTGTATCATGTCAGGTGCATGTGTATCATGCTGCTGCATGTGTATCATGCTGCTGCATGTGTATCATGTCAAGTGCATGTGTATCATGTCAGGTGCATGTGTATCATGTCAAGTGCATGTGTATCTTGCTGGTACATGTGTATCATGCTGGTGCGTGTATATCATGTCAGGTGCGTGTGTATCATGTCAGGTGCGTGTGTATCATGTCAGGTGCGTGTGTATCATGGCAGGTGCCTGTGGATCATGTCAGGTGCATGTGTATCATGCTGCTGCATCTGTATCATGTCAAGTGCATGTGTATTATGTCAGGTGCATGTGTATCATGTCAAGTGCATGTGTATCATGTCAGGTGCATGTGTATCATGCTGCTGCATCTGTATCATGTCAAGTGCATGTGTATCATGTCAGGTGCTTGTGTATCATGTCAAGTGCATGTGTATCATGTCAGGTGCATGTGTATCATGCTGGTGCGTGTTTATCATGTCAGGTGCATGTGTTTCATGTCCCGTGTGTGTGTATCATGCTGGTGCGTGTGTATCATGTCAGGTGTGTGTGTATCATGTCAGGTGCATGTGTATCATGCTGGTGCGTGTGTATCATGTCAGGTGCATGTGTATCATGTCAGGTGCATGTGTATCATGTCAGGCGCATGTGTATCATGTCAGGTGCATGTGTATCATGCTGGTGCATGTGTATCATGTCAGGTGTGTGTGTATCATGTCAGGTGCATGTGTATCATGCTGGTGTGTGTATATCAAGTCAGGTGCGTGTGTATCATGTCAGGTGCATGTGTATCATGTCAGTTGCATGTGTATCATGTCAGGCACATGTGTATCATGTCAGGTGCATGTGTATCATGCTGGTGCATGTGTATCATGTCAGGTGCGTGTGTATCATGTCAGGTGCATGTGTATCATGCTGGTGCATGTGTATCATTTTAGGTGCGTGTGTATCATGTCAGGTGCGTGTGTATCATGTCAAGTGCATGTGTATCATGTCAGGTGCATGTGTACCATGCTGTTGCATGTGTATCATGTCAAATGCATGTGTATCATGCCAGGTGCATGTGTATCATGTCAAGTGCATGTGTATCATGTCAGGTGCATGGGTATCATGCTGGTGCGTGTATATCATGTCAGGTGCGTGTGTATCATGTCAGGTGCGTGTGTATCATGCTGGTGCGCGTGTATCATTTCAGGTCCGTGTGTATCATGTCAGGTGCGTGTGTATCATGCTGGTGCGTGTATATCATGTCAGGTGCGTGTGTATCATGTCATTTGCGTTTGTATCATGCTGGTGCGTGTGTATCATGTCAGGTGCGTGTGTATCATGTCAGGTGCGTGTGTATCATGCTGGTGGGTGTGTATCATGTCAAGTGCATGTGTATCATGTCAGGTGCATGTGTATCATGTCAAGTGCATGTGTATCATGTCAGGTGCATGTGTATCATGCTGCTGCATGTGTATCATGCTGCTGCGTGTGTATCATGCTGCTGCATGTGTATCATGTCAGGTGCATGTGTATCATGTCAGGTGCATGTGTATAATGTCAAGTGCATGTGTATCTTGCTGGTACATGTGTATCATGCTGGTGCGTGTATATCATGTCGGGTGCGTGTGTATCATGTCAGGTGCGTGTGTATCATGTCAGGTGCATGTGTATCATGTCAGGTGCGTGTGTATCATGTCAGGTGCATGTGTATCATGCTGGTGCATACGTATCATGTCAAGTGCATGTGTATGATGTGAGGTGCATGTGTATCATGTCAAGTGCATGTGTATCATGTCAGGTGCATGTGTATCATGCTGCTGCATGTGTATCATGTCAAGTGCATGTGTATCATGTCAGGTGCATGTGTATCATGTCAAGTGCATGTGTATCATGTCAGGGGCAGGTGTATCATGCTGGTGCGTGTATATCATGTCAGGTGCGTGTGTATCATGTCAGGTGCGTGTGTATCATGTCAGGTGCATGTGTATCATGCTGGTGCGTGTATATCATGTCAGGTGCGTGTGTATCATGTCAGGTGCGTGTGTATCATGCTGGTGCATGTGTATCATGTCAGGTGCGTGTATATCATGTCAGGTGCGTGTGTATCATGCTGGTGCATGTGTATCATGTCAAGTGCATGTGTATCATGTCAGGTGCATGTGTATCATGTCAAGTGCATGTGTATCATGTCAGGTGCATGTGTATCATGCTGGTGCGTGTATATCATGTCAGGTGCGTGTGTATCATGCTGGTGCGTGTGTACCATGTCAGGTGCGTGTGTATCATGTCAGGTGCATGTGTATCATGCTGGTGCATGTGTATCATTTTAGGTGCGTGTGTATCATGTCAGGTGCGTGTGTATCATGTCAAGTGCATGTGTATCATGTCAGGTGCATGTGTACCATGCTGTTGCATGTGTATCATGTCAAATGCATGTGTATCATGCCAGGTGCATGTGTATCATGTCAAGTGCATGTGTATCATGTCAGGTGCATGGGTATCATGCTGGTGCGTGTATATCATGTCAGGTGCGTGTGTATCATGTCAGGTGCGTGTGTATCATGCTGGTGCGCGTGTATCATTTCAGGTCCGTGTGTATCATGTCAGGTGCGTGTGTATCATGCTGGTGCGTGTATATCATGTCAGGTGCGTGTGTATCATGTCAGGTGCGTTTGTATCATGCTGGTGCGTGTGTATCATGTCAGGTGCGTGTGTATCATGTCAGGTGCGTGTGTATCATGCTGGTGGGTGTGTATCATGTCAAGTGCATGTGTATCATGTCAGGTGCATGTGTATCATGTCAAGTGCATGTGTATCATGTCAGGTGCATGTGTATCATGCTGCTGCATGTGTATCATGCTGCTGCGTGTGTATCATGCTGCTGCATGTGTATCATGTCAACTGCATGTGTATCATGTCAGGTGCATGTGTATAATGTCAAGTGCATGTGTATCTTGCTGGTACATGTGTATCATGCTGGTGCGTGTATATCATGTCGGGTGCGTGTGTATCATGTCAGGTGCGTGTGTATCATGTCAGGTGCATGTGTATCATGTCAGGTGCGTGTGTATCATGTCAGGTGCATGTGTATCATGCTGGTGCATACGTATCATGTCAAGTGCATGTGTATGATGTGAGGTGCATGTGTATCATTTCAAGTGCATGTGTATCATGTCAGGTGCATGTGTATCATGCTGCTGCATGTGTATCATGTCAAGTGCATGTGTATCATGTCAGGTGCATGTGTATCATGTCAAGTGCATGTGTATCATGTCAGGGGCAGGTGTATCATGCTGGTGCGTGTATATCATGTCAGGTGCGTGTGTATCATGTCAGGTGCGTGTGTATCATGTCAGGTGCATGTGTATCATGCTGGTGCGTGTATATCATGTCAGGTGCGTGTGTATCATGTCAGGTGCGTGTGTATCATGCTGGTGCATGTGTATCATGTCAGGTGCGTGTATATCATGTCAGGTGCGTGTGTATCATGCTGGTGCATGTGTATCATGTCAAGTGCATGTGTATCATGTCAGGTGCATGTGTATCATGTCAAGTGCATGTGTATCATGTCAGGTGCATGTGTATCATGCTGGTGCGTGTATATCATGTCAGGTGCGTGTGTATCATGTCAGGTGCGTGTGTATCATGCTGGTGCGTGTGTATCATGTCAGGTGCGTGTGTTCCATGTCAGGTGCATGTGTATCATGCTGCTGCATGTGTATAATGTCAAGTGCATGTGTATCATGTCAGGTGCATGTGTATCATGTCAAGTGCATGTGTATCATGTCAGGTGCATGCGTATCATGCTGGTGCGTGTATATCATGTCAGGTGCATGTGTATCATGTCAGGTGCGTGTGTATCATGCTGGTGCGTGTGTATCATGTCAGGTGCATGTGTATCATGTCAGGTGCATGTGTATCAGGCTGGTGCATATGTATCATGTCAAGTGCATGTGTATCATGTCAGGTGCATGTGTATCATGTCAAGTTCATGTGTATCATGTCAGGTGCATGTGTATCATCCTGCTGCATGTGTATCATGCTGCTGCATGTGTATCATGTCAAGTGCATGTGTATCATGTCAGGTGCATGTGTATCATGTCAGGTGCATGTGTATCAAGTCAAGTGCACGTGTATCATGTCAGGTGCATGTGTACCATGCTGCTGCATGTGTATCATGTCAAATGCATGTGTATCATGCCAGGTGCATGTGTATCATGTCAAGTGCATGTGTATCATGTCAGGTGCATGTGTATCATGTCAAGTGCATGTGTATCTTGCTGTAACATGTGTATCATGCTGGTGCGTGTATATCATGTCAGGTGCGTGTGTATCATGTCAGGTGCGTGTGTATCATGTCAGGTGCGTGTGTATCATGTCAGGTGCGTGTGTATCATGTCAGGTGCATGTGTATCATGCTGCTGCATGTGTATAATGTCAAGTGCATGTGTATCATGTCAGGTGCATGTGTATCATGTCAAGTGCATGTGTATCATGTCAGGTGCATGTGTATCATGCTGGTGCGTGTATATCATGTCAGGTGCGTGTGTATCATGTCAGGTGCGTGTGTATCATGCTGGTGCGTGTGTATCATGTCAGGTGCGTGTGTATCATGTCAGGTGCATGTGTATCATGCTGGTGCATATGTATCATGTCAAGTGCATGTGTATCATGTCAGGTGCATGTGTATCATGTCAAGTTCATGTGTATCATGTTAGGTGCATGTGTATCATGCTGCTGCATGTGTATCATGCTGCTGCATGTGTATCATGCTGCTGCATGTGTATCATGTCAAGTGCATGTGTATCATGTCAGGTGCATGTGTATCATGTCAAGTGCACGTGTATCATGTCAGGTGCATGTGTATCATGCTGGTGCGTGTATATCATGTCAGGTGCGTGTGTATCATGTCAGGTGCGTGTGTATCATGCTGGTGCGTGTGTATCATGTCAGGTGCGTGTGTTCCATGTCAGGTGCATGTGTATCATGCTGCTGCATGTGTATAATGTCAAGTGCATGTGTATCATGTCAGGTGCATGTGTATCATGTCAAGTGCATGTGTATCATGTCAGGTGCATGTGTATCATGCTGGTGCGTGTATATCATGTCAGGTGCGTGTGTATCATGTCAGGTGCGTGTGTATCATGCTGGTGCGTGTGTATCATGTCAGGTGCATGTGTATCATGTCAGGTGCATGTGTATCATGCTGGTGCATATGTATCATGTCAAGTGCATGTGTATCATGTCAGGTGCATGTGTATCATGTCAAGTTCATGTGTATCATGTCAGGTGCATGTGTATCATCCTGCTGCATGTGTATCATGCTGCTGCATGTGTATCATGTCAAGTGCATGTGTATCATGTCAGGGGCAGGTGTATCATGCTGGTGCGTGTATATCATGTCAGGTGCGTGTGTATCATGTCAGGTGCGTGTGTATCATGTCAGGTGCGTGTGTATCATGTCAGGTGCATGTGTATCATGCTGGTGCCTGTATATCATGTCAGGTGCGTGTGTATCATGTCAGGTGCGTGTGTATCATGCTGGTGCATGTGTATCATGTCAGGTGCGTGTGTATCATGTCAGGTGCGTGTGTATCATGCTGGTGCATGTGTATCATGTCAAGTGCATGTGTATGATGTGAGGTGCATGTGTATCATGTCAAGTGCATGTGTATCATGTCAGGTGCATGTGTATCATGCTGCTGCATGTGTATCATGTCAAGTGCATGTGTATCATGTCAGGTGCATGTGTATCATGCTGCTGCATGTGTATCATGTCAAGTGCATGTGTATCATGTCAGGTGCATGTGTATCATGTCAAGTGCATGTGTATCATGTCAGGGGCAGGTGTATCATGCTGGTGCGTGTATATCATGTCAGGTGCGTGTGTATCATGTCAGGTGCGTGTGTATCATGCTGGTGCGTGTGTATCATGTCAGGTGCGTGTGTTCCATGTCAGGTGCATGTGTATCATGCTGCTGCATGTGTATAATGTCAAGTGCATGTGTATCATGTCAGGTGCATGTGTATCATGTCAAGTGCATGTGTATCATGTCAGGTGCATGTGTATCATGCTGGTGCGTGTATATCATGTCAGGTGCGTGTGTATCATGCTGGTGCGTGTGTATCATGTCAGGTGCGTGTGTATCATGTCAGGTGCGTGTGTATCATGCTGGTGCGTGTGTATCATGTCAGGTGCGTGTGTATCATGTCAAGTGCATGTGTATCTTGCTGTTACATGTGTATCATGCTGGTGCGTGTATATCATGTCAGGTGCGTGTGTATCATGTCAGGTGCGTGTGTATCATGTCATTTGCGTGTGTATCATGTCAGGTGCGTGTGTATCATGTCAGGTGCATGTGTATCATGCTGCTGCATGTGTATAATGTCAAGTGCATGTGTATCATGTCAGGTGCATGTGTATCATGTCAAGTGCATGTGTATCATGTCAGGTGCATGTGTATCATGCTGGTGCGTGTACATCATGTCAGGTGCGTGTGTATCATGTCAGGTGCGTGTGTATCATGCTGGTGCGTGTGTATCATGTCAGGTGCGTGTGTATCATGTCAGGTGCATGTGTATCATGCTGGTGCATATGTATCATGTCAAGTGCATGTGTATCATGTCAAGTGCATGTGTATCATGTCAGGTGCATGTGTATCATGTCAAGTTCATGTGTATCATGTCAGGTGCATGTGTATCATGCTGCTGCATGTGTATCATGCTGCTGCATGTGTATCATGCTGCTGCATGTGTATCATGTCAAGTGCATGTGTATCATGTCAGGTGCATGTGTATCATGTCAAGTGCATGTGTATCTTGCTGTAACATGTGTATCATGCTGGTGCGTGTATATCATGTCAGGTGCGTGTGTATCATGTCAGGTGCGTGTGTATCATGTCAGGTGCATGTGTATCATGTCAGGTGCATGTGTATCATGTCAAGTGCATGTGTATCTTGCTGTAACATGTGTATCATGCTGGTGCGTGTATATCATGTCAGGTGCGTGTGTATCATGTCAGGTGCGTGTGTATCATGTCAGGTGCATGTGTATCATGTCAGGTGCATGTGTATCATGTCAGGTGCGTGTGTATCATGTCAAGTGCATGTGTATCATGTCAGGTGCATGTGTACCATGCTGTTGCATGTGTATCATGTCAAATGCATGTGTATCATGCCAGGTGCATGTGTATCATGTCAAGTGCATGTGTATCATGTCAAGTGCATGTGTATCTTGCTGTAACATGTGTATCATGCTGGTGCGTGTATATCATGTCAGGTGCGTGTGTATCATGTCAGGTGCGTGTGTATCATGTCAGGTGCGTGTGTATCATGTCAGGTGCATGTGTATCATGCTGCTGCATGTGTATAATGTCAAGTGCATGTGTATCATGTCAGGTGCATCTGTATCATGTCAAGTGCATGTGTATCATGTCAGGTGCATGTGTATCATGCTGGTGCGTGTTTATCATGTCAGGTGCATGTGTATCATGTCAGGTGCATGTGTATCATGCTGGTGCGTGTGTATCATGTCAGGTGCGTGTGTATCATGTCAGGTGCATGTGTATCATGCTGGTGCATACGTATCATGTCAAGTGCATGTGTATCATGTCAGGTGCATGTGTATCATGCTGCTGCATGTGTATCATGTCAGGTGCATGTGTATCATGCTGCTGCATGTGTATCATGCTGCTGCATGTGTATCATGTCAAGTGCATGTGTATCATGTCAGGTGCATGTGTATCATGTCAAGTGCATGTGTATCTTGCTGGTACATGTGTATCATGCTGGTGCGTGTATATCATGTCAGGTGCGTGTGTATCATGTCAGGTGCGTGTGTATCATGTCAGGTGCGTGTGTATCATGGCAGGTGCGTGTGGATCATGTCAGGTGCATGTGTATCATGCTGCTGCATCTGTATCATGTCAAGTGCATGTGTATTATGTCAGGTGCATGTGTATCATGTCAAGTGCATGTGTATCATGTCAGGTGCATGTGTATCATGCTGCTGCATCTGTATCATGTCAAGTGCATGTGTATCATGTCAGGTGCTTGTGTATCATGTCAAGTGCATGTGTATCATGTCAGGTGCATGTGTATCATGCTGGTGCGTGTTTATCATGTCAGGTGCATGTGTATCATGTCCCGTGTGTGTGTATCATGCTGGTGCGTGTGTATCATGTCAGGTGTGTGTGTATCATGTCAGGTGCATGTGTATCATGCTGGTGTGTGTGTATCATGTCAGGTGCATGTGTATCATGTCAGGTGCATGTGTATCATGTCAGGCGCATGTGTATCATGTCAGGTGCATGTGTATCATGCTGGTGCATGTGTATCATGTCAGGTGTGTGTGTATCATGTCAGGTGCATGTGTATCATGCTGGTGTGTGTATATCAAGTCAGGTGCGTGTGTATCATGTCAGGTGCATGTGTATCATGTCAGGCACATGTGTATCATGTCAGGTGCATGTGTATCATGCTGGTGCATGTGTATCATGTCAGGTGCGTGTGTATCATGTCAGGTGCATGTGTATCATGCTGGTGCATGTGTATCATTTTAGGTGCGTGTGTATCATGTCAGGTGCGTGTGTATCATGTCAAGTGCATGTGTATCATGTCAGGTGCATGTGTACCATGCTGTTGCATGTGTATCATGTCAAATGCATGTGTATCATGCCAGGTGCATGTGTATCATGTCAAGTGCATGTGTATCATGTCAGGTGCATGGGTATCATGCTGGTGCGTGTATATCATGTCAGGTGCGTGTGTATCATGTCAGGTGCGTGTGTATCATGCTGGTGCGTGTATATCATGTCAGGTGCGTGTGTATCATGCTGGTGCGTGTGTACCATGTCAGGTGCGTGTGTATCATGTCAGGTGCATGTGTATCATGCTGGTGCATGTGTATCATTTTAGGTGCGTGTGTATCATGTCAGGTGCGTGTGTATCATGTCAAGTGCATGTGTATCATGTCAGGTGCATGTGTACCATGCTGTTGCATGTGTATCATGTCAAATGCATGTGTATCATGCCAGGTGCATGTGTATCATGTCAAGTGCATGTGTATCATGTCAGGTGCATGGGTATCATGCTGGTGCGTGTATATCATGTCAGGTGCGTGTGTATCATGTCAGGTGCGTGTGTATCATGCTGGTGCGCGTGTATCATTTCAGGTCCGTGTGTATCATGTCAGGTGCGTGTGTATCATGCTGGTGCGTGTATATCATGTCAGGTGCGTGTGTATCATGTCAGGTGCGTTTGTATCATGCTGGTGCGTGTGTATCATGTCAGGTGCGTGTGTATCATGTCAGGTGCGTGTGTATCATGCTGGTGGGTGTGTATCATGTCAAGTGCATGTGTATCATGTCAGGTGCATGTGTATCATGTCAAGTGCATGTGTATCATGTCAGGTGCATGTGTATCATGCTGCTGCATGTGTATCATGCTGCTGCGTGTGTATCATGCTGCTGCATGTGTATCATGTCAACTGCATGTGTATCATGTCAGGTGCATGTGTATAATGTCAAGTGCATGTGTATCTTGCTGGTACATGTGTATCATGCTGGTGCGTGTATATCATGTCGGGTGCGTGTGTATCATGTCAGGTGCGTGTGTATCATGTCAGGTGCATGTGTATCATGTCAGGTGCGTGTGTATCATGTCAGGTGCATGTGTATCATGCTGGTGCATACGTATCATGTCAAGTGCATGTGTATGATGTGAGGTGCATGTGTATCATTTCAAGTGCATGTGTATCATGTCAGGTGCATGTGTATCATGCTGCTGCATGTGTATCATGTCAAGTGCATGTGTATCATGTCAGGTGCATGTGTATCATGTCAAGTGCATGTGTATCATGTCAGGGGCAGGTGTATCATGCTGGTGCGTGTATATCATGTCAGGTGCGTGTGTATCATGTCAGGTGCGTGTGTATCATGTCAGGTGCATGTGTATCATGCTGGTGCGTGTATATCATGTCAGGTGCGTGTGTATCATGTCAGGTGCGTGTGTATCATGCTGGTGCATGTGTATCATGTCAGGTGCGTGTATATCATGTCAGGTGCGTGTGTATCATGCTGGTGCATGTGTATCATGTCAAGTGCATGTGTATCATGTCAGGTGCATGTGTATCATGTCAAGTGCATGTGTATCATGTCAGGTGCATGTGTATCATGCTGGTGCGTGTATATCATGTCAGGTGCGTGTGTATCATGTCAGGTGCGTGTGTATCATGCTGGTGCGTGTGTATCATGTCAGGTGCGTGTGTTCCATGTCATGTGCATGTGTATCATGCTGCTGCATGTGTATAATGTCAAGTGCATGTGTATCATGTCAGGTGCATGTGTATCATGTCAAGTGCATGTGTATCATGTCAGGTGCATGCGTATCATGCTGGTGCGTGTATATCATGTCAGGTGCATGTGTATCATGTCAGGTGCGTGTGTATCATGCTGGTGCGTGTGTATCATGTCAGGTGCATGTGTATCAGGCTGGTGCATATGTATCATGTCAAGTGCATGTGTATCATGTCAGGTGCATGTGTATCATGTCAAGTTCATGTGTATCATGTCAGGTGCATGTGTATCATCCTGCTGCATGTGTATCATGCTGCTGCATGTGTATCATGTCAAGTGCATGTGTATCATGTCAGGTGCATGTGTATCATGTCAGGTGCATGTGTATCAAGTCAAGTGCACGTGTATCATGTCAGGTGCATGTGTACCATGCTGCTGCATGTGTATCATGTCAAATGCATGTGTATCATGCCAGGTGCATGTGTATCATGTCAAGTGCATGTGTATCATGTCAGGTGCATGTGTATCATGTCAAGTGCATGTGTATCTTGCTGTAACATGTGTATCATGCTGGTGCGTGTATATCATGTCAGGTGCGTGTGTATCATGTCAGGTGCGTGTGTATCATGTCAGGTGCGTGTGTATCATGTCAGGTGCGTGTGTATCATGTCAGGTGCATGTGTATCATGCTGCTGCATGTGTATAATGTCAAGTGCATGTGTATCATGTCAGGTGCATGTGTATCATGTCAAGTGCATGTGTATCATGTCAGGTGCATGTGTATCATGCTGGTGCGTGTATATCATGTCAGGTGCGTGTGTATCATGTCAGGTGCGTGTGTATCATGCTGGTGCGTGTGTATCATGTCAGGTGCGTGTGTATCATGTCAGGTGCATGTGTATCATGCTGGTGCATATGTATCATGTCAAGTGCATGTGTATCATGTCAGGTGCATGTGTATCATGTCAAGTTCATGTGTATCATGTTAGGTGCATGTGTATCATGCTGCTGCATGTGTATCATGCTGCTGCATGTGTATCATGCTGCTGCATGTGTATCATGTCAAGTGCATGTGTATCATGTCAGGTGCATGTGTATCATGTCAAGTGCACGTGTATCATGTCAGGTGCATGTGTATCATGCTGGTGCGTGTATATCATGTCAGGTGCGTGTGTATCATGTCAGGTGCGTGTGTATCATGCTGGTGCGTGTGTATCATGTCAGGTGCGTGTGTTCCATGTCAGGTGCATGTGTATCATGCTGCTGCATGTGTATAATGTCAAGTGCATGTGTATCATGTCAGGTGCATGTGTATCATGTCAAGTGCATGTGTATCATGTCAGGTGCATGTGTATCATGCTGGTGCGTGTATATCATGTCAGGTGCGTGTGTATCATGTCAGGTGCGTGTGTATCATGCTGGTGCGTGTGTATCATGTCAGGTGCATGTGTATCATGTCAGGTGCATGTGTATCATGCTGGTGCATATGTATCATGTCAAGTGCATGTGTATCATGTCAAGTGCATGTGTATCATGTCAGGTGCATGTGTATCATGTCAGGTGCATGTGTATCATCCTGCTGCATGTGTATCATGCTGCTGCATGTGTATCATGTCAAGTGCATGTGTATCATGTCAGGGGCAGGTGTATCATGCTGGTGCGTGTATATCATGTCAGGTGCGTGTGTATCATGTCAGGTGCGTGTGTATCATGTCAGGTGCGTGTGTATCATGTCAGGTGCATGTGTATCATGCTGGTGCCTGTATATCATGTCAGGTGCGTGTGTATCATGTCAGGTGCGTGTGTATCATGCTGGTGCATGTGTATCATGTCAGGTGCGTGTGTATCATGTCAGGTGCGTGTGTATCATGCTGGTGCATGTGTATCATGTCAAGTGCATGTGTATGATGTGAGGTGCATGTGTATCATGTCAAGTGCATGTGTATCATGTCAGGTGCATGTGTATCATGCTGCTGCATGTGTATCATGTCAAGTGCATGTGTATCATGTCAGGTGCATGTGTATCATGCTGCTGCATGTGTATCATGTCAAGTGCATGTGTATCATGTCAGGTGCATGTGTATCATGTCAAGTGCATGTGTATCATGTCAGGGGCAGGTGTATCATGCTGGTGCGTGTATATCATGTCAGGTGCGTGTGTATCATGTCAGGTGCGTGTGTATCATGCTGGTGCGTGTGTATCATGTCAGGTGCGTGTGTTCCATGTCAGGTGCATGTGTATCATGCTGCTGCATGTGTATAATGTCAAGTGCATGTGTATCATGTCAGGTGCATGTGTATCATGTCAAGTGCATGTGTATCATGTCAGGTGCATGTGTATCATGCTGGTGCGTGTATATCATGTCAGGTGCGTGTGTATCATGCTGGTGCGTGTGTATCATGCTGGTGCGTGTGTATCATGTCAGGTGCGTGTGTATCATGTCAAGTGCATGTGTATCTTGCTGTTACATGTGTATCATGCTGGTGCGTGTATATCATGTCAGGTGCGTGTGTATCATGTCAGGTGCGTGTGTATCATGTCATTTGCGTGTGTATCATGTCAGGTGCGTGTGTATCATGTCAGGTGCATGTGTATCATGCTGCTGCATGTGTATAATGTCAAGTGCATGTGTATCATGTCAGGTGCATGTGTATCATGTCAAGTGCATGTGTATCATGTCAGGTGCATGTGTATCATGCTGGTGCGTGTATATCATGTCAGGTGCGTGTGTATCATGTCAGGTGCGTGTGTATCATGCTGGTGCGTGTGTATCATGTCAGGTGCGTGTGTATCATGTCAGGTGCATGTGTATCATGCTGGTGCATATGTATCATGTCAAGTGCATGTGTATCATGTCAAGTGCATGTGTATCATGTCAGGTGCATGTGTATCATGTCAAGTTCATGTGTATCATGTCAGGTGCATGTGTATCATGCTGCTGCATGTGTATCATGCTGCTGCATGTGTATCATGCTGCTGCATGTGTATCATGTCAAGGGCATGTGTATCATGTCAGGTGCATGTGTATCATGTCAAGTGCATGTGTATCTTGCTGGTACATGTGTATCATGCTGGTGCGTGTATATCATGTCAGGTGCGTGTGTATCATGTCAGGTGTGTGTGTATCATGTCAGGTGCGTGTGTATCATGTCAAGTGCATGTGTATCATGTCAGGTGCATGTGTACCATGCTGTTGCATGTGTATCATGTCAAATGCATGTGTATCATGCCAGGTGCATGTGTATCATGTCAAGTGCATGTGTATCATGTCAAGTGCATGTGTATCTTGCTGTAACATGTGTATCATGCTGGTGCGTGTATATCATGTCAGGTGCGTGTGTATCATGTCAGGTGCGTGTGTATCATGTCAGGTGCGTGTGTATCATGTCAGGTGCATGTGTATCATGCTGCTGCATGTGTATAATGTCAAGTGCATGTGTATCATGTCAGGTGCATCTGTATCATCTCAAGTGCATGTGTATCATGTCAGGTGCATGTGTATCATGCTGGTGCGTGTTTATCATGTCAGGTGCATGTGTATCATGTCAGGTGCATGTGTATCATGCTGGTGCGTGTGTATCATGTCAGGTGCGTGTGTATCATGTCAGGTGCATGTGTATCATGCTGGTGCATACGTATCATGTCAAGTGCATGTGTATCATGTCAGGTGCATGTGTATCATGCTGCTGCATGTGTATCATGTCAGGTGCATGTGTATCATGCTGCTGCATGTGTATCATGCTGCTGCATGTGTATCATGTCAAGTGCATGTGTATCATGTCAGGTGCATGTGTATCATGTCAAGTGCATGTGTATCTTGCTGGTACATGTGTATCATGCTGGTGCGTGTATATCATGTCAGGTGCGTGTGTATCATGTCAGGTGCGTGTGTATCATGTCAGGTGCGTGTGTATCATGGCAGGTGCGTGTGGATCATGTCAGGTGCATGTGTATCATGCTGCTGCATCTGTATCATGTCAAGTGCATGTGTATTATGTCAGGTGCATGTGTATCATGTCAAGTGCATGTGTATCATGTCAGGTGCATGTGTATCATGCTGCTGCATCTGTATCATGTCAAGTGCATGTGTATCATGTCAGGTGCTTGTGTATCATGTCAAGTGCATGTGTATCATGTCAGGTGCATGTGTATCATGCTGGTGCGTGTTTATCATGTCAGGTGCATGTGTATCATGTCCCGTGTGTGTGTATCATGCTGGTGCGTGTGTATCATGTCAGGTGTGTGTGTATCATGTCAGGTGCATGTGTATCATGCTGGTGCGTGTGTATCATGTCAGGTGCATGTGTATCATGTCAGGTGCATGTGTATCATGTCAGGCGCATGTGTATCATGTCAGGTGCATGTGTATCATGCTGGTGCATGTGTATCATGTCAGGTGTGTGTGTATCATGTCAGGTGCATGTGTATCATGCTGGTGTGTGTATATCAAGTCAGGTGCGTGTGTATCATGTCAGGTGCATGTGTATCATGTCAGTTGCATGTGTATCATGTCAGGCACATGTGTATCATGTCAGGTGCATGTGTATCATGCTGGTGCATGTGTATCATGTCAGGTGCGTGTGTATCATGTCAGGTGCGTGTGTATCATGTCAAGTGCATGTGTATCATGTCAGGTGCATGTGTACCATGCTGTTGCATGTGTATCATGTCAAATGCATGTGTATCATGCCAGGTGCATGTGTATCATGTCAAGTGCATGTGTATCATGTCAGGTGCATGGGTATCATGCTGGTGCGTGTATATCATGTCAGGTGCGTGTGTATCATGTCAGGTGCGTGTGTATCATGCTGGTGCGCGTGTATCATTTCAGGTCCGTGTGTATCATGTCAGGTGCGTGTGTATCATGCTGGTGCGTGTATATCATGTCAGGTGCGTGTGTATCATGTCATTTGCGTTTGTATCATGCTGGTGCGTGTGTATCATGTCAGGTGCGTGTGTATCATGTCAGGTGCGTGTGTATCATGCTGGTGGGTGTGTATCATGTCAAGTGCATGTGTATCATGTCAGGTGCATGTGTATCATGTCAAGTGCATGTGTATCATGTCAGGTGCATGTGTATCATGCTGCTGCATGTGTATCATGCTGCTGCGTGTGTATCATGCTGCTGCATGTGTATCATGTCAACTGCATGTGTATCATGTCAGGTGCATGTGTATAATGTCAAGTGCATGTGTATCTTGCTGGTACATGTGTATCATGCTGGTGCGTGTATATCATGTCGGGTGCGTGTGTATCATGTCAGGTGCGTGTGTATCATGTCAGGTGCATGTGTATCATGTCAGGTGCGTGTGTATCATGTCAGGTGCATGTGTATCATGCTGGTGCATACGTATCATGTCAAGTGCATGTGTATGATGTGAGGTGCATGTGTATCATGTCAAGTGCATGTGTATCATGTCAGGTGCATGTGTATCATGCTGCTGCATGTGTATCATGTCAAGTGCATGTGTATCATGTCAGGTGCATGTGTATCATGTCAAGTGCATGTGTATCATGTCAGGGGCAGGTGTATCATGCTGGTGCGTGTATATCATGTCAGGTGCGTGTGTATCATGTCAGGTGCGTGTGTATCATGTCAGGTGCATGTGTATCATGCTGGTGCGTGTATATCATGTCAGGTGCGTGTGTATCATGTCAGGTGCGTGTGTATCATGCTGGTGCATGTGTATCATGTCAGGTGCGTGTATATCATGTCAGGTGCGTGTGTATCATGCTGGTGCATGTGTATCATGTCAAGTGCATGTGTATCATGTCAGGTGCATGTGTATCATGTCAAGTGCATGTGTATCATGTCAGGTGCATGTGTATCATGCTGGTGCGTGTATATCATGTCAGGTGCGTGTGTATCATGCTGGTGCGTGTGTACCATGTCAGGTGCGTGTGTATCATGTCAGGTGCATGTGTATCATGCTGGTGCATGTGTATCATTTTAGGTGCGTGTGTATCATGTCAGGTGCGTGTGTATCATGTCAAGTGCATGTGTATCATGTCAGGTGCATGTGTACCATGCTGTTGCATGTGTATCATGTCAAATGCATGTGTATCATGCCAGGTGCATGTGTATCATGTCAAGTGCATGTGTATCATGTCAGGTGCATGGGTATCATGCTGGTGCGTGTATATCATGTCAGGTGCGTGTGTATCATGTCAGGTGCGTGTGTATCATGCTGGTGCGCGTGTATCATTTCAGGTCCGTGTGTATCATGTCAGGTGCGTGTGTATCATGCTGGTGCGTGTATATCATGTCAGGTGCGTGTGTATCATGTCAGGTGCGTTTGTATCATGCTGGTGCGTGTGTATCATGTCAGGTGCGTGTGTATCATGTCAGGTGCGTGTGTATCATGCTGGTGGGTGTGTATCATGTCAAGTGCATGTGTATCATGTCAGGTGCATGTGTATCATGTCAAGTGCATGTGTATCATGTCAGGTGCATGTGTATCATGCTGCTGCATGTGTATCATGCTGCTGCGTGTGTATCATGCTGCTGCATGTGTATCATGTCAACTGCATGTGTATCATGTCAGGTGCATGTGTATAATGTCAAGTGCATGTGTATCTTGCTGGTACATGTGTATCATGCTGGTGCGTGTATATCATGTCGGGTGCGTGTGTATCATGTCAGGTGCGTGTGTATCATGTCAGGTGCATGTGTATCATGTCAGGTGCGTGTGTATCATGTCAGGTGCATGTGTATCATGCTGGTGCATACGTATCATGTCAAGTGCATGTGTATGATGTGAGGTGCATGTGTATCATTTCAAGTGCATGTGTATCATGTCAGGTGCATGTGTATCATGCTGCTGCATGTGTATCATGTCAAGTGCATGTGTATCATGTCAGGTGCATGTGTATCATGTCAAGTGCATGTGTATCATGTCAGGGGCAGGTGTATCATGCTGGTGCGTTTATATCATGTCAGGTGCGTGTGTATCATGTCAGGTGCGTGTGTATCATGTCAGGTGCATGTGTATCATGCTGGTGCGTGTATATCATGTCAGGTGCGTGTGTATCATGTCAGGTGCGTGTGTATCATGCTGGTGCATGTGTATCATGTCAGGTGCGTGTATATCATGTCAGGTGCGTGTGTATCATGCTGGTGCATGTGTATCATGTCAAGTGCATGTGTATCATGTCAGGTGCATGTGTATCATGTCAAGTGCATGTGTATCATGTCAGGTGCATGTGTATCATGCTGGTGCGTGTATATCATGTCAGGTGCGTGTGTATCATGTCAGGTGCGTGTGTATCATGCTGGTGCGTGTGTATCATGTCAGGTGCGTGTGTTCCATGTCAGGTGCATGTGTATCATGCTGCTGCATGTGTATAATGTCAAGTGCATGTGTATCATGTCAGGTGCATGTGTATCATGTCAAGTGCATGTGTATCATGTCAGGTGCATGCGTATCATGCTGGTGCGTGTATATCATGTCAGGTGCATGTGTATCATGTCAGGTGCGTGTGTATCATGCTGGTGCGTGTGTATCATGTCAGGTGCATGTGTATCATGTCAGGTGCATGTGTATCAGGCTGGTGCATATGTATCATGTCAAGTGCATGTGTATCATGTCAGGTGCATGTGTATCATGTCAAGTTCATGTGTATCATGTCAGGTGCATGTGTATCATCCTGCTGCATGTGTATCATGCTGCTGCATGTGTATCATGTCAAGTGCATGTGTATCATGTCAGGTGCATGTGTATCATGTCAGGTGCATGTGTATCAAGTCAAGTGCACGTGTATCATGTCAGGTGCATGTGTACCATGCTGCTGCATGTGTATCATGTCAAATGCATGTGTATCATGCCAGGTGCATGTGTATCATGTCAAGTGCATGTGTATCATGTCAGGTGCATGTGTATCATGTCAAGTGCATGTGTATCTTGCTGTAACATGTGTATCATGCTGGTGCGTGTATATCATGTCAGGTGCGTGTGTATCATGTCAGGTGCGTGTGTATCATGTCAGGTGCGTGTGTATCATGTCAGGTGCGTGTGTATCATGTCAGGTGCATGTGTATCATGCTGCTGCATGTGTATAATGTCAAGTGCATGTGTATCATGTCAGGTGCATGTGTATCATGTCAAGTGCATGTGTATCATGTCAGGTGCATGTGTATCATGCTGGTGCGTGTATATCATGTCAGGTGCGTGTGTATCATGTCAGGTGCGTGTGTATCATGCTGGTGCGTGTGTATCATGTCAGGTGCGTGTGTATCATGTCAGGTGCATGTGTATCATGCTGGTGCATATGTATCATGTCAAGTGCATGTGTATCATGTCAGGTGCATGTGTATCATGTCAAGTTCATGTGTATCATGTTAGGTGCATGTGTATCATGCTGCTGCATGTGTATCATGCTGCTGCATGTGTATCATGCTGCTGCATGTGTATCATGTCAAGTGCATGTGTATCATGTCAGGTGCATGTGTATCATGTCAAGTGCACGTGTATCATGTCAGGTGCATGTGTATCATGCTGGTGCGTGTATATCATGTCAGGTGCGTGTGTATCATGTCAGGTGCGTGTGTATCATGCTGGTGCGTGTGTATCATGTCAGGTGCGTGTGTTCCATGTCAGGTGCATGTGTATCATGCTGCTGCATGTGTATAATGTCAAGTGCATGTGTATCATGTCAGGTGCATGTGTATCATGTCAAGTGCATGTGTATCATGTCAGGTGCATGTGTATCATGCTGGTGCGTGTATATCATGTCAGGTGCGTGTGTATCATGTCAGGTGCGTGTGTATCATGCTGGTGCGTGTGTATCATGTCAGGTGCATGTGTATCATGTCAGGTGCATGTGTATCATGCTGGTGCATATGTATCATGTCAAGTGCATGTGTATCATGTCAGGTGCATGTGTATCATGTCAAGTTCATGTGTATCATGTCAGGTGCATGTGCATCATCCTGCTGCATGTGTATCATGCTGCTGCATGTGTATCATGTCAAGTGCATGTGTATCATGTCAGGTGCATGTGTATCATGTCAGGTGCATGTGTATCAAGTCAAGTGCACGTGTATCATGTCAGGTGCATGTGTACCATGCTGCTGCATGTGTATCATGTCAAATGCATGTGTATCATGCCAGGTGCATGTGTATCATGTCAAGTGCATGTGTATCATGTCAGGTGCATGTGTATCATGTCAAGTGCATGTGTATCTTGCTGTAACATGTGTATCATGCTGGTGCGTGTATATCATGTCAGGTGCGTGTGTATCATGTCAGGTGCGTGTGTATCATGCTGGTGCGTGTGTATCATGTCAGGTGCGTGTGTATCATGTCAGGTGCGTGTGTATCATGCTGGTGCGTGTGTATCATGTCAGGTGCGTGTGTATCATGTCAGGTGCATGTGTATCATGCTGGTGCATGTGTATCATTTTAGGTGCGTGTGTATCATGTCAGGTGCGTGTGTATCATGTCAAGTGCATGTGTATCATGTCAGGTGCATGTGTACCATGCTGTTGCATGTGTATCATGTCAAATGCATGTGTATCATGCCAGGTGCATGTGTATCATGTCAAGTGCATGTGTATCATGTCAGGTGCATGGGTATCATGCTGGTGCGTGTATATCATGTCAGGTGCGTGTGTATCATGTCAGGTGCGTGTGTATCATGCTGGTGCGCGTGTATCATTTCAGGTCCGTGTGTATCATGTCAGGTGCGTGTGTATCATGCTGGTGCGTGTATATCATGTCAGGTGCGTGTGTATCATGTCATTTGCGTTTGTATCATGCTGGTGCGTGTGTATCATGTCAGGTGCGTGTGTATCATGTCAGGTGCGTGTGTATCATGCTGGTGGGTGTGTATCATGTCAAGTGCATGTGTATCATGTCAGGTGCATGTGTATCATGTCAAGTGCATGTGTATCATGTCAGGTGCATGTGTATCATGCTGCTGCATGTGTATCATGCTGCTGCGTGTGTATCATGCTGCTGCATGTGTATCATGTCAACTGCATGTGTATCATGTCAGGTGCATGTGTATAATGTCAAGTGCATGTGTATCTTGCTGGTACATGTGTATCATGCTGGTGCGTGTATATCATGTCGGGTGCGTGTGTATCATGTCAGGTGCGTGTGTATCATGTCAGGTGCATGTGTATCATGTCAGGTGCGTGTGTATCATGTCAGGTGCATGTGTATCATGCTGGTGCATACGTATCATGTCAAGTGCATGTGTATGATGTGAGGTGCATGTGTATCATGTCAAGTGCATGTGTATCATGTCAGGTGCATGTGTATCATGCTGCTGCATGTGTATCATGTCAAGTGCATGTGTATCATGTCAGGTGCATGTGTATCATGTCAAGTGCATGTGTATCATGTCAGGGGCAGGTGTATCATGCTGGTGCGTGTATATCATGTCAGGTGCGTGTGTATCATGTCAGGTGCGTGTGTATCATGTCAGGTGCATGTGTATCATGCTGGTGCGTGTATATCATGTCAGGTGCGTGTGTATCATGTCAGGTGCGTGTGTATCATGCTGGTGCATGTGTATCATGTCAGGTGCGTGTATATCATGTCAGGTGCGTGTGTATCATGCTGGTGCATGTGTATCATGTCAAGTGCATGTGTATCATGTCAGGTGCATGTGTATCATGTCAAGTGCATGTGTATCATGTCAGGTGCATGTGTATCATGCTGGTGCGTGTATATCATGTCAGGTGCGTGTGTATCATGCTGGTGCGTGTGTACCATGTCAGGTGCGTGTGTATCATGTCAGGTGCATGTGTATCATGCTGGTGCATGTGTATCATTTTAGGTGCGTGTGTATCATGTCAGGTGCGTGTGTATCATGTCAAGTGCATGTGTATCATGTCAGGTGCATGTGTACCATGCTGTTGCATGTGTATCATGTCAAATGCATGTGTATCATGCCAGGTGCATGTGTATCATGTCAAGTGCATGTGTATCATGTCAGGTGCATGGGTATCATGCTGGTGCGTGTATATCATGTCAGGTGCGTGTGTATCATGTCAGGTGCGTGTGTATCATGCTGGTGCGCGTGTATCATTTCAGGTCCGTGTGTATCATGTCAGGTGCGTGTGTATCATGCTGGTGCGTGTATATCATGTCAGGTGCGTGTGTATCATGTCAGGTGCGTTTGTATCATGCTGGTGCGTGTGTATCATGTCAGGTGCGTGTGTATCATGTCAGGTGCGTGTGTATCATGCTGGTGGGTGTGTATCATGTCAAGTGCATGTGTATCATGTCAGGTGCATGTGTATCATGTCAAGTGCATGTGTATCATGTCAGGTGCATGTGTATCATGCTGCTGCATGTGTATCATGCTGCTGCGTGTGTATCATGCTGCTGCATGTGTATCATGTCAACTGCATGTGTATCATGTCAGGTGCATGTGTATAATGTCAAGTGCATGTGTATCTTGCTGGTACATGTGTATCATGCTGGTGCGTGTATATCATGTCGGGTGCGTGTGTATCATGTCAGGTGCGTGTGTATCATGTCAGGTGCATGTGTATCATGTCAGGTGCGTGTGTATCATGTCAGGTGCATGTGTATCATGCTGGTGCATACGTATCATGTCAAGTGCATGTGTATGATGTGAGGTGCATGTGTATCATTTCAAGTGCATGTGTATCATGTCAGGTGCATGTGTATCATGCTGCTGCATGTGTATCATGTCAAGTGCATGTGTATCATGTCAGGTGCATGTGTATCATGTCAAGTGCATGTGTATCATGTCAGGGGCAGGTGTATCATGCTGGTGCGTGTATATCATGTCAGGTGCGTGTGTATCATGTCAGGTGCGTGTGTATCATGTCAGGTGCATGTGTATCATGCTGGTGCGTGTATATCATGTCAGGTGCGTGTGTATCATGTCAGGTGCGTGTGTATCATGCTGGTTCATGTGTATCATGTCAGGTGCGTGTATATCATGTCAGGTGCGTGTGTATCATGCTGGTGCATGTGTATCATGTCAAGTGCATGTGTATCATGTCAGGTGCATGTGTATCATGTCAAGTGCATGTGTATCATGTCAGGTGCATGTGTATCATGCTGGTGCGTGTATATCATGTCAGGTGCGTGTGTATCATGTCAGGTGCGTGTGTATCATGCTGGTGCGTGTGTATCATGTCAGGTGCGTGTGTTCCATGTCAGGTGCATGTGTATCATGCTGCTGCATGTGTATAATGTCAAGTGCATGTGTATCATGTCAGGTGCATGTGTATCATGTCAAGTGCATGTGTATCATGTCAGGTGCATGCGTATCATGCTGGTGCGTGTATATCATGTCAGGTGCATGTGTATCATGTCAGGTGCGTGTGTATCATGCTGGTGCGTGTGTATCATGTCAGGTGCATGTGTATCATGTCAGGTGCATGTGTATCAGGCTGGTGCATATGTATCATGTCAAGTGCATGTGTATCATGTCAGGTGCATGTGTATCATGTCAAGTTCATGTGTATCATGTCAGGTGCATGTGTATCATCCTGCTGCATGTGTATCATGCTGCTGCATGTGTATCATGTCAAGTGCATGTGTATCATGTCAGGTGCATGTGTATCATGTCAGGTGCATGTGTATCAAGTCAAGTGCACGTGTATCATGTCAGGTGCATGTGTACCATGCTGCTGCATGTGTATCATGTCAAATGCATGTGTATCATGCCAGGTGCATGTGTATCATGTCAAGTGCATGTGTATCATGTCAGGTGCATGTGTATCATGTCAAGTGCATGTGTATCTTGCTGTAACATGTGTATCATGCTGGTGCGTGTATATCATGTCAGGTGCGTGTGTATCATGTCAGGTGCGTGTGTATCATGTCAGGTGCGTGTGTATCATGTCAGGTGCGTGTGTATCATGTCAGGTGCATGTGTATCATGCTGCTGCATGTGTATAATGTCAAGTGCATGTGTATCATGTCAGGTGCATGTGTATCATGTCAAGTGCATGTGTATCATGTCAGGTGCATGTGTATCATGCTGGTGCGTGTATATCATGTCAGGTGCGTGTGTATCATGTCAGGTGCGTGTGTATCATGCTGGTGCGTGTGTATCATGTCAGGTGCGTGTGTATCATGTCAGGTGCATGTGTATCATGCTGGTGCATATGTATCATGTCAAGTGCATGTGTATCATGTCAGGTGCATGTGTATCATGTCAAGTTCATGTGTATCATGTTAGGTGCATGTGTATCATGCTGCTGCATGTGTATCATGCTGCTGCATGTGTATCATGCTGCTGCATGTGTATCATGTCAAGTGCATGTGTATCATGTCAGGTGCATGTGTATCATGTCAAGTGCATGTGTATCTTGCTGGTACATGTGTATCATGCTGGTGCGTGTATATCATGTCAGGTGCGTGTGTATCATGTCAGGTGCGTGTGTATCATGCTGGTGCGTGTGTATCATGTCAGGTGCGTGTGTATCATGTCAGGTGCGTGTGTATCATGCTGGTGCGTGTGTATCATGTCAGGTGCGTGTGTATCATGTCAGGTGCATGTGTATCATGCTGGTGCATGTGTATCATTTTAGGTGCGTGTGTATCATGTCAGGTGCGTGTGTATCATGTCAAGTGCATGTGTATCATGTCAGGTGCATGTGTACCATGCTGTTGCATGTGTATCATGTCAAATGCATGTGTATCATGCCAGGTGCATGTGTATCATGTCAAGTGCATGTGTATCATGTCAGGTGCATGGGTATCATGCTGGTGCGTGTATATCATGTCAGGTGCGTGTGTATCATGTCAGGTGCGTGTGTATCATGCTGGTGCGCGTGTATCATTTCAGGTCCGTGTGTATCATGTCAGGTGCGTGTGTATCATGCTGGTGCGTGTATATCATGTCAGGTGCGTGTGTATCATGTCAGGTGCGTTTGTATCATGGTGGTGCGTGTGTATCATGTCAGGTGCGAGTGTATCATGTCAGGTGCGTGTGTATCATGCTGGTGGGTGTGTATCATGTCAAGTGCATGTGTATCATGTCAGGTGCATGTGTATCATGTCAAGTGCATGTGTATCATGTCAGGTGCATGTGTATCATGTCAAGTTCATGTGTATCATGTTAGGTGCATGTGTATCATGCTGCTGCATGTGTATAATGCTGCTGCATGTGTATCATGCTGCTGCATGTGTATCATGTCAAGTGCATGTGTATCATGTCAGGTGCATGTGTATCATGTCAAGTGCATGTGTATCTTGCTGGTACATGTGTATCATGCTGGTGCGTGTATATCATGTCAGGTGCGTGTGTATCATGTCAGGTGTGTGTGTATCATGTCAGGTGCGTGTGTATCATGTCATGTGCGTGTGTATCATGTCAGGTGCATGTGTATCATGTCAGGTGCATGTGTATCATGTCAGGTGCGTGTGTATCATGTCAAGTGCATGTGTATCATGTCAGGTGCATGTGTACCATGCTGTTGCATGTGTATCATGTCAAATGCATGTGTATCATGCCAGGTGCATGTGTATCATGTCAAGTGCATGTGTATCATGTCAGGTGCATGGGTATCATGCTGGTGCGTGTATATCATGTCAGGTGCGTGTGTATCATGTCAGGTGCGTGTGTATCATGCTGGTGCGTGTGTATCATTTCAGGTGCGTGTGTATCATGTCAGGTGCGTGTGTATCATGCTGGTGCGTGTATATCATGTCAGTTGCGTGTGTATCATGCCAGGTGCATGTGTATCATGTCAAGTGCATGTGTATCATTTCAGGTGCATGCGTATCATGTCAAGTGCATGTGTATCTTGCTGGTACATGTGTATCATGCTGGTGCGTGTATATCATTTCAGGTGCGTGTGTATCATGTCAGGTGCGTGTGTATCATGTCAGGTGCGTGTGTATCATGTCAGGTGCATGTGGATCATGTCAGGTGCATGTGTATCATGTCAGGTGCATGTGGATAATATCAGGTGCATGTGTATCATGCTGCTGCATCTGTATCATGTCAAGTGCATGTGTATCATGCTGCTGCATCTGTATCATGTCAAGTGCATGTGTATCATGTCAGGTGCATGTGTATCATATCAAGTGCATGTGTATCTTGCTGGTACATGTGTATCATGCTGGTGCGTGTATATCATGTCAGGTGCGTGTGTATCATGTCAGTTGTGTGTGTATCATGTCAGGTGCGTGTGTATCATGTCAGGTGCGTGTGTATCATGTCAGGTGCATGTGCATCATGTCAGGTGCATTGTATCATGTCAGGTGCGTGTGTATCATGTCAAGTGCATGTGTATCATGTCAGGTGCATGTGTACCATGCTGTTGCATGTGTATCATGTCAAATGCATGTGTATCATGCCAGGTGCATGTGTATCATGTCAAGTGCATGTGTATCATGTCAGGTGCATGGGTATCATGCTGGTGCGTGTATATCATGTCAGGTGCGTGTGTATCATGTCAGGTGCGTGTGTATCATGCTGGTGCGCGTGTATCATTTCAGGTCCGTGTGTATCATGTCAGGTGCGTGTGTATCATGCTGGTGCGTGTATATCATGTCAGGTGCGTGTGTATCATGTCAGGTGCATTTATATCATGCTGGTGCGTGTGTATCATGTCAGGTGCATGTGTATCATGTCAGGTGCGTGTGTATCATGCTGGTGGGTGTGTATCATGTCAAGTGCATGTGTATCATGTCAGGTGCATGTATATCATGTCAAGTGCATGTGTATCATGTCAGGTGCATGTGTATCATGCTGCTGCATGTGTATCATGCTGCTGCGTGTGTATCATGCTGCTGCATGTGTATCATGTCAACTGCATGTGTATCATGTCAGGTGCATGTGTATAATGTCAAGTGCATGTGTATCTTGCTGGTACATGTGTATCATGCTGGTGCGTGTATATCATGTCGGGTGCGTGTGTATCATGTCAGGTGCGTGTGAATCATGTCAGGTGCATGTGTATCATGTCAGGTGCGTGTGTATCATGTCAGGTGCGTGTGTATCATGCTGGTGCATACGTATCATGTCAAGTGCATGTGTATGATGTGAGGTGCATGTGTATCATGTCAAGTGCATGTGTATCATGTCAGGTGCATGTGTATCATGCTGCTGCATGTGTATCATGTCAAGTGCATGTGTATCATGTCAGGTGCATGTGTATCATGTCAAGTGCATGTGTATCATGTCAGGGGCAGGTGTATCATGCTGGTGCGTGTATATCATGTCAGGTGCGTGTGTATCATGTCAGGTGCGTGTGTATCATGTCAGGTGCGTGTGTATCATGTCAGGTGCATGTGTATCATGCTGGTGCCTGTATATCATGTCAGGTGCGTGTGTATCATGTCAGGTGCGTGTGTATCATGCTGGTGCATGTGTATCATGTCAGGTGCGTGTGTATCATGTCAGGTGCGTGTGTATCATGCTGGTGCATGTGTATCATGTCAAGTGCATGTGTATGATGTGAGGTGCATGTGTATCATGTCAAGTGCATGTGTATCATGTCAGGTGCATGTGTATCATGCTGCTGCATGTGTATCATGTCAAGTGCATGTGTATCATGTCAGGTGCATGTGTATCATGCTGCTGCATGTGTATCATGTCAAGTGCATGTGTATCATGTCAGGTGCATGTGTATCATGTCAAGTGCATGTGTATCATGTCAGGGGCAGGTGTATCATGCTGGTGCGTGTATATCATGTCAGGTGCGTGTGTATCATGTCAGGTGCGTGTGTATCATGCTGGTGCGTGTGTATCATGTCAGGTGCGTGTGTTCCATGTCAGGTGCATGTGTATCATGCTGCTGCATGTGTATAATGTCAAGTGCATGTGTATCATGTCAGGTGCATGTGTATCATGTCAAGTGCATGTGTATCATGTCAGGTGCATGTGTATCATGCTGGTGCGTGTATATCATGTCAGGTGCGTGTGTATCATGCTGGTGCGTGTGTATCATGTCAGGTGCGTGTGTATCATGTCAGGTGCGTGTGTATCATGCTGGTGCGTGTGTATCATGTCAGGTGCGTGTGTATCATGTCAAGTGCATGTGTATCTTGCTGTTACATGTGTATCATGCTGGTGCGTGTATATCATGTCAGGTGCGTGTGTATCATGTCAGGTGCGTGTGTATCATGTCATTTGCGTGTGTATCATGTCAGGTGCGTGTGTATCATGTCAGGTGCATGTGTATCATGCTGCTGCATGTGTATAATGTCAAGTGCATGTGTATCATGTCAGGTGCATGTGTATCATGTCAAGTGCATGTGTATCATGTCAGGTGCATGTGTATCATGCTGGTGCGTGTATATCATGTCAGGTGCGTGTGTATCATGTCAGGTGCGTGTGTATCATGCTGGTGCGTGTGTATCATGTCAGGTGCGTGTGTATCATGTCAGGTGCATGTGTATCATGCTGGTGCATATGTATCATGTCAAGTGCATGTGTATCATGTCAAGTGCATGTGTATCATGTCAGGTGCATGTGTATCATGTCAAGTTCATGTGTATCATGTCAGGTGCATGTGTATCATGCTGCTGCATGTGTATCATGCTGCTGCATGTGTATCATGCTGCTGCATGTGTATCATGTCAAGTGCATGTGTATCATGTCAGGTGCATGTGTATCATGTCAAGTGCATGTGTATCTTGCTGGTACATGTGTATCATGCTGGTGCGTGTATATCATGTCAGGTGCGTGTGTATCATGTCAGGTGTGTGTGTATCATGTCAGGTGCGTGTGTATCATGTCAAGTGCATGTGTATCATGTCAGGTGCATGTGTACCATGCTGTTGCATGTGTATCATGTCAAATGCATGTGTATCATGCCAGGTGCATGTGTATCATGTCAAGTGCATGTGTATCATGTCAAGTGCATGTGTATCTTGCTGTAACATGTGTATCATGCTGGTGCGTGTATATCATGTCAGGTGCGTGTGTATCATGTCAGGTGCGTGTGTATCATGTCAGGTGCGTGTGTATCATGTCAGGTGCATGTGTATCATGCTGCTGCATGTGTATAATGTCAAGTGCATGTGTATCATGTCAGGTGCATGTGTATCATGCTGGTGCGTGTTTATCATGTCAGGTGCATGTGTATCATGTCAGGTGCATGTGTATCATGCTGGTGCGTGTGTATCATGTCAGGTGCGTGTGTATCATGTCAGGTGCATGTGTATCATGCTGGTGCATACGTATCATGTCAAGTGCATGTGTATCATGTCAGGTGCATGTGTATCATGCTGCTGCATGTGTATCATGCTGCTGCATGTGTATCATGTCAAGTGCATGTGTATCATGTCAGGTGCATGTGTATCATGTCAAGTGCATGTGTATCTTGCTGGTACATGTGTATCATGCTGGTGCGTGTATATCATGTCAGGTGCGTGTGTATCATGTCAGGTGCGTGTGTATCATGTCAGGTGCGTGTGTATCATGGCAGGTGCGTGTGGATCATGTCAGGTGCATGTGTATCATGCTGCTGCATCTGTATCATGTCAAGTGCATGTGTATTATGTCAGGTGCATGTGTATCATGTCAAGTGCATGTGTATCATGTCAGGTGCATGTGTATCATGCTGCTGCATCTGTATCATGTCAAGTGCATGTGTATCATGTCAGGTGCTTGTGTATCATGTCAAGTGCATGTGTATCATGTCAGGTGCATGTGTATCATGCTGGTGCGTGTTTATCATGTCAGGTGCATGTGTATCATGTCCCGTGTGTGTGTATCATGCTGGTGCGTGTGTATCATGTCAGGTGTGTGTGTATCATGTCAGGTGCATGTGTATCATGCTGGTGCGTGTGTATCATGTCAGGTGCATGTGTATCATGTCAGGTGCATGTGTATCATGTCAGGCGCATGTGTATCATGTCAGGTGCATGTGTATCATGCTGGTGCATGTGTATCATGTCAGGTGTGTGTGTATCATGTCAGGTGCATGTGTATCATGCTGGTGTGTGTATATCAAGTCAGGTGCGTGTGTATCATGTCAGGTGCATGTGTATCATGTCAGTTGCATGTGTATCATGTCAGGCACATGTGTATCATGTCAGGTGCATGTGTATCATGCTGGTGCATGTGTATCATGTCAGGTGCGTGTGTATCATGTCAGGTGCATGTGTATCATGCTGGTGCATGTGTATCATTTTAGGTGCGTGTGTATCATGTCAGGTGCGTGTGTATCATGTCAAGTGCATGTGTATCATGTCAGGTGCATGTGTACCATGCTGTTGCATGTGTATCATGTCAAATGCATGTGTATCATGCCAGGTGCATGTGTATCATGTCAAGTGCATGTGTATCATGTCAGGTGCATGGGTATCATGCTGGTGCGTGTATATCATGTCAGGTGCGTGTGTATCATGTCAGGTGCGTGTGTATCATGCTGGTGCGCGTGTATCATTTCAGGTCCGTGTGTATCATGTCAGGTGCGTGTGTATCATGCTGGTGCGTGTATATCATGTCAGGTGCGTGTGTATCATGTCATTTGCGTTTGTATCATGCTGGTGCGTGTGTATCATGTCAGGTGCGTGTGTATCATGTCAGGTGCGTGTGTATCATGCTGGTGGGTGTGTATCATGTCAAGTGCATGTGTATCATGTCAGGTGCATGTGTATCATGTCAAGTGCATGTGTATCATGTCAGGTGCATGTGTATCATGCTGCTGCATGTGTATCATGCTGCTGCGTGTGTATCATGCTGCTGCATGTGTATCATGTCAACTGCATGTGTATCATGTCAGGTGCATGTGTATAATGTCAAGTGCATGTGTATCTTGCTGGTACATGTGTATCATGCTGGTGCGTGTATATCATGTCGGGTGCGTGTGTATCATGTCAGGTGCGTGTGTATCATGTCAGGTGCATGTGTATCATGTCAGGTGCGTGTGTATCATGTCAGGTGCATGTGTATCATGCTGGTGCATACGTATCATGTCAAGTGCATGTGTATGATGTGAGGTGCATGTGTATCATGTCAAGTGCATGTGTATCATGTCAGGTGCATGTGTATCATGCTGCTGCATGTGTATCATGTCAAGTGCATGTGTATCATGTCAGGTGCATGTGTATCATGTCAAGTGCATGTGTATCATGTCAGGGGCAGGTGTATCATGCTGGTGCGTGTATATCATGTCAGGTGCGTGTGTATCATGTCAGGTGCGTGTGTATCATGTCAGGTGCATGTGTATCATGCTGGTGCGTGTATATCATCTCAGGTGCGTGTGTATCATGTCAGGTGCGTGTGTATCATGCTGGTGCATGTGTATCATGTCAGGTGCGTGTATATCATGTCAGGTGCGTGTGTATCATGCTGGTGCATGTGTATCATGTCAAGTGCATGTGTATCATGTCAGGTGCATGTGTATCATGTCAAGTGCATGTGTATCATGTCAGGTGCATGTGTATCATGCTGGTGCGTGTATATCATGTCAGGTGCGTGTGTATCATGCTGGTGCGTGTGTACCATGTCAGGTGCGTGTGTATCATGTCAGGTGCATGTGTATCATGCTGGTGCATGTGTATCATTTTAGGTGCGTGTGTATCATGTCAGGTGCGTGTGTATCATGTCAAGTGCATGTGTATCATGTCAGGTGCATGTGTACCATGCTGTTGCATGTGTATCATGTCAAATGCATGTGTATCATGCCAGGTGCATGTGTATCATGTCAAGTGCATGTGTATCATGTCAGGTGCATGGGTATCATGCTGGTGCGTGTATATCATGTCAGGTGCGTGTGTATCATGTCAGGTGCGTGTGTATCATGCTGGTGCGCGTGTATCATTTCAGGTCCGTGTGTATCATGTCAGGTGCGTGTGTATCATGCTGGTGCGTGTATATCATGTCAGGTGCGTGTGTATCATGTCAGGTGCGTTTGTATCATGCTGGTGCGTGTGTATCATGTCAGGTGCGTGTGTATCATGTCAGGTGCGTGTGTATCATGCTGGTGGGTGTGTATCATGTCAAGTGCATGTGTATCATGTCAGGTGCATGTGTATCATGTCAAGTGCATGTGTATCATGTCAGGTGCATGTGTATCATGCTGCTGCATGTGTATCATGCTGCTGCGTGTGTATCATGCTGCTGCATGTGTATCATGTCAACTGCATGTGTATCATGTCAGGTGCATGTGTATAATGTCAAGTGCATGTGTATCTTGCTGGTACATGTGTATCATGCTGGTGCGTGTATATCATGTCGGGTGCGTGTGTATCATGTCAGGTGCGTGTGTATCATGTCAGGTGCATGTGTATCATGTCAGGTGCGTGTGTATCATGTCAGGTGCATGTGTATCATGCTGGTGCATACGTATCATGTCAAGTGCATGTGTATGATGTGAGGTGCATGTGTATCATTTCAAGTGCATGTGTATCATGTCAGGTGCATGTGTATCATGCTGCTGCATGTGTATCATGTCAAGTGCATGTGTATCATGTCAGGTGCATGTGTATCATGTCAAGTGCATGTGTATCATGTCAGGGGCAGGTGTATCATGCTGGTGCGTGTATATCATGTCAGGTGCGTGTGTATCATGTCAGGTGCGTGTGTATCATGTCAGGTGCATGTGTATCATGCTGGTGCGTGTATATCATGTCAGGTGCGTGTGTATCATGTCAGGTGCCTGTGTATCATGCTGGTGCATGTGTATCATGTCAGGTGCGTGTATATCATGTCAGGTGCGTGTGTATCATGCTGGTGCATGTGTATCATGTCAAGTGCATGTGTATCATGTCAGGTGCATGTGTATCATGTCAAGTGCATGTGTATCATGTCAGGTGCATGTGTATCATGCTGGTGCGTGTATATCATGTCAGGTGCGTGTGTATCATGTCAGGTGCGTGTGTATCATGCTGGTGCGTGTGTATCATGTCAGGTGCGTGTGTTCCATGTCAGGTGCATGTGTATCATGCTGCTGCATGTGTATAATGTCAAGTGCATGTGTATCATGTCAGGTGCATGTGTATCATGTCAAGTGCATGTGTATCATGTCAGGTGCATGCGTATCATGCTGGTGCGTGTATATCATGTCAGGTGCATGTGTATCATGTCAGGTGCGTGTGTATCATGCTGGTGCGTGTGTATCATGTCAGGTGCATGTGTATCATGTCAGGTGCATGTGTATCAGGCTGGTGCATATGTATCATGTCAAGTGCATGTGTATCATGTCAGGTGCATGTGTATCATGTCAAGTTCATGTGTATCATGTCAGGTGCATGTGTATCATCCTGCTGCATGTGTATCATGCTGCTGCATGTGTATCATGTCAAGTGCATGTGTATCATGTCAGGTGCATGTGTATCATGTCAGGTGCATGTGTATCAAGTCAAGTGCACGTGTATCATGTCAGGTGCATGTGTACCATGCTGCTGCATGTGTATCATGTCAAATGCATGTGTATCATGCCAGGTGCATGTGTATCATGTCAAGTGCATGTGTATCATGTCAGGTGCATGTGTATCATGTCAAGTGCATGTGTATCTTGCTGTAACATGTGTATCATGCTGGTGCGTGTATATCATGTCAGGTGCGTGTGTATCATGTCAGGTGCGTGTGTATCATGTCAGGTGCGTGTGTATCATGTCAGGTGCGTGTGTATCATGTCAGGTGCATGTGTATCATGCTGCTGCATGTGTATAATGTCAAGTGCATGTGTATCATGTCAGGTGCATGTGTATCATGTCAAGTGCATGTGTATCATGTCAGGTGCATGTGTATCATGCTGGTGCGTGTATATCATGTCAGGTGCGTGTGTATCATGTCAGGTGCGTGTGTATCATGCTGGTGCGTGTGTATCATGTCAGGTGCGTGTGTATCATGTCAGGTGCATGTGTATCATGCTGGTGCATATGTATCATGTCAAGTGCATGTGTATCATGTCAGGTGCATGTGTATCATGTCAAGTTCATGTGTATCATGTTAGGTGCATGTGTATCATGCTGCTGCATGTGTATCATGCTGCTGCATGTGTATCATGCTGCTGCATGTGTATCATGTCAAGTGCATGTGTATCATGTCAGGTGCATGTGTATCATGTCAAGTGCATGTGTATCTTGCTGGTAAATGTGTATCATGCTGGTGCGTGTATATCATGTCAGGTGCGTGTGTATCATGTCAGGTGCGTGTGTATCATGCTGGTGCGTGTGTATCATGTCAGGTGCGTGTGTATCATGTCAGGTGCGTGTGTATCATGCTGGTGCGTGTGTATCATGTCAGGTGCGTGTGTATCATGTCAGGTGCATGTGTATCATGCTGGTGCATGTGTATCATTTTAGGTGCGTGTGTATCATGTCAGGTGCGTGTGTATCATGTCAAGTGCATGTGTATCATGTCAGGTGCATGTGTACCATGCTGTTGCATGTGTATCATGTCAAATGCATGTGTATCATGCCAGGTGCATGTGTATCATGTCAAGTGCATGTGTATCATGTCAGGTGCATGGGTATCATGCTGGTGCGTGTATATCATGTCAGGTGCGTGTGTATCATGTCAGGTGCGTGTGTATCATGCTGGTGCGCGTGTATCATTTCAGGTCCGTGTGTATCATGTCAGGTGCGTGTGTATCATGCTGGTGCGTGTATATCATGTCAGGTGCGTGTGTATCATGTCAGGTGCGTTTGTATCATGCTGGTGCGTGTGTATCATGTCAGGTGCGTGTGTATCATGTCAGGTGCGTGTGTATCATGCTGGTGGGTGTGTATCATGTCAAGTGCATGTGTATCATGTCAGGTGCATGTGTATCATGTCAAGTGCATGTGTATCATGTCAGGTGCATGTGTATCATGTCAAGTTCATGTGTATCATGTTAGGTGCATGTGTATCATGCTGCTGCATGTGTATAATGCTGCTGCATGTGTATCATGCTGTTGCATGTGTATCATGTCAAATGCATGTGTATCATGCCAAGTGCATGTGTATCATGTCAAGTGCATGTGTATCATGTCAGGTGCATGGGTATCATGCTGGTGCGTGTATATCATGTCAGGTGCGTGTGTATCATGTCAGGTGCGTGTGTATCATGCTGGTGCGTGTGTATCATTTCAGGTGCGTGTGTATCATGTCAGGTGCGTGTGTATCATGCTGGTGCGTGTATATCATGTCAGTTGCGTGTGTATCATGCCAGGTGCATGTGTATCATGTCAAGTGCATGTGTATCATTTCAGGTGCATGTGTATCATGTCAAGTGCATGTGTATCTTGCTGGTACATGTGTATCATGCTGGTGCGTGTATATCATTTCAGGTGCGTGTGTATCATGTCAGGTGCGTGTGTATCATGTCAGGTGCGTGTGTATCATGTCAGGTGCGTGTGGATCATGTCAGGTGCATGTGTATCATGTCAGGTGCATGTGGATAATATCAGGTGCATGTGTATCATGCTGCTGCATCTGTATCATGTCAAGTGCATGTGTATCATGCTGCTGCATCTGTATCATGTCAAGTGCATGTGTATCATGTCAGGTGCATGTGTATCATATCAAGTGCATGTGTATCTTGCTGGTACATGTGTATCATGCTGGTGCGTGTATATCATGTCAGGTGCGTGTGTATCATGTCAGTTGTGTGTGTATCATGTCAGGTGCGTGTGTATCATGTCAGGTGCGTGTGTATCATGTCAGGTGCATGTGCATCATGTCAGGTGCATTGTATCATGTCAGGTGCGTGTGTATCATGTCAAGTGCATGTGTATCATGTCAGGTGCATGTGTACCATGCTGTTGCATGTGTATCATGTCAAATGCATGTGTATCATGTCAGGTGCATGTGTATCATGTCAAGTGCATGTGTATCTTGCTGGTACATGTGTATCATGCTGGTGCGTGTATATCATGTCAGGTGCGTGTGTAT
This sequence comes from Microtus oregoni, assembly GCF_018167655.1. Lineage (NCBI taxonomy): Eukaryota > Metazoa > Chordata > Mammalia > Rodentia > Cricetidae > Microtus > Microtus oregoni. Next base: position 432,084 of record NW_024544840.1, on the reverse strand, counting down.
CATGTCAGGTGCATGTGTACCATGCTGTTGCATGTGTATCATGTCAAATGCATGTGTATCATGTCACGTGCATGTGTATCATGTCAGGCGCATGTGTATCATGTCAGGTGCATGTGTATCATGCTGGTGCATGTGTATCACGTCAGGTGTGTGTGTATCATGTCAGGTGCATGTGTATCATGCTGGTGTGTGTATATCAAGTCAGGTGCGTGTGTATCATGTCAGGTGCATGTGTATCATGTCAGGTGCATGTGTATCATGTCAGGCACATGTGTATCATGTCAGGTGCATGTGTATCATGCTGGTGCATGTGTATCATGTCAGGTGCGTGTGTATCATGTCAGGTGCATGTGTATCATGTCAGGTGCATGTGTATCATGTCGGGTGCATGTGTATCATGTCAAGTGCATGTGTTCCATGTCAGGTGCATGTGTATCATGTCAGGCGCATGTGTATCATGTCAGGTGCATGTGTATCATGCCGGTGCATGTGTATCATGTCAGGTGCATGTGTATCATGTCAGGCGCATGTGTATCATGTCAGGTGCATGTGTATCATGCTGGTACACGTGTATCATGTCAAGTGCATGTGTATCATGTCAGGTGCATGGGTATTATGCTGGTGCGTGTATATCATGTCAGGTGCGTGTGTATCATGTCAGGTGTGTGTGTATCATGTCAGGTGCGTCTGTATCATGCTGGTGCGTGTGTATCATGTCAGGTGCGTGTGTATCATCTCAGGTGCATGTGTATCATGCTGGTGGGTGTGTATCATGTCAAGTGCATGTGTATCATGTCAGGTGCATGTGTATCATGTCAAGTGCATGTGTATCATGTCAGGTGCATGTGTATCATGCTGCTGCATGTGTATCATGCTGCTGCATGTGTATCATGCTGCTGCATGTGTATCATGTCAAGTGCATGTGTATCATGTCAGGTGCATGTGTATCATGTCAAGTGCATGTGTATCTTGCTGGTACATGTGTATCATGCTGGTGCGTGTATATCATATCAGGTGCGTGTGTATCATGTCAGGTGCGTGTGTATCATGACAGGTGCGTGTGGATCATGTCAGGTGCGTGTGTATCATGCTGCTGCATCTGTATCATGTCAAGTGCATGTGTATCATGTCAGGTGCATGTGTATCATGTCAGGTGCATGTGTATCATGTCAGGTGCATGTGTACCATGCTGTTGCATGTGTATCATGTCAAATGCATGTGTATCATGCCAGGTGCATGTGTATCATGTCAAGTGCATGTGTATCATGTCAGGTGCATGGGTATCATGCTGGTGCGTGTATATCATGTCAGGTGCGTGTGTATCATGTCAGGTGCGTGTGTATCATGCTGGTGCGCGTGTATCATTTCAGGTCCGTGTGTATCATGTCAGGTGCGTGTGTATCATGCTGGTGCGTGTATATCATGTCAGGTGCGTGTGTATCATGTCAGGTGCGTTTGTATCATGCTGGTGCGTGTGTATCATGTCAGGTGCGTGTGTATCATGTCAGGTGCGTGTGTATCATGCTGGTGGGTGTGTATCATGTCAAGTGCATGTGTATCATGTCAGGTGCATGTGTATCATGTCAAGTGCATGTGTATCATGTCAGGTGCATGTGTATCATGCTGCTGCATGTGTATCATGCTGCTGCGTGTGTATCATGCTGCTGCATGTGTATCATGTCAACTGCATGTGTATCATGTCAGGTGCATGTGTATAATGTCAAGTGCATGTGTATCTTGCTGGTACATGTGTATCATGCTGGTGCGTGTATATCATGTCGGGTGCGTGTGTATCATGTCAGGTGCGTGTGTATCATGTCAGGTGCGTGTGTATCATGTCAGGTGCATGTGTATCATGCTGGTGCCTGTATATCATGTCAGGTGCGTGTGTATCATGTCAGGTGCGTGTGTATCATGCTGGTGCATGTGTATCATGTCAAGTGCATGTGTATGATGTGAGGTGCATGTGTATCATGTCAAGTGCATGTGTATCATGTCAGGTGCATGTGTATCATGCTGCTGCATGTGTATCATGTCAAGTGCATGTGTATCATGTCAGGGGCAGGTGTATCATGCTGGTGCGTGTATATCATGTCAGGTGCGTGTGTATCATGTCAGGTGCGTGTGTATCATGCTGGTGCGTGTGTATCATGTCAGGTGCGTGTGTTCCATGTCAGGTGCATGTGTATCATGCTGCTGCATGTGTATAATGTCAAGTGCATGTGTATCATGTCAGGTGCATGTGTATCATGTCAAGTGCATGTGTATCATGTCAGGTGCATGTGTATCATGCTGGTGCGTGTATATCATGTCAGGTGCGTGTGTATCATGCTGGTGCGTGTGTATCATGTCAGGTGCGTGTGTATCATGTCAGGTGCGTGTGTATCATGCTGGTGCGTATGTATCATGTCAGGTGCGTGTGTATCATGTCAAGTGCATGTGTATCTTGCTGTTACATGTGTATCATGCTGGTGCGTGTATATCATGTCAGGTGCGTGTGTATCATGTCAGGTGCGTGTGTATCATGTCATTTGCGTGTGTATCATGTCAGGTGCGTGTGTATCATGTCAGGTGCATGTGTATCATGCTGCTGCATGTGTATAATGTCAAGTGCATGTGTATCATGTCAGGTGCATGTGTATCATGTCAAGTGCATGTGTATCATGTCAGGTGCATGTGTATCATGCTGGTGCGTGTATATCATGTCAGGTGCGTGTGTATCATGCTGGTGCGTGTGTATCATGTCAGGTGCGTGTGTATCATGTCAGGTGCATGTGTATCATGCTGGTGCATATGTATCATGTCAAGTGCATGTGTATCATGTCAAGTGCATGTGTATCATGCTGGTACACGTGTATCATGTCAAGTTCATGTGTATCATGTCAGGTGCATGTGTAACATGCTGCTGCATGTGTATCATGCTGCTGCATGTGTATCATGCTGCTGCATGTGTATCATGTCAAGTGCATGTGTATCATGTCAGGTGCATGTGTATCATGTCAAGTGCATGTGTATCTTGCTGGTACATGTGTATCATGCTGGTGCGTGTATATCATGTCAGGTGCGTGTGTATCATGTCAGGTGCATGTGTACCATGCTGTTGCATGTGTATCATGTCAAATGCATGTGTATCATGTCACGTGCATGTGTATCATGTCAGGCGCATGTGTATCATGTCAGGTGCATGTGTATCATGCTGGTGCATGTGTATCACGTCAGGTGTGTGTGTATCATGTCAGGTGCATGTGTATCATGCTGGTGTGTGTATATCAAGTCAGGTGCGTGTGTATCATGTCAGGTGCATGTGTATCATGTCAGGTGCATGTGTATCATGTCAGGCACATGTGTATCATGTCAGGTGCATGTGTATCATGCTGGTGCATGTGTATCATGTCAGGTGCGTGTGTATCATGTCAGGTGCATGTGTATCATGTCAGGTGCTTGTGTATCATGTCGGGTGCATGTGTATCATGTCAAGTGCATGTGTTCCATGTCAGGTGCATGTGTATCATGTCAGGCGCATGTGTATCATGTCAGGTGCATGTGTATCATGCCGGTGCATGTGTATCATGTCAGGTGCATGTGTATCATGTCAGGCGCATGTGTATCATGTCAGGTGCATGTGTATCATGCTGGTACACGTGTATCATGTCAAGTGCATGTGTATCATGTCAGGTGCATGGGTATTATGCTGGTGCGTGTATATCATGTCAGGTGCGTGTGTATCATGTCAGGTGCGTGTGTATCATGTCAGGTGCGTCTGTATCATGCTGGTGCGTGTGTATCATGTCAGGTGCGTGTGTATCATCTCAGGTGCATGTGTATCATGCTGGTGGGTGTGTATCATGTCAAGTGCATGTGTATCATGTCAGGTGCATGTGTATCATGTCAAGTGCATGTGTATCATGTCAGGTGCATGTGTATCATGCTGCTGCATGTGTATCATGCTGCTGCATGTGTATCATGCTGCTGCATGTGTATCATGTCAAGTGCATGTGTATCATGTCAGGTGCATGTGTATCATGTCAAGTGCATGTGTATCTTGCTGGTACATGTGTATCATGCTGGTGCGTGTATATCATATCAGGTGCGTGTGTATCATGTCAGGTGCGTGTGTATCATGTCAGGTGCGTGTGGATCATGTCAGGTGCGTGTGTATCATGCTGCTGCATCTGTATCATGTCAAGTGCATGTGTATCATGTCAGGTGCATGTGTATCATGTCAGGTGCATGTGTATCATGTCAGGTGCATGTGTACCATGCTGTTGCATGTGTATCATGTCAATTGCATGTGTATCATGCCAGGTGCATGTGTATCATGTCAAGTGCATGTGTATCATGTCAGGTGCATGGGTATCATGCTGGTGCGTGTATATCATGTCAGGTGCGTGTGTATCATGTCAGGTGCGTGTGTATCATGCTGGTGCGCGTGTATCATTTCAGGTCCGTGTGTATCATGTCAGGTGCGTGTGTATCATGCTGGTGCGTGTATATCATGTCAGGTGCGTGTGTATCATGTCAGGTGCGTTTGTATCATGCTGGTGCGTGTGTATCATGTCAGGTGCGTGTGTATCATGTCAGGTGCGTGTGTATCATGCTGGTGGGTGTGTATCATGTCAAGTGCATGTGTATCATGTCAGGTGCATGTGTATCATGTCAAGTGCATGTGTATCATGTCAGGTGCATGTGTATCATGCTGCTGCATGTGTATCATGCTGCTGCGTGTGTATCATGCTGCTGCATGTGTATCATGTCAACTGCATGTGTATCATGTCAGGTGCATGTGTATAATGTCAAGTGCATGTGTATCTTGCTGGTACATGTGTATCATGCTGGTGCGTGTATATCATGTCGGGTGCGTGTGTATCATGTCAGGTGCGTGTGTATCATGTCAGGTGCATGTGTATCATGTCAGGTGCGTGTGTATCATGTCAGGTGCATGTGTATCATGCTGGTGCATACGTATCATGTCAAGTGCATGTGTATGATGTGAGGTGCATGTGTATCATGTCAAGTGCATGTGTATCATGTCAGGTGCATGTGTATCATGCTGCTGCATGTGTATCATGTCAAGTGCATGTGTATCATGTCAGGTGCATGTGTATCATGTCAAGTGCATGTGTATCATGTCAGGGGCAGGTGTATCATGCTGGTGCGTGTATATCATGTCAGGTGCGTGTGTATCATGTCAGGTGCGTGTGTATCATGTCAGGTGCATGTGTATCATGCTGGTGCGTGTATATCATGTCAGGTGCGTGTGTATCATGTCAGGTGCGTGTGTATCATGCTGGTGCATGTGTATCATGTCAGGTGCGTGTATATCATGTCAGGTGCGTGTGTATCATGCTGGTGCATGTGTATCATGTCAAGTGCATGTGTATCATGTCAGGTGCATGTGTATCATGTCAAGTGCATGTGTATCATGTCAGGTGCATGTGTATCATGCTGGTGCGTGTATATCATGTCAGGTGCGTGTGTATCATGTCAGGTGCGTGTGTATCATGCTCGTGCGTGTGTATCATGTCAGGTGCGTGTGTTCCATGTCAGGTGCATGTGTATCATGCTGCTGCATGTGTATAATGTCAAGTGCATGTGTATCATGTCAGGTGCATGTGTATCATGTCAAGTGCATGTGTATCATGTCAGGTGCATGTGTATCATGCTGGTGCGTGTATATCATGTCAGGTGCGTGTGTATCATGTCAGGTGCGTGTGTATCATGCTGGTGCGTGTGTATCATGTCAGGTGCATGTGTATCATGTCAGGTGCATGTGTATCATGCTGGTGCATATGTATCATGTCAAGTGCATGTGTATCATGTCAGGTGCATGTGTATCATGTCAAGTTCATGTGTATCATGTCAGGTGCATGTGTATCATCCTGCTGCATGTGTATCATGCTGCTGCATGTGTATCATGTCAAGTGCATGTGTATCATGTCAGGTGCATGTGTATCATGTCAGGTGCATGTGTATCAAGTCAAGTGCACGTGTATCATGTCAGGTGCATGTGTACCATGCTGCTGCATGTGTATCATGTCAAATGCATGTGTATCATGCCAGGTGCATGTGTATCATGTCAAGTGCATGTGTATCATGTCAGGTGCATGTGTATCATGTCAAGTGCATGTGTATCTTGCTGTAACATGTGTATCATGCTGGTGCGTGTATATCATGTCAGGTGCGTGTGTATCATGTCAGGTGCGTGTGTATCATGTCAGGTGCGTGTGTATCATGTCAGGTGCGTGTGTATCATGTCAGGTGCATGTGTATCATGCTGCTGCATGTGTATAATGTCAAGTGCATGTGTATCATGTCAGGTGCATGTGTATCATGTCAAGTGCATGTGTATCATGTCAGGTGCATGTGTATCATGCTGGTGCGTGTATATCATGTCAGGTGCGTGTGTATCATGTCAGCTGCGTGTGTATCATGCTGGTGCGTGTGTATCATGTCAGGTGCGTGTGTATCATCTCAGGTGCATGTGTATCATGCTGGTGGGTGTGTATCATGTCAAGTGCATGTGTATCATGTCAGGTGCATGTGTATCATGTCAAGTGCATGTGTATCATGTCAGGTGCATGTGTATCATGCTGCTGCATGTGTATCATGCTGCTGCATGTGTATCATGCTGCTGCATGTGTATCATGTCAAGTGCATGTGTATCATGTCAGGTGCATGTGTATCATGTCAAGTGCATGTGTATCTTGCTGGTACATGTGTATCATGCTGGTGCGTGTATATCATATCAGGTGCGTGTGTATCATGTCAGGTGCGTGTGTATCATGACAGGTGCGTGTGGATCATGTCAGGTGCGTGTGTATCATGCTGCTGCATCTGTATCATGTCAAGTGCATGTGTATCATGTCAGGTGCATGTGTATCATGTCAGGTGCATGTGTATCATGTCAGGTGCATGTGTACCATGCTGTTGCATGTGTATCATGTCAAATGCATGTGTATCATGCCAGGTGCATGTGTATCATGTCAAGTGCATGTGTATCATGTCAGGTGCATGGGTATCATGCTGGTGCGTGTATATCATGTCAGGTGCGTGTGTATCATGTCAGGTGCGTGTGTATCATGCTGGTGCGCGTGTATCATTTCAGGTCCGTGTGTATCATGTCAGGTGCGTGTGTATCATGCTGGTGCGTGTATATCATGTCAGGTGCGTGTGTATCATGTCAGGTGCGTTTGTATCATGCTGGTGCGTGTGTATCATGTCAGGTGCGTGTGTATCATGTCAGGTGCGTGTGTATCATGCTGGTGGGTGTGTATCATGTCAAGTGCATGTGTATCATGTCAGGTGCATGTGTATCATGTCAAGTGCATGTGTATCATGTCAGGTGCATGTGTATCATGCTGCTGCATGTGTATAATGTCAAGTGCATGTGTATCATGCTGGTGCATGTGTATCATTTTAGGTGCGTGTGTATCATGTCAGGTGCGTGTGTATCATGTCAAGTGCATGTGTATCATGTCAGGTGCATGTGTACCATGCTGTTGCATGTGTATCATGTCAAATGCATGTGTATCATGCCAGGTGCATGTGTATCATGTCAAGTGCATGTGTATCATGTCAGGTGCATGGGTATCATGCTGGTGCGTGTATATCATGTCAGGTGCGTGTGTATCATGTCAGGTGCGTGTGTATCATGCTGGTGCGCGTGTATCATTTCAGGTCCGTGTGTATCATGTCAGGTGCGTGTGTATCATGCTGGTGCGTGTATATCATGTCAGGTGCGTGTGTATCATGTCAGGTGCGTTTGTATCATGCTGGTGCGTGTGTATCATGTCAGGTGCGTGTGTATCATGTCAGGTGCGTGTGTATCATGCTGGTGGGTGTGTATCATGTCAAGTGCATGTGTATCATGTCAGGTGCATGTGTATCATGTCAAGTGCATGTGTATCATGTCAGGTGCATGTGTATCATGTCAAGTTCATGTGTATCATGTTAGGTGCATGTGTATCATGCTGCTGCATGTGTATAATGCTGCTGCATGTGTATCATGCTGTTGCATGTGTATCATGTCAAATGCATGTGTATCATGCCAAGTGCATGTGTATCATGTCAAGTGCATGTGTATCATGTCAGGTGCATGGGTATCATGCTGGTGCGTGTATATCATGTCAGGTGCGTGTGTATCATGTCAGGTGCGTGTGTATCATGCTGGTGCGTGTGTATCATTTCAGGTGCGTGTGTATCATGTCAGGTGCGTGTGTATCATGCTGGTGCGTGTATATCATGTCAGTTGCGTGTGTATCATGCCAGGTGCATGTGTATCATGTCAAGTGCATGTGTATCATTTCAGGTGTATGTGTATCATGTCAAGTGCATGTGTATCTTGCTGGTACATGTGTATCATGCTGGTGCGTGTATATCATTTCAGGTGCGTGTGTATCATGTCAGGTGCGTGTGTATCATGTCAGGTGCGTGTGTATCATGTCAGGTGCGTGTGGATCATGTCAGGTGCATGTGTATCATGTCAGGTGCATGTGGATAATATCAGGTGCATGTGTATCATGCTGCTGCATCTGTATCATGTCAAGTGCATGTGTATCATGCTGCTGCATCTGTATCATGTCAAGTGCATGTGTATCATGTCAGGTGCATGTGTATCATATCAAGTGCATGTGTATCTTGCTGGTACATGTGTATCATGCTGGTGCGTGTATATCATGTCAGGTGCGTGTGTATCATGTCAGTTGTGTGTGTATCATGTCAGGTGCGTGTGTATCATGTCAGGTGCGTGTGTATCATGTCAGGTGCATGTGCATCATGTCAGGTGCATTGTATCATGTCAGGTGCGTGTGTATCATGTCAAGTGCATGTGTATCATGTCAGGTGCATGTGTACCATGCTGTTGCATGTGTATCATGTCAAATGCATGTGTATCATGTCAGGTGCATGTGTATCATGTCAAGTGCATGTGTATCTTGCTGGTACATGTGTATCATGCTGGTGCGTGTATATCATGTCAGGTGCGTGTGTATCATGTCAGGTGCATGTGTACCATGCTGTTGCATGTGTATCATGTCAAATGCATGTGTATCATGTCACGTGCATGTGTATCATGTCAGGCGCATGTGTATCATGTCAGGTGCATGTGTATCATGCTGGTGCATGTGTATCACGTCAGGTGTGTGTGTATCATGTCAGGTGCATGTGTATCATGCTGGTGTGTGTATATCAAGTCAGGTGCGTGTGTATCATGTCAGGTGCATGTGTATCATGTCAGGTGCATGTGTATCATGTCAGGCACATGTGTATCATGTCAGGTGCATGTGTATCATGCTGGTGCATGTGTATCATGTCAGGTGCGTGTGTATCATGTCAGGTGCATGTGTATCATGTCAGGTGCATGTGTATCATGTCGGGTGCATGTGTATCATGTCAAGTGCATGTGTTCCATGTCAGGTGCATGTGTATCATGTCAGGCGCATGTGTATCATGTCAGGTGCATGTGTATCATGCCGGTGCATGTGTATCATGCTGCTGCATGTGTATCATGCTGCTGCATGTGTATCATGTCAAGTGCATGTGTATCATGTCAGGTGCATGTGTATCATGTCAAGTGCATGTGTATCTTGCTGGTACATGTGTATCATGCTGGTGCGTGTATATCATATCAGGTGCGTGTGTATCATGTCAGGTGCGTGTGTATCATGACAGGTGCGTGTGGATCATGTCAGGTGCGTGTGTATCATGCTGCTGCATCTGTATCATGTCAAGTGCATGTGTATCATGTCAGGTGCATGTGTATCATGTCAGGTGCATGTGTATCATGTCAGGTGCATGTGTACCATGCTGTTGCATGTGTATCATGTCAAATGCATGTGTATCATGCCAGGTGCATGTGTATCATGTCAAGTGCATGTGTATCATGTCAGGTGCATGGGTATCATGCTGGTGCGTGTATATCATGTCAGGTGCGTGTGTATCATGTCAGGTGCGTGTGTATCATGCTGGTGCGCGTGTATCATTTCAGGTCCGTGTGTATCATGTCAGGTGCGTGTGTATCATGCTGGTGCGTGTATATCATGTCAGGTGCGTGTGTATCATGTCAGGTGCGTTTGTATCATGCTGGTGCGTGTGTATCATGTCAGGTGCGTGTGTATCATGTCAGGTGCGTGTGTATCATGCTGGTGGGTGTGTATCATGTCAAGTGCATGTGTATCATGTCAGGTGCATGTGTATCATGTCAAGTGCATGTGTATCATGTCAGGTGCATGTGTATCATGCTGCTGCATGTGTATCATGCTGCTGCGTGTGTATCATGCTGCTGCATGTGTATCATGTCAACTGCATGTGTATCATGTCAGGTGCATGTGTATAATGTCAAGTGCATGTGTATCTTGCTGGTACATGTGTATCATGCTGGTGCGTGTATATCATGTCGGGTGCGTGTGTATCATGTCAGGTGCGTGTGTATCATGTCAGGTGCGTGTGTATCATGTCAGGTGCATGTGTATCATGCTGGTGCCTGTATATCATGTCAGGTGCGTGTGTATCATGTCAGGTGCGTGTGTATCATGCTGGTGCATGTGTATCATGTCAAGTGCATGTGTATGATGTGAGGTGCATGTGTATCATGTCAAGTGCATGTGTATCATGTCAGGTGCATGTGTATCATGCTGCTGCATGTGTATCATGTCAAGTGCATGTGTATCATGTCAGGGGCAGGTGTATCATGCTGGTGCGTGTATATCATGTCAGGTGCGTGTGTATCATGTCAGGTGCGTGTGTATCATGCTGGTGCGTGTGTATCATGTCAGGTGCGTGTGTTCCATGTCAGGTGCATGTGTATCATGCTGCTGCATGTGTATAATGTCAAGTGCATGTGTATCATGTCAGGTGCATGTGTATCATGTCAAGTGCATGTGTATCATGTCAGGTGCATGTGTATCATGCTGGTGCGTGTATATCATGTCAGGTGCGTGTGTATCATGCTGGTGCGTGTGTATCATGTCAGGTGCGTGTGTATCATGTCAGGTGCGTGTGTATCATGCTGGTGCGTATGTATCATGTCAGGTGCGTGTGTATCATGTCAAGTGCATGTGTATCTTGCTGTTACATGTGTATCATGCTGGTGCGTGTATATCATGTCAGGTGCGTGTGTATCATGTCAGGTGCGTGTGTATCATGTCATTTGCGTGTGTATCATGTCAGGTGCGTGTGTATCATGTCAGGTGCATGTGTATAATGTCAAGTGCATGTGTATAATGTCAAGTGCATGTGTATCATGTCAGGTGCATGTGTATCATGTCAAGTGCATGTGTATCATGTCAGGTGCATGTGTATCATGCTGGTGCGTGTATATCATGTCAGGTGCGTGTGTATCATGCTGGTGCGTGTGTATCATGTCAGGTGCGTGTGTATCATGTCAGGTGCATGTGTATCATGCTGGTGCATATGTATCATGTCAAGTGCATGTGTATCATGTCAAGTGCATGTGTATCATGCTGGTACACGTGTATCATGTCAAGTTCATGTGTATCATGTCAGGTGCATGTGTAACATGCTGCTGCATGTGTATCATGCTGCTGCATGTGTATCATGCTGCTGCATGTGTATCATGTCAAGTGCATGTGTATCATGTCAGGTGCATGTGTATCATGTCAAGTGCATGTGTATCTTGCTGGTACATGTGTATCATGCTGGTGCGTGTATATCATGTCAGGTGCGTGTGTATCATGTCAGGTGCATGTGTACCATGCTGTTGCATGTGTATCATGTCAAATGCATGTGTATCATGTCACGTGCATGTGTATCATGTCAGGCGCATGTGTATCATGTCAGGTGCATGTGTATCATGCTGGTGCATGTGTATCACGTCAGGTGTGTGTGTATCATGTCAGGTGCATGTGTATCATGCTGGTGTGTGTATATCAAGTCAGGTGCGTGTGTATCATGTCAGGTGCATGTGTATCATGTCAGGTGCATGTGTATCATGTCAGGCACATGTGTATCATGTCAGGTGCATGTGTATCATGCTGGTGCATGTGTATCATGTCAGGTGCGTGTGTATCATGTCAGGTGCATGTGTATCATGTCAGGTGCTTGTGTATCATGTCGGGTGCATGTGTATCATGTCAAGTGCATGTGTTCCATGTCAGGTGCATGTGTATCATGTCAGGCGCATGTGTATCATGTCAGGTGCATGTGTATCATGCCGGTGCATGTGTATCATGTCAGGTGCATGTGTATCATGTCAGGCGCATGTGTATCATGTCAGGTGCATGTGTATCATGCTGGTACACGTGTATCATGTCAAGTGCATGTGTATCATGTCAGGTGCATGGGTATTATGCTGGTGCGTGTATATCATGTCAGGTGCGTGTGTATCATGTCAGGTGCGTGTGTATCATGTCAGGTGCGTCTGTATCATGCTGGTGCGTGTGTATCATGTCAGGTGCGTGTGTATCATCTCAGGTGCATGTGTATCATGCTGGTGGGTGTGTATCATGTCAAGTGCATGTGTATCATGTCAGGTGCATGTGTATCATGTCAAGTGCATGTGTATCATGTCAGGTGCATGTGTATCATGCTGCTGCATGTGTATCATGCTGCTGCATGTGTATCATGCTGCTGCATGTGTATCATGTCAAGTGCATGTGTATCATGTCAGGTGCATGTGTATCATGTCAAGTGCATGTGTATCTTGCTGGTACATGTGTATCATGCTGGTGCGTGTATATCATATCAGGTGCGTGTGTATCATGTCAGGTGCGTGTGTATCATGTCAGGTGCGTGTGGATCATGTCAGGTGCGTGTGTATCATGCTGCTGCATCTGTATCATGTCAAGTGCATGTGTATCATGTCAGGTGCATGTGTATCATGTCAGGTGCATGTGTATCATGTCAGGTGCATGTGTACCATGCTGTTGCATGTGTATCATGTCAATTGCATGTGTATCATGCCAGGTGCATGTGTATCATGTCAAGTGCATGTGTATCATGTCAGGTGCATGGGTATCATGCTGGTGCGTGTATATCATGTCAGGTGCGTGTGTATCATGTCAGGTGCGTGTGTATCATGCTGGTGCGCGTGTATCATTTCAGGTCCGTGTGTATCATGTCAGGTGCGTGTGTATCATGCTGGTGCGTGTATATCATGTCAGGTGCGTGTGTATCATGTCAGGTGCGTTTGTATCATGCTGGTGCGTGTGTATCATGTCAGGTGCGTGTGTATCATGTCAGGTGCGTGTGTATCATGCTGGTGGGTGTGTATCATGTCAAGTGCATGTGTATCATGTCAGGTGCATGTGTATCATGTCAAGTGCATGTGTATCATGTCAGGTGCATGTGTATCATGCTGCTGCATGTGTATCATGCTGCTGCGTGTGTATCATGCTGCTGCATGTGTATCATGTCAACTGCATGTGTATCATGTCAGGTGCATGTGTATAATGTCAAGTGCATGTGTATCTTGCTGGTACATGTGTATCATGCTGGTGCGTGTATATCATGTCGGGTGCGTGTGTATCATGTCAGGTGCGTGTGTATCATGTCAGGTGCATGTGTATCATGTCAGGTGCGTGTGTATCATGTCAGGTGCATGTGTATCATGCTGGTGCATACGTATCATGTCAAGTGCATGTGTATGATGTGAGGTGCATGTGTATCATGTCAAGTGCATGTGTATCATGTCAGGTGCATGTGTATCATGCTGCTGCATGTGTATCATGTCAAGTGCATGTGTATCATGTCAGGTGCATGTGTATCATGTCAAGTGCATGTGTATCATGTCAGGGGCAGGTGTATCATGCTGGTGCGTGTATATCATGTCAGGTGCGTGTGTATCATGTCAGGTGCGTGTGTATCATGTCAGGTGCATGTGTATCATGCTGGTGCGTGTATATCATGTCAGGTGCGTGTGTATCATGTCAGGTGCGTGTGTATCATGCTGGTGCATGTGTATCATGTCAGGTGCGTGTATATCATGTCAGGTGCGTGTGTATCATGCTGGTGCATGTGTATCATGTCAAGTGCATGTGTATCATGTCAGGTGCATGTGTATCATGTCAAGTGCATGTGTATCATGTCAGGTGCATGTGTATCATGCTGGTGCGTGTATATCATGTCAGGTGCGTGTGTATCATGTCAGGTGCGTGTGTATCATGCTCGTGCGTGTGTATCATGTCAGGTGCGTGTGTTCCATGTCAGGTGCATGTGTATCATGCTGCTGCATGTGTATAATGTCAAGTGCATGTGTATCATGTCAGGTGCATGTGTATCATGTCAAGTGCATGTGTATCATGTCAGGTGCATGTGTATCATGCTGGTGCGTGTATATCATGTCAGGTGCGTGTGTATCATGTCAGGTGCGTGTGTATCATGCTGGTGCGTGTGTATCATGTCAGGTGCATGTGTATCATGTCAGGTGCATGTGTATCATGCTGGTGCATATGTATCATGTCAAGTGCATGTGTATCATGTCAGGTGCATGTGTATCATGTCAAGTTCATGTGTATCATGTCAGGTGCATGTGTATCATCCTGCTGCATGTGTATCATGCTGCTGCATGTGTATCATGTCAAGTGCATGTGTATCATGTCAGGTGCATGTGTATCATGTCAGGTGCATGTGTATCAAGTCAAGTGCACGTGTATCATGTCAGGTGCATGTGTACCATGCTGCTGCATGTGTATCATGTCAAATGCATGTGTATCATGCCAGGTGCATGTGTATCATGTCAAGTGCATGTGTATCATGTCAGGTGCATGTGTATCATGTCAAGTGCATGTGTATCTTGCTGTAACATGTGTATCATGCTGGTGCGTGTATATCATGTCAGGTGCGTGTGTATCATGTCAGGTGCGTGTGTATCATGTCAGGTGCGTGTGTATCATGTCAGGTGCGTGTGTATCATGTCAGGTGCATGTGTATCATGCTGCTGCATGTGTATAATGTCAAGTGCATGTGTATCATGTCAGGTGCATGTGTATCATGTCAAGTGCATGTGTATCATGTCAGGTGCATGTGTATCATGCTGGTGCGTGTATATCATGTCAGGTGCGTGTGTATCATGTCAGCTGCGTGTGTATCATGCTGGTGCGTGTGTATCATGTCAGGTGCGTGTGTATCATCTCAGGTGCATGTGTATCATGCTGGTGGGTGTGTATCATGTCAAGTGCATGTGTATCATGTCAGGTGCATGTGTATCATGTCAAGTGCATGTGTATCATGTCAGGTGCATGTGTATCATGCTGCTGCATGTGTATCATGCTGCTGCATGTGTATCATGCTGCTGCATGTGTATCATGTCAAGTGCATGTGTATCATGTCAGGTGCATGTGTATCATGTCAAGTGCATGTGTATCTTGCTGGTACATGTGTATCATGCTGGTGCGTGTATATCATATCAGGTGCGTGTGTATCATGTCAGGTGCGTGTGTATCATGACAGGTGCGTGTGGATCATGTCAGGTGCGTGTGTATCATGCTGCTGCATCTGTATCATGTCAAGTGCATGTGTATCATGTCAGGTGCATGTGTATCATGTCAGGTGCATGTGTATCATGTCAGGTGCATGTGTACCATGCTGTTGCATGTGTATCATGTCAAATGCATGTGTATCATGCCAGGTGCATGTGTATCATGTCAAGTGCATGTGTATCATGTCAGGTGCATGGGTATCATGCTGGTGCGTGTATATCATGTCAGGTGCGTGTGTATCATGTCAGGTGCGTGTGTATCATGCTGGTGCGCGTGTATCATTTCAGGTCCGTGTGTATCATGTCAGGTGCGTGTGTATCATGCTGGTGCGTGTATATCATGTCAGGTGCGTGTGTATCATGTCAGGTGCGTTTGTATCATGCTGGTGCGTGTGTATCATGTCAGGTGCGTGTGTATCATGTCAGGTGCGTGTGTATCATGCTGGTGGGTGTGTATCATGTCAAGTGCATGTGTATCATGTCAGGTGCATGTGTATCATGTCAAGTGCATGTGTATCATGTCAGGTGCATGTGTATCATGCTGCTGCATGTGTATCATGCTGCTGCGTGTGTATCATGCTGCTGCATGTGTATCATGTCAACTGCATGTGTATCATGTCAGGTGCATGTGTATAATGTCAAGTGCATGTGTATCTTGCTGGTACATGTGTATCATGCTGGTGCGTGTATATCATGTCGGGTGCGTGTGTATCATGTCAGGTGCGTGTGTATCATGTCAGGTGCGTGTGTATCATGTCAGGTGCATGTGTATCATGCTGGTGCCTGTATATCATGTCAGGTGCGTGTGTATCATGTCAGGTGCGTGTGTATCATGCTGGTGCATGTGTATCATGTCAAGTGCATGTGTATGATGTGAGGTGCATGTGTATCATGTCAAGTGCATGTGTATCATGTCAGGTGCATGTGTATCATGCTGCTGCATGTGTATCATGTCAAGTGCATGTGTATCATGTCAGGTGCATGTGTATCATGCTGCTGCATGTGTATCATGTCAAGTGCATGTGTATCATGTCAGGTGCATGTGTATCATGTCAAGTGCATGTGTATCATGTCAGGGGCAGGTGTATCATGCTGGTGCGTGTATATCATGTCAGGTGCGTGTGTATCATGTCAGGTGCGTGTGTATCATGCTGGTGCGTGTGTATCATGTCAGGTGCGTGTGTTCCATGTCAGGTGCATGTGTATCATGCTGCTGCATGTGTATAATGTCAAGTGCATGTGTATCATGTCAGGTGCATGTGTATCATGTCAAGTGCATGTGTATCATGTCAGGTGCATGTGTATCATGCTGGTGCGTGTATATCATGTCAGGTGCGTGTGTATCATGCTGGTGCGTGTGTATCATGTCAGGTGCGTGTGTATCATGTCAGGTGCGTGTGTATCATGCTGGTGCGTGTGTATCATGTCAGGTGCGTGTGTATCATGTCAAGTGCATGTGTATCTTGCTGTTACATGTGTATCATGCTGGTGCGTGTATATCATGTCAGGTGCGTGTGTATCATGTCAGGTGCGTGTGTATCATGTCATTTGCGTGTGTATCATGTCAGGTGCGTGTGTATCATGTCAGGTGCATGTGTATCATGCTGCTGCATGTGTATAATGTCAAGTGCATGTGTATCATGTCAGGTGCATGTGTATCATGTCAAGTGCATGTGTATCATGTCAGGTGCATGTGTATCATGCTGGTGCGTGTATATCATGTCAGGTGCGTGTGTATCATGTCAGGTGCGTGTGTATCATGCTGGTGCGTGTGTATCATGTCAGGTGCGTGTGTATCATGTCAGGTGCATGTGTATCATGCTGGTGCATATGTATCATGTCAAGTGCATGTGTATCATGTCAAGTGCATGTGTATCATGCTGGTACACGTGTATCATGTCAAGTTCATGTGTATCATGTCAGGTGCATGTGTAACATGCTGCTGCATGTGTATCATGCTGCTGCATGTGTATCATGCTGCTGCATGTGTATCATGTCAAGTGCATGTGTATCATGTCAGGTGCATGTGTATCATGTCAAGTGCATGTGTATCTTGCTGGTACATGTGTATCATGCTGGTGCGTGTATATCATGTCAGGTGCGTGTGTATCATGTCAGGTGCATGTGTACCATGCTGTTGCATGTGTATCATGTCAAATGCATGTGTATCATGTCACGTGCATGTGTATCATGTCAGGCGCATGTGTATCATGTCAGGTGCATGTGTATCATGCTGGTGCATGTGTATCACGTCAGGTGTGTGTGTATCATGTCAGGTGCATGTGTATCATGCTGGTGTGTGTATATCAAGTCAGGTGCGTGTGTATCATGTCAGGTGCATGTGTATCATGTCAGGTGCATGTGTATCATGTCAGGCACATGTGTATCATGTCAGGTGCATGTGTATCATGCTGGTGCATGTGTATCATGTCAGGTGCGTGTGTATCATGTCAGGTGCATGTGTATCATGTCAGGTGCATGTGTATCATGTCGGGTGCATGTGTATCATGTCAAGTGCATGTGTTCCATGTCAGGTGCATGTGTATCATGTCAGGCGCATGTGTATCATGTCAGGTGCATGTGTATCATGCCGGTGCATGTGTATCATGTCAGGTGCATGTGTATCATGTCAGGCGCATGTGTATCATGTCAGGTGCATGTGTATCATGCTGGTACACGTGTATCATGTCAAGTGCATGTGTATCATGTCAGGTGCATGGGTATTATGCTGGTGCGTGTATATCATGTCAGGTGCGTGTGTATCATGTCAGGTGCGTGTGTATCATGTCAGGTGCGTCTGTATCATGCTGGTGCGTGTGTATCATGTCAGGTGCGTGTGTATCATCTCAGGTGCATGTGTATCATGCTGGTGGGTGTGTATCATGTCAAGTGCATGTGTATCATGTCAGGTGCATGTGTATCATGTCAAGTGCATGTGTATCATGTCAGGTGCATGTGTATCATGCTGCTGCATGTGTATCATGCTGCTGCATGTGTATCATGCTGCTGCATGTGTATCATGTCAAGTGCATGTGTATCATGTCAGGTGCATGTGTATCATGTCAAGTGCATGTGTATCTTGCTGGTACATGTGTATCATGCTGGTGCGTGTATATCATATCAGGTGCGTGTGTATCATGTCAGGTGCGTGTGTATCATGTCAGGTGCGTGTGGATCATGTCAGGTGCGTGTGTATCATGCTGCTGCATCTGTATCATGTCAAGTGCATGTGTATCATGTCAGGTGCATGTGTATCATGTCAGGTGCATGTGTATCATGTCAGGTGCATGTGTACCATGCTGTTGCATGTGTATCATGTCAATTGCATGTGTATCATGCCAGGTGCATGTGTATCATGTCAAGTGCATGTGTATCATGTCAGGTGCATGGGTATCATGCTGGTGCGTGTATATCATGTCAGGTGCGTGTGTATCATGTCAGGTGCGTGTGTATCATGCTGGTGCGCGTGTATCATTTCAGGTCCGTGTGTATCATGTCAGGTGCGTGTGTATCATGCTGGTGCGTGTATATCATGTCAGGTGCGTGTGTATCATGTCAGGTGCGTTTGTATCATGCTGGTGCGTGTGTATCATGTCAGGTGCGTGTGTATCATGTCAGGTGCGTGTGTATCATGCTGGTGGGTGTGTATCATGTCAAGTGCATGTGTATCATGTCAGGTGCATGTGTATCATGTCAAGTGCATGTGTATCATGTCAGGTGCATGTGTATCATGCTGCTGCATGTGTATCATGCTGCTGCGTGTGTATCATGCTGCTGCATGTGTATCATGTCAACTGCATGTGTATCATGTCAGGTGCATGTGTATAATGTCAAGTGCATGTGTATCTTGCTGGTACATGTGTATCATGCTGGTGCGTGTATATCATGTCGGGTGCGTGTGTATCATGTCAGGTGCGTGTGTATCATGTCAGGTGCATGTGTATCATGTCAGGTGCGTGTGTATCATGTCAGGTGCATGTGTATCATGCTGGTGCATACGTATCATGTCAAGTGCATGTGTATGATGTGAGGTGCATGTGTATCATGTCAAGTGCATGTGTATCATGTCAGGTGCATGTGTATCATGCTGCTGCATGTGTATCATGTCAAGTGCATGTGTATCATGTCAGGTGCATGTGTATCATGTCAAGTGCATGTGTATCATGTCAGGGGCAGGTGTATCATGCTGGTGCGTGTATATCATGTCAGGTGCGTGTGTATCATGTCAGGTGCGTGTGTATCATGTCAGGTGCATGTGTATCATGCTGGTGCGTGTATATCATGTCAGGTGCGTGTGTATCATGTCAGGTGCGTGTGTATCATGCTGGTGCATGTGTATCATGTCAGGTGCGTGTATATCATGTCAGGTGCGTGTGTATCATGCTGGTGCATGTGTATCATGTCAAGTGCATGTGTATCATGTCAGGTGCATGTGTATCATGTCAAGTGCATGTGTATCATGTCAGGTGCATGTGTATCATGCTGGTGCGTGTATATCATGTCAGGTGCGTGTGTATCATGTCAGGTGCGTGTGTATCATGCTCGTGCGTGTGTATCATGTCAGGTGCGTGTGTTCCATGTCAGGTGCATGTGTATCATGCTGCTGCATGTGTATAATGTCAAGTGCATGTGTATCATGTCAGGTGCATGTGTATCATGTCAAGTGCATGTGTATCATGTCAGGTGCATGTGTATCATGCTGGTGCGTGTATATCATGTCAGGTGCGTGTGTATCATGTCAGGTGCGTGTGTATCATGCTGGTGCGTGTGTATCATGTCAGGTGCATGTGTATCATGTCAGGTGCATGTGTATCATGCTGGTGCATATGTATCATGTCAAGTGCATGTGTATCATGTCAGGTGCATGTGTATCATGTCAAGTTCATGTGTATCATGTCAGGTGCATGTGTATCATCCTGCTGCATGTGTATCATGCTGCTGCATGTGTATCATGTCAAGTGCATGTGTATCATGTCAGGTGCATGTGTATCATGTCAGGTGCATGTGTATCAAGTCAAGTGCACGTGTATCATGTCAGGTGCATGTGTACCATGCTGCTGCATGTGTATCATGTCAAATGCATGTGTATCATGCCAGGTGCATGTGTATCATGTCAAGTGCATGTGTATCATGTCAGGTGCATGTGTATCATGTCAAGTGCATGTGTATCTTGCTGTAACATGTGTATCATGCTGGTGCGTGTATATCATGTCAGGTGCGTGTGTATCATGTCAGGTGCGTGTGTATCATGTCAGGTGCGTGTGTATCATGTCAGGTGCGTGTGTATCATGTCAGGTGCATGTGTATCATGCTGCTGCATGTGTATAATGTCAAGTGCATGTGTATCATGTCAGGTGCATGTGTATCATGTCAAGTGCATGTGTATCATGTCAGGTGCATGTGTATCATGCTGGTGCGTGTATATCATGTCAGGTGCGTGTGTATCATGTCAGGTGCGTGTGTATCATGCTGGTGCATGTGTATCATGTCAGGTGCGTGTGTATCATGTCAGGTGCATGTGTATCATGCTGGTGCATATGTATCATGTCAAGTGCATGTGTATCATGTCAGGTGCATGTGTATAATGTCAAGTGCATGTGTATCTTGCTGGTACATGTGTATCATGCTGGTGCGTGTATATCATGTCGGGTGCGTGTGTATCATGTCAGGTGCGTGTGTATCATGTCAGGTGCATGTGTATCATGTCAGGTGCGTGTGTATCATGTCAGGTGCATGTGTATCATGCTGGTGCATACGTATCATGTCAAGTGCATGTGTATGATGTGAGGTGCATGTGTATCATGTCAAGTGCATGTGTATCATGTCAGGTGCATGTGTATCATGCTGCTGCATGTGTATCATGTCAAGTGCATGTGTATCATGTCAGGTGCATGTGTATCATGTCAAGTGCATGTGTATCATGTCAGGGGCAGGTGTATCATGCTGGTGCGTGTATATCATGTCAGGTGCGTGTGTATCATGTCAGGTGCGTGTGTATCATGTCAGGTGCATGTGTATCATGCTGGTGCGTGTATATCATGTCAGGTGCGTGTGTATCATGTCAGGTGCATGTGTATCATGCTGGTGCGTGTATATCATGTCAGGTGCGTGTGTATCATGTCAGGTGCGTGTGTATCATGCTGGGGCATGTGTATCATGTCAGGTGCGTGTATATCATGTCAGGTGCGTGTGTATCATGCTGGTGCATGTGTATCATGTCAAGTGCATGTGTATCATGCCAGGTGCATGTGTATCATGTCAAGTGCATGTGTATCATGTCAGGTGCATGTGTATCATGTCAAGTGCATGTGTATCTTGCTGTAACATGTGTATCATGCTGGTGCGTGTATATCATGTCAGGTGCGTGTGTATCATGTCAGGTGCGTGTGTATCATGTCAGGTGCGTGTGTATCATGTCAGGTGCGTGTGTATCATGTCAGGTGCATGTGTATCATGCTGCTGCATGTGTATAATGTCAAGTGCATGTGTATCATGTCAGGTGCATGTGTATCATGTCAAGTGCATGTGTATCATGTCAGGTGCATGTGTATCATGCTGGTGCGTGTATATCATGTCAGGTGCGTGTGTATCATGTCAGGTGCGTGTGTATCATGCTGGTGCGTGTGTATCATGTCAGGTGCGTGTGTATCATCTCAGGTGCATGTGTATCATGCTGGTGGGTGTGTATCATGTCAAGTGCATGTGTATCATGTCAGGTGCATGTGTATCATGTCAAGTGCATGTGTATCATGTCAGGTGCATGTGTATCATGCTGCTGCATGTGTATCATGCTGCTGCATGTGTATCATGCTGCTGCATGTGTATCATGTCAAGTGCATGTGTATCATGTCAGGTGCATGTGTATCATGTCAAGTGCATGTGTATCTTGCTGGTACATGTGTATCATGCTGGTGCGTGTATATCATATCAGGTGCGTGTGTATCATGTCAGGTGCGTGTGTATCATGACAGGTGCGTGTGGATCATGTCAGGTGCGTGTGTATCATGCTGCTGCATCTGTATCATGTCAAGTGCATGTGTATCATGTCAGGTGCATGTGTATCATGTCAGGTGCATGTGTATCATGTCAGGTGCATGTGTACCATGCTGTTGCATGTGTATCATGTCAAATGCATGTGTATCATGCCAGGTGCATGTGTATCATGTCAAGTGCATGTGTATCATGTCAGGTGCATGTGTATCATGTCAAGTGCATGTGTATCATGTCAGGTGCATGGGTATCATGCTGGTGCGTGTAT
Source organism: Microtus oregoni (assembly GCF_018167655.1). NCBI lineage: Eukaryota > Metazoa > Chordata > Mammalia > Rodentia > Cricetidae > Microtus > Microtus oregoni. The sequence continues at coordinate 409,393 of NW_024544840.1, read as the reverse complement.
ATCATGTCAGGTGCGTGTGTATCATGTCAGGTGCGTGTGTATCATGCTGGTGCGCGTGTATCATTTCAGGTCCGTGTGTATCATGTCAGGTGCGTGTGTATCATGCTGGTGCGTGTATATCATGTCAGGTGCGTGTGTATCATGTCAGGTGCGTTTGTATCATGCTGGTGCGTGTGTATCATGTCAGGTGCGTGTGTATCATGTCAGGTGCGTGTGTATCATGCTGGTGGGTGTGTATCATGTCAAGTGCATGTGTATCATGTCAGGTGCATGTGTATCATGTCAAGTGCATGTGTATCATGTCAGGTGCATGTGTATCATGCTGCTGCATGTGTATCATGCTGCTGCGTGTGTATCATGCTGCTGCATGTGTATCATGTCAACTGCATGTGTATCATGTCAGGTGCATGTGTATAATGTCAAGTGCATGTGTATCTTGCTGGTACATGTGTATCATGCTGGTGCGTGTATATCATGTCGGGTGCGTGTGTATCATGTCAGGTGCGTGTGTATCATGTCAGGTGCGTGTGTATCATGTCAGGTGCATGTGTATCATGCTGGTGCCTGTATATCATGTCAGGTGCGTGTGTATCATGTCAGGTGCGTGTGTATCATGCTGGTGCATGTGTATCATGTCAAGTGCATGTGTATGATGTGAGGTGCATGTGTATCATGTCAAGTGCATGTGTATCATGTCAGGTGCATGTGTATCATGCTGCTGCATGTGTATCATGTCAAGTGCATGTGTATCATGTCAGGTGCATGTGTATCATGCTGCTGCATGTGTATCATGTCAAGTGCATGTGTATCATGTCAGGTGCATGTGTATCATGTCAAGTGCATGTGTATCATGTCAGGGGCAGGTGTATCATGCTGGTGCGTGTATATCATGTCAGGTGCGTGTGTATCATGTCAGGTGCGTGTGTATCATGCTGGTGCGTGTGTATCATGTCAGGTGCGTGTGTTCCATGTCAGGTGCATGTGTATCATGCTGCTGCATGTGTATAATGTCAAGTGCATGTGTATCATGTCAGGTGCATGTGTATCATGTCAAGTGCATGTGTATCATGTCAGGTGCATGTGTATCATGCTGGTGCGTGTATATCATGTCAGGTGCGTGTGTATCATGCTGGTGCGTGTGTATCATGTCAGGTGCGTGTGTATCATGTCAGGTGCGTGTGTATCATGCTGGTGCGTGTGTATCATGTCAGGTGCGTGTGTATCATGTCAAGTGCATGTGTATCTTGCTGTTACATGTGTATCATGCTGGTGCGTGTATATCATGTCAGGTGCGTGTGTATCATGTCAGGTGCGTGTGTATCATGTCATTTGCGTGTTTATCATGTCAGGTGCGTGTGTATCATGTCAGGTGCATGTGTATCATGCTGCTGCATGTGTATAATGTCAAGTGCATGTGTATCATGTCAGGTGCATGTGTATCATGTCAAGTGCATGTGTATCATGTCAGGTGCATGTGTATCATGCTGGTGCGTGTATATCATGTCAGGTGCGTGTGTATCATGTCAGGTGCGTGTGTATCATGCTGGTGCGTGTGTATCATGTCAGGTGCGTGTGTATCATGTCAGGTGCATGTGTATCATGCTGGTGCATATGTATCATGTCAAGTGCATGTGTATCATGTCAAGTGCATGTGTATCATGCTGGTACACGTGTATCATGTCAAGTTCATGTGTATCATGTCAGGTGCATGTGTAACATGCTGCTGCATGTGTATCATGCTGCTGCATGTGTATCATGCTGCTGCATGTGTATCATGTCAAGTGCATGTGTATCATGTCAGGTGCATGTGTATCATGTCAAGTGCATGTGTATCTTGCTGGTACATGTGTATCATGCTGGTGCGTGTATATCATGTCAGGTGCGTGTGTATCATGTCAGGTGCATGTGTACCATGCTGTTGCATGTGTATCATGTCAAATGCATGTGTATCATGTCACGTGCATGTGTATCATGTCAGGCGCATGTGTATCATGTCAGGTGCATGTGTATCATGCTGGTGCATGTGTATCACGTCAGGTGTGTGTGTATCATGTCAGGTGCATGTGTATCATGCTGGTGTGTGTATATCAAGTCAGGTGCGTGTGTATCATGTCAGGTGCATGTGTATCATGTCAGGTGCATGTGTATCATGTCAGGCACATGTGTATCATGTCAGGTGCATGTGTATCATGCTGGTGCATGTGTATCATGTCAGGTGCGTGTGTATCATGTCAGGTGCATGTGTATCATGTCAGGTGCATGTGTATCATGTCGGGTGCATGTGTATCATGTCAAGTGCATGTGTTCCATGTCAGGTGCATGTGTATCATGTCAGGCGCATGTGTATCATGTCAGGTGCATGTGTATCATGCCGGTGCATGTGTATCATGTCAGGTGCATGTGTATCATGTCAGGCGCATGTGTATCATGTCAGGTGCATGTGTATCATGCTGGTACACGTGTATCATGTCAAGTGCATGTGTATCATGTCAGGTGCATGGGTATTATGCTGGTGCGTGTATATCATGTCAGGTGCGTGTGTATCATGTCAGGTGCGTGTGTATCATGTCAGGTGCGTCTGTATCATGCTGGTGCGTGTGTATCATGTCAGGTGCGTGTGTATCATCTCAGGTGCATGTGTATCATGCTGGTGGGTGTGTATCATGTCAAGTGCATGTGTATCATGTCAGGTGCATGTGTATCATGTCAAGTGCATGTGTATCATGTCAGGTGCATGTGTATCATGCTGCTGCATGTGTATCATGCTGCTGCATGTGTATCATGCTGCTGCATGTGTATCATGTCAAGTGCATGTGTATCATGTCAGGTGCATGTGTATCATGTCAAGTGCATGTGTATCTTGCTGGTACATGTGTATCATGCTGGTGCGTGTATATCATATCAGGTGCGTGTGTATCATGTCAGGTGCGTGTGTATCATGTCAGGTGCGTGTGGATCATGTCAGGTGCGTGTGTATCATGCTGCTGCATCTGTATCATGTCAAGTGCATGTGTATCATGTCAGGTGCATGTGTATCATGTCAGGTGCATGTGTATCATGTCAGGTGCATGTGTACCATGCTGTTGCATGTGTATCATGTCAATTGCATGTGTATCATGCCAGGTGCATGTGTATCATGTCAAGTGCATGTGTATCATGTCAGGTGCATGGGTATCATGCTGGTGCGTGTATATCATGTCAGGTGCGTGTGTATCATGTCAGGTGCGTGTGTATCATGCTGGTGCGCGTGTATCATTTCAGGTCCGTGTGTATCATGTCAGGTGCGTGTGTATCATGCTGGTGCGTGTATATCATGTCAGGTGCGTGTGTATCATGTCAGGTGCGTTTGTATCATGCTGGTGCGTGTGTATCATGTCAGGTGCGTGTGTATCATGTCAGGTGCGTGTGTATCATGCTGGTGGGTGTGTATCATGTCAAGTGCATGTGTATCATGTCAGGTGCATGTGTATCATGTCAAGTGCATGTGTATCATGTCAGGTGCATGTGTATCATGCTGCTGCATGTGTATCATGCTGCTGCGTGTGTATCATGCTGCTGCATGTGTATCATGTCAACTGCATGTGTATCATGTCAGGTGCATGTGTATAATGTCAAGTGCATGTGTATCTTGCTGGTACATGTGTATCATGCTGGTGCGTGTATATCATGTCGGGTGCGTGTGTATCATGTCAGGTGCGTGTGTATCATGTCAGGTGCATGTGTATCATGTCAGGTGCGTGTGTATCATGTCAGGTGCATGTGTATCATGCTGGTGCATACGTATCATGTCAAGTGCATGTGTATGATGTGAGGTGCATGTGTATCATGTCAAGTGCATGTGTATCATGTCAGGTGCATGTGTATCATGCTGCTGCATGTGTATCATGTCAAGTGCATGTGTATCATGTCAGGTGCATGTGTATCATGTCAAGTGCATGTGTATCATGTCAGGGGCAGGTGTATCATGCTGGTGCGTGTATATCATGTCAGGTGCGTGTGTATCATGTCAGGTGCGTGTGTATCATGTCAGGTGCATGTGTATCATGCTGGTGCGTGTATATCATGTCAGGTGCGTGTGTATCATGTCAGGTGCGTGTGTATCATGCTGGTGCATGTGTATCATGTCAGGTGCGTGTATATCATGTCAGGTGCGTGTGTATCATGCTGGTGCATGTGTATCATGTCAAGTGCATGTGTATCATGTCAGGTGCATGTGTATCATGTCAAGTGCATGTGTATCATGTCAGGTGCATGTGTATCATGCTGGTGCGTGTATATCATGTCAGGTGCGTGTGTATCATGTCAGGTGCGTGTGTATCATGCTCGTGCGTGTGTATCATGTCAGGTGCGTGTGTTCCATGTCAGGTGCATGTGTATCATGCTGCTGCATGTGTATAATGTCAAGTGCATGTGTATCATGTCAGGTGCATGTGTATCATGTCAAGTGCATGTGTATCATGTCAGGTGCATGTGTATCATGCTGGTGCGTGTATATCATGTCAGGTGCGTGTGTATCATGTCAGGTGCGTGTGTATCATGCTGGTGCGTGTGTATCATGTCAGGTGCATGTGTATCATGTCAGGTGCATGTGTATCATGCTGGTGCATATGTATCATGTCAAGTGCATGTGTATCATGTCAGGTGCATGTGTATCATGTCAAGTTCATGTGTATCATGTCAGGTGCATGTGTATCATCCTGCTGCATGTGTATCATGCTGCTGCATGTGTATCATGTCAAGTGCATGTGTATCATGTCAGGTGCATGTGTATCATGTCAGGTGCATGTGTATCAAGTCAAGTGCACGTGTATCATGTCAGGTGCATGTGTACCATGCTGCTGCATGTGTATCATGTCAAATGCATGTGTATCATGCCAGGTGCATGTGTATCATGTCAAGTGCATGTGTATCATGTCAGGTGCATGTGTATCATGTCAAGTGCATGTGTATCTTGCTGTAACATGTGTATCATGCTGGTGCGTGTATATCATGTCAGGTGCGTGTGTATCATGTCAGGTGCGTGTGTATCATGTCAGGTGCGTGTGTATCATGTCAGGTGCGTGTGTATCATGTCAGGTGCATGTGTATCATGCTGCTGCATGTGTATAATGTCAAGTGCATGTGTATCATGTCAGGTGCATGTGTATCATGTCAAGTGCATGTGTATCATGTCAGGTGCATGTGTATCATGCTGGTGCGTGTATATCATGTCAGGTGCGTGTGTATCATGTCAGGTGCGTGTGTATCATGCTGGTGCATGTGTATCATGTCAGGTGCGTGTGTATCATGTCAGGTGCATGTGTATCATGCTGGTGCATATGTATCATGTCAAGTGCATGTGTATCATGTCAGGTGCATGTGTATAATGTCAAGTGCATGTGTATCTTGCTGGTACATGTGTATCATGCTGGTGCGTGTATATCATGTCGGATGCGTGTGTATCATGTCAGGTGCGTGTGTATCATGTCAGGTGCATGTGTATCATGTCAGGTGCGTGTGTATCATGTCAGGTGCATGTGTATCATGCTGGTGCATACGTATCATGTCAAGTGCATGTGTATGATGTGAGGTGCATGTGTATCATGTCAAGTGCATGTGTATCATGTCAGGTGCATGTGTATCATGCTGCTGCATGTGTATCATGTCAAGTGCATGTGTATCATGTCAGGTGCATGTGTATCATGTCAAGTGCATGTGTATCATGTCAGGGGCAGGTGTATCATGCTGGTGCGTGTATATCATGTCAGGTGCGTGTGTATCATGTCAGGTGCGTGTGTATCATGTCAGGTGCATGTGTATCATGCTGGTGCGTGTATATCATGTCAGGTGCGTGTGTATCATGTCAGGTGCATGTGTATCATGCTGGTGCGTGTATATCATGTCAGGTGCGTGTGTATCATGTCAGGTGCGTGTGTATCATGCTGGTGCATGTGTATCATGTCAGGTGCGTGTATATCATGTCAGGTGCGTGTGTATCATGCTGGTGCATGTGTATCATGTCAAGTGCATGTGTATCATGTCAGGTGCATGTGTATCATGTCAAGTGCATGTGTATCATGTCAGGTGCATGTGTATCATGCTGGTGCGTGTATATCATGTCAGCTGCGTGTGTATCATGCTGGTGCGTGTGTATCATGTCAGGTGCGTGTGTTCCATGTCAGGTGCATGTGTATCATGCTGCTGCATGTGTATAATGTCAAGTGCATGTGTATCATGTCAGGTGCATGTGTATCATGTCAAGTGCATGTGTATCATGTCAGGTGCATGTGTATCATGCTGGTGCGTGTATATCATGTCAGGTGCGTGTGTATCATGTCAGGTGCGTGTGTATCATGCTGGTGCGTGTGTATCATGTCAGGTGCATGTGTATCATGTCAGGTGCATGTGTATCATGCTGGTGCATATGTATCATGTCAAGTGCATGTGTATCATGTCAGGTGCATGTGTATCATGTCAAGTTCATGTGTATCATGTCAGGTGCATGTGTATCATCCTGCTGCATGTGTATCATGCTGCTGCATGTGTATCATGTCAAGTGCATGTGTATCATGTCAGGTGCATGTGTATCATGTCAGGTGCATGTGTATCAAGTCAAGTGCACGTGTATCATGTCAGGTGCATGTTTACCATGCTGCTGCATGTGTATCATGTCAAATGCATGTGTATCATGCCAGGTGCATGTGTATCATGTCAAGTGCATGTGTATCATGTCAGGTGCATGTGTATCATGTCAAGTGCATGTGTATCTTGCTGTAACATGTGTATCATGCTGGTGCGTGTATATCATGTCAGGTGCGTGTGTATCATGTCAGGTGCGTGTGTATCATGCTGGTGCGTGTGTATCATGTCAGGTGCGTGTGTATCATGTCAGGTGCGTGTGTATCATGCTGGTGCGTGTGTATCATGTCAGGTGCGTGTGTATCATGTCAGGTGCATGTGTATCATGCTGGTGCATGTGTATCATTTTAGGTGCGTGTGTATCATGTCAGGTGCGTGTGTATCATGTCAAGTGCATGTGTATCATGTCAGGTGCATGTGTACCATGCTGTTGCATGTGTATCATGTCAAATGCATGTGTATCATGCCAGGTGCATGTGTATCATGTCAAGTGCATGTGTATCATGTCAGGTGCATGTGTATCATCCTGCTGCATGTGTATCATGCTGCTGCATGTGTATCATGTCAAGTGCATGTGTATCATGTCAGGTGCATGTGTATCATGTCAGGTGCATGTGTATCAAGTCAAGTGCACGTGTATCATGTCAGGTGCATGTGTACCATGCTGCTGCATGTGTATCATGTCAAATGCATGTGTATCATGCCAGGTGCATGTGTATCATGTCAAGTGCATGTGTATCATGTCAGGTGCATGTGTATCATGTCAAGTGCATGTGTATCTTGCTGTAACATGTGTATCATGCTGGTGCGTGTATATCATGTCAGGTGCGTGTGTATCATGTCAGGTGCGTGTGTATCATGCTGGTGCGTGTGTATCATGTCAGGTGCGTGTGTATCATGTCAGGTGCGTGTGTATCATGCTGGTGCGTGTGTATCATGTCAGGTGCGTGTGTATCATGTCAGGTGCATGTGTATCATGCTGGTGCATGTGTATCATTTTAGGTGCGTGTGTATCATGTCAGGTGCGTGTGTATCATGTCAAGTGCATGTGTATCATGTCAGGTGCATGTGTACCATGCTGTTGCATGTGTATCATGTCAAATGCATGTGTATCATGCCAGGTGCATGTGTATCATGTCAAGTGCATGTGTATCATGTCAGGTGCATGGGTATCATGCTGGTGCGTGTATATCATGTCAGGTGCGTGTGTATCATGTCAGGTGCGTGTGTATCATGCTGGTGCGCGTGTATCATTTCAGGTCCGTGTGTATCATGTCAGGTGCGTGTGTATCATGCTGGTGCGTGTATATCATGTCAGGTGCGTGTGTATCATGTCATTTGCGTTTGTATCATGCTGGTGCGTGTGTATCATGTCAGGTGCGTGTGTATCATGTCAGGTGCGTGTGTATCATGCTGGTGGGTGTGTATCATGTCAAGTGCATGTGTATCATGTCAGGTGCATGTGTATCATGTCAAGTGCATGTGTATCATGTCAGGTGCATGTGTATCATGCTGCTGCATGTGTATCATGCTGCTGCGTGTGTATCATGCTGCTGCATGTGTATCATGTCAACTGCATGTGTATCATGTCAGGTGCATGTGTATAATGTCAAGTGCATGTGTATCTTGCTGGTACATGTGTATCATGCTGGTGCGTGTATATCATGTCGGGTGCGTGTGTATCATGTCAGGTGCGTGTGTATCATGTCAGGTGCATGTGTATCATGTCAGGTGCGTGTGTATCATGTCAGGTGCATGTGTATCATGCTGGTGCATACGTATCATGTCAAGTGCATGTGTATGATGTGAGGTGCATGTGTATCATGTCAAGTGCATGTGTATCATGTCAGGTGCATGTGTATCATGCTGCTGCATGTGTATCATGTCAAGTGCATGTGTATCATGTCAGGTGCATGTGTATCATGTCAAGTGCATGTGTATCATGTCAGGGGCAGGTGTATCATGCTGGTGCGTGTATATCATGTCAGGTGCGTGTGTATCATGTCAGGTGCGTGTGTATCATGTCAGGTGCATGTGTATCATGCTGGTGCGTGTATATCATGTCAGGTGCGTGTGTATCATGTCAGGTGCGTGTGTATCATGCTGGTGCATGTGTATCATGTCAGGTGCGTGTATATCATGTCAGGTGCGTGTGTATCATGCTGGTGCATGTGTATCATGTCAAGTGCATGTGTATCATGTCAGGTGCATGTGTATCATGTCAAGTGCATGTGTATCATGTCAGGTGCATGTGTATCATGCTGGTGCGTGTATATCATGTCAGGTGCGTGTGTATCATGCTGGTGCGTGTGTACCATGTCAGGTGCGTGTGTATCATGTCAGGTGCATGTGTATCATGCTGGTGCATGTGTATCATTTTAGGTGCGTGTGTATCATGTCAGGTGCGTGTGTATCATGTCAAGTGCATGTGTATCATGTCAGGTGCATGTGTACCATGCTGTTGCATGTGTATCATGTCAAATGCATGTGTATCATGCCAGGTGCATGTGTATCATGTCAAGTGCATGTGTATCATGTCAGGTGCATGGGTATCATGCTGGTGCGTGTATATCATGTCAGGTGCGTGTGTATCATGTCAGGTGCGTGTGTATCATGCTGGTGCGCGTGTATCATTTCAGGTCCGTGTGTATCATGTCAGGTGCGTGTGTATCATGCTGGTGCGTGTATATCATGTCAGGTGCGTGTGTATCATGTCAGGTGCGTTTGTATCATGCTGGTGCGTGTGTATCATGTCAGGTGCGTGTGTATCATGTCAGGTGCGTGTGTATCATGCTGGTGGGTGTGTATCATGTCAAGTGCATGTGTATCATGTCAGGTGCATGTGTATCATGTCAAGTGCATGTGTATCATGTCAGGTGCATGTGTATCATGCTGCTGCATGTGTATCATGCTGCTGCGTGTGTATCATGCTGCTGCATGTGTATCATGTCAACTGCATGTGTATCATGTCAGGTGCATGTGTATAATGTCAAGTGCATGTGTATCTTGCTGGTACATGTGTATCATGCTGGTGCGTGTATATCATGTCGGGTGCGTGTGTATCATGTCAGGTGCGTGTGTATCATGTCAGGTGCATGTGTATCATGTCAGGTGCGTGTGTATCATGTCAGGTGCATGTGTATCATGCTGGTGCATACGTATCATGTCAAGTGCATGTGTATGATGTGAGGTGCATGTGTATCATTTCAAGTGCATGTGTATCATGTCAAGTGCATGTGTATCATGTCAGGGGCAGGTGTATCATGCTGGTGCGTGTATATCATGTCAGGTGCGTGTGTATCATGTCAGGTGCGTGTGTATCATGTCAGGTGCATGTGTATCATGCTGGTGCGTGTATATCATGTCAGGTGCGTGTGTATCATGTCAGGTGCGTGTGTATCATGCTGGTGCATGTGTATCATGTCAGGTGCGTGTATATCATGTCAGGTGCGTGTGTATCATGCTGGTGCATGTGTATCATGTCAAGTGCATGTGTATCATGTCAGGTGCATGTGTATCATGTCAAGTGCATGTGTATCATGTCAGGTGCATGTGTATCATGCTGGTGCGTGTATATCATGTCAGGTGCGTGTGTATCATGTCAGGTGCGTGTGTATCATGCTGGTGCGTGTGTATCATGTCAGGTGCGTGTGTTCCATGTCAGGTGCATGTGTATCATGCTGCTGCATGTGTATAATGTCAAGTGCATGTGTATCATGTCAGGTGCATGTGTATCATGTCAAGTGCATGTGTATCATGTCAGGTGCATGCGTATCATGCTGGTGCGTGTATATCATGTCAGGTGCATGTGTATCATGTCAGGTGCGTGTGTATCATGCTGGTGCGTGTGTATCATGTCAGGTGCATGTGTATCATGTCAGGTGCATGTGTATCAGGCTGGTGCATATGTATCATGTCAAGTGCATGTGTATCATGTCAGGTGCATGTGTATCATGTCAAGTTCATGTGTATCATGTCAGGTGCATGTGTATCATCCTGCTGCATGTGTATCATGCTGCTGCATGTGTATCATGTCAAGTGCATGTGTATCATGTCAGGTGCATGTGTATCATGTCAGGTGCATGTGTATCAAGTCAAGTGCACGTGTATCATGTCAGGTGCATGTGTACCATGCTGCTGCATGTGTATCATGTCAAATGCATGTGTATCATGCCAGGTGCATGTGTATCATGTCAAGTGCATGTGTATCATGTCAGGTGCATGTGTATCATGTCAAGTGCATGTGTATCTTGCTGTAACATGTGTATCATGCTGGTGCGTGTATATCATGTCAGGTGCGTGTGTATCATGTCAGGTGCGTGTGTATCATGTCAGGTGCGTGTGTATCATGTCAGGTGCGTGTGTATCATGTCAGGTGCATGTGTATCATGCTGCTGCATGTGTATAATGTCAAGTGCATGTGTATCATGTCAGGTGCATGTGTATCATGTCAAGTGCATGTGTATCATGTCAGGTGCATGTGTATCATGCTGGTGCGTGTATATCATGTCAGGTGCGTGTGTATCATGTCAGGTGCGTGTGTATCATGCTGGTGCGTGTGTATCATGTCAGGTGCGTGTGTATCATGTCAGGTGCATGTGTATCATGCTGGTGCATATGTATCATGTCAAGTGCATGTGTATCATGTCAGGTGCATGTGTATCATGTCAAGTTCATGTGTATCATGTTAGGTGCATGTGTATCATGCTGCTGCATGTGTATCATGCTGCTGCATGTGTATCATGCTGCTGCATGTGTATCATGTCAAGTGCATGTGTATCATGTCAGGTGCATGTGTATCATGTCAAGTGCATGTGTATCTTGCTGGTACATGTGTATCATGCTGGTGCGTGTATATCATGTCAGGTGCGTGTGTATCATGTCAGGTGCGTGTGTATCATGCTGGTGCGTGTGTATCATGTCAGGTGCGTGTGTATCATGTCAGGTGCGTGTGTATCATGCTGGTGCGTGTGTATCATGTCAGGTGCGTGTGTATCATGTCAGGTGCATGTGTATCATGCTGGTGCATGTGTATCATTTTAGGTGCGTGTGTATCATGTCAGGTGCGTGTGTATCATGTCAAGTGCATGTGTATCATGTCAGGTGCATGGGTATCATGCTGGTGCGTGTATATCATGTCAGGTGCGTGTGTATCATGTCAGGTGCGTGTGTATCATGCTGGTGCGCGTGTATCATTTCAGGTCCGTGTGTATCATGTCAGGTGCGTGTGTATCATGCTGGTGCGTGTATATCATGTCAGGTGCGTGTGTATCATGTCAGGTGCGTTTGTATCATGCTGGTGCGTGTGTATCATGTCAGGTGCGTGTGTATCATGTCAGGTGCGTGTGTATCATGCTGGTGGGTGTGTATCATGTCAAGTGCATGTGTATCATGTCAGGTGCATGTGTATCATGTCAAGTGCATGTGTATCATGTCAGGTGCATGTGTATCATGTCAAGTTCATGTGTATCATGTTAGGTGCATGTGTATCATGCTGCTGCATGTGTATAATGCTGCTGCATGTGTATCATGTCAAGTGCATGTGTATCATGTCAGGTGCATGTGTATCATGTCAAGTGCATGTGTATCATGTCAGGTGCATGTGTATCATGTCAAGTGCATGTGTATCATGTCAAGTGCATGTGTATCATGTCAGGTGCATGTGTATCAAGCTGCTGCATGTGTATCATGCTGCTGCATGTGTATCATGCTGCTGCATGTGTATCATGTCAAGTGCATGTGTATCATGTCAGGTGCATGTGTATCATGTCAAGTGCATGTGTATCTTGCTGGTACATGTGTATCATGCTGGTGCGTGTATATCATGTCAGGTGCGTGTGTATCATGTCAGGTGTGTGTGTATCATGTCAGGTGCGTGTGTATCATGTCATGTGCGTGTGTATCATGTCAGGTGCATGTGTATCATGTCAGGTGCATGTGTATCATGTCAGGTGCGTGTGTATCATGTCAAGTGCATGTGTATCATGTCAGGTGCATGTGTACCATGCTGTTGCATGTGTATCATGTCAAATGCATGTGTATCATGCCAGGTGCATGTGTATCATGTCAAGTGCATGTGTATCATGTCAGGTGCATGGGTATCATGCTGGTGCGTGTATATCATGTCAGGTGCGTGTGTATCATGTCAGGTGCGTGTGTATCATGCTGGTGCGTGTGTATCATTTCAGGTGCGTGTGTATCATGTCAGGTGCGTGTGTATCATGCTGGTGCGTGTATATCATGTCAGTTGCGTGTGTATCATGCCAGGTGCATGTGTATCATGTCAAGTGCATGTGTATCATTTCAGGTGCATGTGTATCATGTCAAGTGCATGTGTATCTTGCTGGTACATGTGTATCATGCTGGTGCGTGTATATCATTTCAGGTGCGTGTGTATCATGTCAGGTGCGTGTGTATCATGTCAGGTGCGTGTGTATCATGTCAGGTGCGTGTGGATCATGTCAGGTGCATGTGTATCATGTCAGGTGCATGTGGATAATATCAGGTGCATGTGTATCATGCTGCTGCATCTGTATCATGTCAAGTGCATGTGTATCATGCTGCTGCATCTGTATCATGTCAAGTGCATGTGTATCATGTCAGGTGCATGTGTATCATATCAAGTGCATGTGTATCTTGCTGGTACATGTGTATCATGCTGGTGCGTGTATATCATGTCAGGTGCGTGTGTATCATGTCAGTTGTGTGTGTATCATGTCAGGTGCGTGTGTATCATGTCAGGTGCGTGTGTATCATGTCAGGTGCATGTGCATCATGTCAGGTGCATTGTATCATGTCAGGTGCGTGTGTATCATGTCAAGTGCATGTGTATCATGTCAGGTGCATGTGTACCATGCTGTTGCATGTGTATCATGTCAAATGCATGTGTATCATGCCAGGTGCATGTGTATCATGTCAAGTGCATGTGTATCATGTCAGGTGCATGGGTATCATGCTGGTGCGTGTATATCATGTCAGGTGCGTGTGTATCATGTCAGGTGCGTGTGTATCATGCTGGTGCGCGTGTATCATTTCAGGTCCGTGTGTATCATGTCAGGTGCGTGTGTATCATGCTGGTGCGTGTATATCATGTCAGGTGCGTGTGTATCATGTCAGGTGCATTTGTATCATGCTGGTGCGTGTGTATCATGTCAGGTGCATGTGTATCATGTCAGGTGCGTGTGTATCATGCTGGTGGGTGTGTATCATGTCAAGTGCATGTGTATCATGTCAGGTGCATGTATATCATGTCAAGTGCATGTGTATCATGTCAGGTGCATGTGTATCATGCTGCTGCATGTGTATCATGCTGCTGCGTGTGTATCATGCTGCTGCATGTGTATCATGTCAACTGCATGTGTATCATGTCAGGTGCATGTGTATAATGTCAAGTGCATGTGTATCTTGCTGGTACATGTGTATCATGCTGGTGCGTGTATATCATGTCGGGTGCGTGTGTATCATGTCAGGTGCGTGTGAATCATGTCAGGTGCATGTGTATCATGTCAGGTGCGTGTGTATCATGTCAGGTGCGTGTGTATCATGCTGGTGCATACGTATCATGTCAAGTGCATGTGTATGATGTGAGGTGCATGTGTATCATGTCAAGTGCATGTGTATCATGTCAGGTGCATGTGTATCATGCTGCTGCATGTGTATCATGTCAAGTGCATGTGTATCATGTCAGGTGCATGTGTATCATGTCAAGTGCATGTGTATCATGTCAGGGGCAGGTGTATCATGCTGGTGCGTGTATATCATGTCAGGTGCGTGTGTATCATGTCAGGTGCGTGTGTATCATGTCAGGTGCGTGTGTATCATGTCAGGTGCATGTGTATCATGCTGGTGCCTGTATATCATGTCAGGTGCGTGTGTATCATGTCAGGTGCGTGTGTATCATGCTGGTGCATGTGTATCATGTCAGGTGCGTGTGTATCATGTCAGGTGCGTGTGTATCATGCTGGTGCATGTGTATCATGTCAAGTGCATGTGTATGATGTGAGGTGCATGTGTATCATGTCAAGTGCATGTGTATCATGTCAGGTGCATGTGTATCATGCTGCTGCATGTGTATCATGTCAAGTGCATGTGTATCATGTCAGGTGCATGTGTATCATGCTGCTGCATGTGTATCATGTCAAGTGCATGTGTATCATGTCAGGTGCATGTGTATCATGTCAAGTGCATGTGTATCATGTCAGGGGCAGGTGTATCATGCTGGTGCGTGTATATCATGTCAGGTGCGTGTGTATCATGTCAGGTGCGTGTGTATCATGCTGGTGCGTGTGTATCATGTCAGGTGCGTGTGTTCCATGTCAGGTGCATGTGTATCATGCTGCTGCATGTGTATAATGTCAAGTGCATGTGTATCATGTCAGGTGCATGTGTATCATGTCAAGTGCATGTGTATCATGTCAGGTGCATGTGTATCATGCTGGTGCGTGTATATCATGTCAGGTGCGTGTGTATCATGCTGGTGCGTGTGTATCATGTCAGGTGCGTGTGTATCATGTCAGGTGCGTGTGTATCATGCTGGTGCGTGTGTATCATGTCAGGTGCGTGTGTATCATGTCAAGTGCATGTGTATCTTGCTGTTACATGTGTATCATGCTGGTGCGTGTATATCATGTCAGGTGCGTGTGTATCATGTCAGGTGCGTGTGTATCATGTCATTTGCGTGTGTATCATGTCAGGTGCGTGTGTATCATGTCAGGTGCATGTGTATCATGCTGCTGCATGTGTATAATGTCAAGTGCATGTGTATCATGTCAGGTGCATGTGTATCATGTCAAGTGCATGTGTATCATGTCAGGTGCATGTGTATCATGCTGGTGCGTGTATATCATGTCAGGTGCGTGTGTATCATGTCAGGTGCGTGTGTATCATGCTGGTGCGTGTGTATCATGTCAGGTGCGTGTGTATCATGTCAGGTGCATGTGTATCATGCTGGTGCATATGTATCATGTCAAGTGCATGTGTATCATGACAAGTGCATGTGTATCATGTCAGGTGCATGTGTATCATGTCAAGTTCATGTGTATCATGTCAGGTGCATGTGTATCATGCTGCTGCATGTGTATCATGCTGCTGCATGTGTATCATGCTGCTGCATGTGTATCATGTCAAGTGCATGTGTATCATGTCAGGTGCATGTGTATCATGTCAAGTGCATGTGTATCTTGCTGGTACATGTGTATCATGCTGGTGCGTGTATATCATGTCAGGTGCGTGTGTATCATGTCAGGTGTGTGTGTATCATGTCAGGTGCGTGTGTATCATGTCAAGTGCATGTGTATCATGTCAGGTGCATGTGTACCATGCTGTTGCATGTGTATCATGTCAAATGCATGTGTATCATGCCAGGTGCATGTGTATCATGTCAAGTGCATGTGTATCATGTCAAGTGCATGTGTATCTTGCTGTAACATGTGTATCATGCTGGTGCGTGTATATCATGTCAGGTGCGTGTGTATCATGTCAGGTGCGTGTGTATCATGTCAGGTGCGTGTGTATCATGTCAGGTGCATGTGTATCATGCTGCTGCATGTGTATAATGTCAAGTGCATGTGTATCATGTCAGGTGCATCTGTATCATGTCAAGTGCATGTGTATCATGTCAGGTGCATGTGTATCATGCTGGTGCGTGTTTATCATGTCAGGTGCATGTGTATCATGTCAGGTGCATGTGTATCATGCTGGTGCGTGTGTATCATGTCAGGTGCGTGTGTATCATGTCAGGTGCATGTGTATCATGCTGGTGCATACGTATCATGTCAAGTGCATGTGTATCATGTCAGGTGCATGTGTATCATGCTGCTGCATGTGTATCATGCTGCTGCATGTGTATCATGTCAAGTGCATGTGTATCATGTCAGGTGCATGTGTATCATGTCAAGTGCATGTGTATCTTGCTGGTACATGTGTATCATGCTGGTGCGTGTATATCATGTCAGGTGCGTGTGTATCATGTCAGGTGCGTGTGTATCATGTCAGGTGCGTGTGTATCATGGCAGGTGCGTGTGGATCATGTCAGGTGCATGTGTATCATCCTGCTGCATCTGTATCATGTCAAGTGCATGTGTATTATGTCAGGTGCATGTGTATCATGTCAAGTGCATGTGTATCATGTCAGGTGCATGTGTATCATGCTGCTGCATCTGTATCATGTCAAGTGCATGTGTATCATGTCAGGTGCTTGTGTATCATGTCAAGTGCATGTGTATCATGTCAGGTGCATGTGTATCATGCTGGTGCGTGTTTATCATGTCAGGTGCATGTGTATCATGTCCCGTGTGTGTGTATCATGCTGGTGCGTGTGTATCATGTCAGGTGTGTGTGTATCATGTCAGGTGCATGTGTATCATGCTGGTGCGTGTGTATCATGTCAGGTGCATGTGTTTCATGTCAGGTGCATGTGTATCATGTCAGGCGCATGTGTATCATGTCAGGTGCATGTGTATCATGCTGGTGCATGTGTATCATGTCAGGTGTGTGTGTATCATGTCAGGTGCATGTGTATCATGCTGGTGTGTGTATATCAAGTCAGGTGCGTGTGTATCATGTCAGGTGCATGTGTATCATGTCAGTTGCATGTGTATCATGTCAGGCACATGTGTATCATGTCAGGTGCATGTGTATCATGCTGGTGCATGTGTATCATGTCAGGTGCGTGTGTATCATGTCAGGTGCATGTGTATCATGCTGGTGCATGTGTATCATTTTAGGTGCGTGTGTATCATGTCAGGTGCGTGTGTATCATGTCAAGTGCATGTGTATCATGTCAGGTGCATGTGTACCATGCTGTTGCATGTGTATCATGTCAAATGCATGTGTATCATGCCAGGTGCATGTGTATCATGTCAAGTGCATGTGTATCATGTCAGGTGCATGGGTATCATGCTGGTGCGTGTATATCATGTCAGGTGCGTGTGTATCATGTCAGGTGCGTGTGTATCATGCTGGTGCGCGTGTATCATTTCAGGTCCGTGTGTATCATGTCAGGTGCGTGTGTATCATGCTGGTGCGTGTATATCATGTCAGGTGCGTGTGTATCATGTCATTTGCGTTTGTATCATGCTGGTGCGTGTGTATCATGTCAGGTGCGTGTGTATCATGTCAGGTGCGTGTGTATCATGCTGGTGGGTGTGTATCATGTCAAGTGCATGTGTATCATGTCAGGTGCATGTGTATCATGTCAAGTGCATGTGTATCATGTCAGGTGCATGTGTATCATGCTGCTGCATGTGTATCATGCTGCTGCGTGTGTATCATGCTGCTGCATGTGTATCATGTCAACTGCATGTGTATCATGTCAGGTGCATGTGTATAATGTCAAGTGCATGTGTATCTTGCTGGTACATGTGTATCATGCTGGTGCGTGTATATCATGTCGGGTGCGTGTGTATCATGTCAGGTGCGTGTGTATCATGTCAGGTGCATGTGTATCATGTCAGGTGCGTGTGTATCATGTCAGGTGCATGTGTATCATGCTGGTGCATACGTATCATGTCAAGTGCATGTGTATGATGTGAGGTGCATGTGTATCATGTCAGGTGCATGTGTATCATGCTGCTGCATGTGTATCATGTCAAGTGCATGTGTATCATGTCAGGTGCATGTGTATCATGTCAAGTGCATGTGTATCATGTCAGGGGCAGGTGTATCATGCTGGTGCGTGTATATCATGTCAGGTGCGTGTGTATCATGTCAGGTGCGTGTGTATCATGTCAGGTGCATGTGTATCATGCTGGTGCGTGTATATCATGTCAGGTGCGTGTGTATCATGTCAGGTGCGTGTGTATCATGCTGGTGCATGTGTATCATGTCAGGTGCGTGTATATCATGTCAGGTGCGTGTGTATCATGCTGGTGCATGTGTATCATGTCAAGTGCATGTGTATCATGTCAGGTGCATGTGTATCATGTCAAGTGCATGTGTATCATGTCAGGTGCATGTGTATCATGCTGGTGCGTGTATATCATGTCAGGTGCGTGTGTATCATGCTGGTGCGTGTGTACCATGTCAGGTGCGTGTGTATCATGTCAGGTGCATGTGTATCATGCTGGTGCATGTGTATCATTTTAGGTGCGTGTGTATCATGTCAGGTGCGTGTGTATCATGTCAAGTGCATGTGTATCATGTCAGGTGCATGTGTACCATGCTGTTGCATGTGTATCATGTCAAATGCATGTGTATCATGCCAGGTGCATGTGTATCATGTCAAGTGCATGTGTATCATGTCAGGTGCATGGGTATCATGCTGGTGCGTGTATATCATGTCAGGTGCGTGTGTATCATGTCAGGTGCGTGTGTATCATGCTGGTGCGCGTGTATCATTTCAGGTCCGTGTGTATCATGTCAGGTGCGTGTGTATCATGCTGGTGCGTGTATATCATGTCAGGTGCGTGTGTATCATGTCAGGTGCGTTTGTATCATGCTGGTGCGTGTGTATCATGTCAGGTGCGTGTGTATCATGTCAGGTGCGTGTGTATCATGCTGGTGGGTGTGTATCATGTCAAGTGCATGTGTATCATGTCAGGTGCATGTGTATCATGTCAAGTGCATGTGTATCATGTCAGGTGCATGTGTATCATGCTGCTGCATGTGTATCATGCTGCTGCGTGTGTATCATGCTGCTGCATGTGTATCATGTCAACTGCATGTGTATCATGTCAGGTGCATGTGTATAATGTCAAGTGCATGTGTATCTTGCTGGTACATGTGTATCATGCTGGTGCGTGTATATCATGTCGGGTGCGTGTGTATCATGTCAGGTGCGTGTGTATCATGTCAGGTGCATGTGTATCATGTCAGGTGCGTGTGTATCATGTCAGGTGCATGTGTATCATGCTGGTGCATACGTATCATGTCAAGTGCATGTGTATGATGTGAGGTGCATGTGTATCATTTCAAGTGCATGTGTATCATGTCAGGTGCATGTGTATCATGCTGCTGCATGTGTATCATGTCAAGTGCATGTGTATCATGTCAGGTGCATGTGTATCATGTCAAGTGCATGTGTATCATGTCAGGGGCAGGTGTATCATGCTGGTGCGTGTATATCATGTCAGGTGCGTGTGTATCATGTCAGGTGCGTGTGTATCATGTCAGGTGCATGTGTATCATGCTGGTGCGTGTATATCATGTCAGGTGCGTGTGTATCATGTCAGGTGCGTGTGTATCATGCTGGTGCATGTGTATCATGTCAGGTGCGTGTATATCATGTCAGGTGCGTGTGTATCATGCTGGTGCATGTGTATCATGTCAAGTGCATGTGTATCATGTCAGGTGCATGTGTATCATGTCAAGTGCATGTGTATCATGTCAGGTGCATGTGTATCATGCTGGTGCGTGTATATCATGTCAGGTGCGTGTGTATCATGTCAGGTGCGTGTGTATCATGCTGGTGCGTGTGTATCATGTCAGGTGCGTGTGTTCCATGTCAGGTGCATGTGTATCATGCTGCTGCATGTGTATAATGTCAAGTGCATGTGTATCATGTCAGGTGCATGTGTATCATGTCAAGTGCATGTGTATCATGTCAGGTGCATGCGTATCATGCTGGTGCGTGTATATCATGTCAGGTGCATGTGTATCATGTCAGGTGCGTGTGTATCATGCTGGTGCGTGTGTATCATGTCAGGTGCATGTGTATCATGTCAGGTGCATGTGTATCAGGCTGGTGCATATGTATCATGTCAAGTGCATGTGTATCATGTCAGGTGCATGTGTATCATGTCAAGTTCATGTGTATCATGTCAGGTGCATGTGTATCATCCTGCTGCATGTGTATCATGCTGCTGCATGTGTATCATGTCAAGTGCATGTGTATCATGTCAGGTGCATGTGTATCATGTCAGGTGCATGTGTATCAAGTCAAGTGCACGTGTATCATGTCAGGTGCATGTGTACCATGCTGCTGCATGTGTATCATGTCAAATGCATGTGTATCATGCCAGGTGCATGTGTATCATGTCAAGTGCATGTGTATCATGTCAGGTGCATGTGTATCATGTCAAGTGCATGTGTATCTTGCTGTAACATGTGTATCATGCTGGTGCGTGTATATCATGTCAGGTGCATGTGTATCATGTCAGGTGCGTGTGTATCATGTCAGGTGCGTGTGTATCATGTCAGGTGCGTGTGTATCATGTCAGGTGCATGTGTATCATGCTGCTGCATGTGTATAATGTCAAGTGCATGTGTATCATGTCAGGTGCGTGTGTATCATGTCAAGTGCATGTGTATCATGTCAGGTGCATGTGTATCATGCTGGTGCGTGTATATCATGTCAGGTGCGTGTGTATCATGTCAGGTGCGTGTGTATCATGCTGGTGCGTGTGTATCATGTCAGGTGCGTGTGTTCCATGTCAGGTGCATGTGTATCATGCTGGTGCATATGTATCATGTCAAGTGCATGTGTATCATGTCAGGTGCATGTGTATCATGTCAAGTTCATGTGTATCATGTTAGGTGCATGTGTATCATGCTGCTGCATGTGTATCATGCTGCTGCATGTGTATCATGCTGCTGCATGTGTATCATGTCAAGTGCATGTGTATCATGTCAGGTGCATGTGTATCATGTCAAGTGCATGTGTATCATGTCAGGTGCATGTGTATCATGCTGGTGCGTGTATATCATGTCAGGTGCGTGTGTATCATGTCAGGTGCGTGTGTATCATGCTGGTGCGTGTGTATCATGTCAGGTGCGTGTGTTCCATGTCAGGTGCATGTGTATCATGCTGCTGCATGTGTATAATGTCAAGTGCATGTGTATCATGTCAGGTGCATGTGTATCATGTCAAGTGCATGTGTATCATGTCAGGTGCATGTGTATCATGCTGGTGCGTGTATATCATGTCAGGTGCGTGTGTATCATGTCAGGTGCGTGTGTATCATGCTGGTGCGTGTGTATTATGTCAGGTGCATGTGTATCATGTCAGGTGCATGTGTATCATGCTGGTGCATATGTATCATGTCAAGTGCATGTGTATCATGTCAGGTGCATGTGTATCATGTCAAGTTCATGTGTATCATGTCAGGTGCATGTGTATCATCCTGCTGCATGTGTATCATGCTGCTGCATGTGTATCATGTCAAGTGCATGTGTATCATGTCAGGTGCATGTGTATCATGTCAGGTGCATGTGTATCAAGTCAAGTGCACGTGTATCATGTCAGGTGCATGTGTACCATGCTGCTGCATGTGTATCATGTCAAATGCATGTGTATCATGCCAGGTGCATGTGTATCATGTCAAGTGCATGTGTATCATGTCAGGTGCATGTGTATCATGTCAAGTGCATGTGTATCTTGCTGTAACATGTGTATCATGCTGGTGCGTGTATATCATGTCAGGTGCGTGTGTATCATGTCAGGTGCGTGTGTATCATGCTGGTGCGTGTGTATCATGTCAGGTGCGTGTGTATCATGTCAGGTGCGTGTGTATCATGCTGGTGCGTGTGTATCATGTCAGGTGCGTGTGTATCATGTCAGGTGCATGTGTATCATGCTGGTGCATGTGTATCATTTTAGGTGCGTGTGTATCATGTCAGGTGCGTGTGTATCATGTCAAGTGCATGTGTATCATGTCAGGTGCATGTGTACCATGCTGTTGCATGTGTATCATGTCAAATGCATGTGTATCATGCCAGGTGCATGTGTATCATGTCAAGTGCATGTGTATCATGTCAGGTGCATGGGTATCATGCTGGTGCGTGTATATCATGTCAGGTGCGTGTGTATCATGTCAGGTGCGTGTGTATCATGCTGGTGCGCGTGTATCATTTCAGGTCCGTGTGTATCATGTCAGGTGCGTGTGTATCATGCTGGTGCGTGTATATCATGTCAGGTGCGTGTGTATCATGTCATTTGCGTTTGTATCATGCTGGTGCGTGTGTATCATGTCAGGTGCGTGTGTATCATGTCAGGTGCGTGTGTATCATGCTGGTGGGTGTGTATCATGTCAAGTGCATGTGTATCATGTCAGGTGCATGTGTATCATGTCAAGTGCATGTGTATCATGTCAGGTGCATGTGTATCATGCTGCTGCATGTGTATCATGCTGCTGCGTGTGTATCATGCTGCTGCATGTGTATCATGTCAACTGCATGTGTATCATGTCAGGTGCATGTGTATAATGTCAAGTGCATGTGTATCTTGCTGGTACATGTGTATCATGCTGGTGCGTGTATATCATGTCGGGTGCGTGTGTATCATGTCAGGTGCGTGTGTATCATGTCAGGTGCATGTGTATCATGTCAGGTGCGTGTGTATCATGTCAGGTGCATGTGTATCATGCTGGTGCATACGTATCATGTCAAGTGCATGTGTATGATGTGAGGTGCATGTGTATCATGTCAAGTGCATGTGTATCATGTCAGGTGCATGTGTATCATGCTGCTGCATGTGTATCATGTCAAGTGCATGTGTATCATGTCAGGTGCATGTGTATCATGTCAAGTGCATGTGTATCATGTCAGGGGCAGGTGTATCATGCTGGTGCGTGTATATCATGTCAGGTGCGTGTGTATCATGTCAGGTGCGTGTGTATCATGTCAGGTGCATGTGTATCATGCTGGTGCGTGTATATCATGTCAGGTGCGTGTGTATCATGTCAGGTGCGTGTGTATCATGCTGGTGCATGTGTATCATGTCAGGTGCGTGTATATCATGTCAGGTGCATGTGTATCATGCTGGTGCATGTGTATCATGTCAAGTGCATGTGTATCATGTCAGGTGCATGTGTATCATGTCAAGTGCATGTGTATCATGTCAGGTGCATGTGTATCATGCTGGTGCGTGTATATCATGTCAGGTGCGTGTGTATCATGCTGGTGCGTGTGCCCTGCATGTGTATCATGTCAGGTGCATGTGTATAATGTCAAGTGCATGTGTATCTTGCTGGTACATGTGTATCATGCTGGTGCGTGTATATCATGTCGGGTGCGTGTGTATCATGTCAGGTGCGTGTGTATCATGTCAGGTGCATGTGTATCATGTCAGGTGCGTGTGTATCATGTCAGGTGCATGTGTATCATGCTGGTGCATACGTATCATGTCAAGTGCATGTGTATGATGTGAGGTGCATGTGTATCATTTCAAGTGCATGTGTATCATGTCAGGTGCATGTGTATCATGCTGCTGCATGTGTATCATGTCAAGTGCATGTGTATCATGTCAGGTGCATGTGTATCATGTCAAGTGCATGTGTATCATGTCAGGGGCAGGTGTATCATGCTGGTGCGTGTATATCATGTCAGGTGCGTGTGTATCATGTCAGGTGCGTGTGTATCATGTCAGGTGCATGTGTATCATGCTGGTGCGTGTATATCATGTCAGGTGCGTGTGTATCATGTCAGGTGCGTGTGTATCATGCTGGTGCATGTGTATCATGTCAGGTGCGTGTATATCATGTCAGGTGCGTGTGTATCATGCTGGTGCATGTGTATCATGTCAAGTGCATGTGTATCATGTCAGGTGCATGTGTATCATGTCAAGTGCATGTGTATCATGTCAGGTGCATGTGTATCATGCTGGTGCGTGTATATCATGTCAGGTGCGTGTGTATCATGTCAGGTGCGTGTGTATCATGCTGGTGCGTGTGTATCATGTCAGGTGCGTGTGTTCCATGTCAGGTGCATGTGTATCATGCTGCTGCATGTGTATAATGTCAAGTGCATGTGTATCATGTCAGGTGCATGTGTATCATGTCAAGTGCATGTGTATCATGTCAGGTGCATGCGTATCATGCTGGTGCGTGTATATCATGTCAGGTGCATGTGTATCATGTCAGGTGCGTGTGTATCATGCTGGTGCGTGTGTATCATGTCAGGTGCATGTGTATCATGTCAGGTGCATGTGTATCAGGCTGGTGCATATGTATCATGTCAAGTGCATGTGTATCATGTCAGGTGCATGTGTATCATGTCAAGTTCATGTGTATCATGTCAGGTGCATGTGTATCATCCTGCTGCATGTGTATCATGCTGCTGCATGTGTATCATGTCAAGTGCATGTGTATCATGTCAGGTGCATGTGTATCATGTCAGGTGCATGTGTATCAAGTCAAGTGCACGTGTATCATGTCAGGTGCATGTGTACCATGCTGCTGCATGTGTATCATGTCAAATGCATGTGTATCATGCCAGGTGCATGTGTATCATGTCAAGTGCATGTGTATCATGTCAGGTGCATGTGTATCATGTCAAGTGCATGTGTATCTTGCTGTAACATGTGTATCATGCTGGTGCGTGTATATCATGTCAGGTGCGTGTGTATCATGTCAGGTGCGTGTGTATCATGTCAGGTGCGTGTGTATCATGTCAGGTGCGTGTGTATCATGTCAGGTGCATGTGTATCATGCTGCTGCATGTGTATAATGTCAAGTGCATGTGTATCATGTCAGGTGCATGTGTATCATGTCAAGTGCATGTGTATCATGTCAGGTGCATGTGTATCATGCTGGTGCGTGTATATCATGTCAGGTGCGTGTGTATCATGTCAGGTGCGTGTGTATCATGCTGGTGCGTGTGTATCATGTCAGGTGCGTGTGTATCATGTCAGGTGCATGTGTATCATGCTGGTGCATATGTATCATGTCAAGTGCATGTGTATCATGTCAGGTGCATGTGTATCATGTCAAGTTCATGTGTATCATGTTAGGTGCATGTGTATCATGCTGCTGCATGTGTATCATGCTGCTGCATGTGTATCATGCTGCTGCATGTGTATCATGTCAAGTGCATGTGTATCATGTCAGGTGCATGTGTATCATGTCAAGTGCATGTGTATCTTGCTGGTACATGTGTATCATGCTGGTGCGTGTATATCATGTCAGGTGCGTGTGTATCATGTCAGGTGCGTGTGTATCATGCTGGTGCGTGTGTATCATGTCAGGTGCGTGTGTATCATGTCAGGTGCGTGTGTATCATGCTGGTGCGTGTGTATCATGTCAGGTGCGTGTGTATCATGTCAGGTGCATGTGTATCATGCTGGTGCATGTGTATCATTTTAGGTGCGTGTGTATCATGTCAGGTGCGTGTGTATCATGTCAAGTGCATGTGTATCATGTCAGGTGCATGTGTACCATGCTGTTGCATGTGTATCATGTCAAATGCATGTGTATCATGCCAGGTGCATGTGTATCATGTCAAGTGCATGTGTATCATGTCAGGTGCATGGGTATCATGCTGGTGCGTGTATATCATGTCAGGTGCGTGTGTATCATGTCAGGTGCGTGTGTATCATGCTGGTGCGCGTGTATCATTTCAGGTCCGTGTGTATCATGTCAGGTGCGTGTGTATCATGCTGGTGCGTGTATATCATGTCAGGTGCGTGTGTATCATGTCAGGTGCGTTTGTATCATGGTGGTGCGTGTGTATCATGTCAGGTGCGAGTGTATCATGTCAGGTGCGTGTGTATCATGCTGGTGGGTGTGTATCATGTCAAGTGCATGTGTATCATGTCAGGTGCATGTGTATCATGTCAAGTGCATGTGTATCATGTCAGGTGCATGTGTATCATGTCAAGTTCATGTGTATCATGTTAGGTGCATGTGTATCATGCTGCTGCATGTGTATAATGCTGCTGCATGTGTATCATGCTGCTGCATGTGTATCATGTCAAGTGCATGTGTATCATGTCAGGTGCATGTGTATCATGTCAAGTGCATGTGTATCTTGCTGGTACATGTGTATCATGCTGGTGCGTGTATATCATGTCAGGTGCGTGTGTATCATGTCAGGTGTGTGTGTATCATGTCAGGTGCGTGTGTATCATGTCATGTGCGTGTGTATCATGTCAGGTGCATGTGTATCATGTCAGGTGCATGTGTATCATGTCAGGTGCGTGTGTATCATGTCAAGTGCATGTGTATCATGTCAGGTGCATGTGTACCATGCTGTTGCATGTGTATCATGTCAAATGCATGTGTATCATGCCAGGTGCATGTGTATCATGTCAAGTGCATGTGTATCATGTCAGGTGCATGGGTATCATGCTGGTGCGTGTATATCATGTCAGGTGCGTGTGTATCATGTCAGGTGCGTGTGTATCATGCTGGTGCGTGTGTATCATTTCAGGTGCGTGTGTATCATGTCAGGTGCGTGTGTATCATGCTGGTGCGTGTATATCATGTCAGTTGCGTGTGTATCATGCCAGGTGCATGTGTATCATGTCAAGTGCATGTGTATCATTTCAGGTGCATGCGTATCATGTCAAGTGCATGTGTATCTTGCTGGTACATGTGTATCATGCTGGTGCGTGTATATCATTTCAGGTGCGTGTGTATCATGTCAGGTGCGTGTGTATCATGTCAGGTGCGTGTGTATCATGTCAGGTGCGTGTGGATCATGTCAGGTGCATGTGTATCATGTCAGGTGCATGTGGATAATATCAGGTGCATGTGTATCATGCTGCTGCATCTGTATCATGTCAAGTGCATGTGTATCATGCTGCTGCATCTGTATCATGTCAAGTGCATGTGTATCATGTCAGGTGCATGTGTATCATATCAAGTGCATGTGTATCTTGCTGGTACATGTGTATCATGCTGGTGCGTGTATATCATGTCAGGTGCGTGTGTATCATGTCAGTTGTGTGTGTATCATGTCAGGTGCGTGTGTATCATGTCAGGTGCGTGTGTATCATGTCAGGTGCATGTGCATCATGTCAGGTGCATTGTATCATGTCAGGTGCGTGTGTATCATGTCAAGTGCATGTGTATCATGTCAGGTGCATGTGTACCATGCTGTTGCATGTGTATCATGTCAAATGCATGTGTATCATGCCAGGTGCATGTGTATCATGTCAAGTGCATGTGTATCATGTCAGGTGCATGGGTATCATGCTGGTGCGTGTATATCATGTCAGGTGCGTGTGTATCATGTCAGGTGCGTGTGTATCATGCTGGTGCGCGTGTATCATTTCAGGTCCGTGTGTATCATGTCAGGTGCGTGTGTATCATGCTGGTGCGTGTATATCATGTCAGGTGCGTGTGTATCATGTCAGGTGCATTTATATCATGCTGGTGCGTGTGTATCATGTCAGGTGCATGTGTATCATGTCAGGTGCGTGTGTATCATGCTGGTGGGTGTGTATCATGTCAAGTGCATGTGTATCATGTCAGGTGCATGTATATCATGTCAAGTGCATGTGTATCATGTCAGGTGCATGTGTATCATGCTGCTGCATGTGTATCATGCTGCTGCGTGTGTATCATGCTGCTGCATGTGTACCATGCTGTTGCATGTGTATCATGTCAGGGGCAGGTGTATCATGCTGGTGCGTGTATATCATGTCAGGTGCGTGTGTATCATGTCAGGTGCGTGTGTATCATGTCAGGTGCGTGTGTATCATGTCAGGTGCATGTGTATCATGCTGGTGCCTGTATATCATGTCAGGTGCGTGTGTATCATGTCAGGTGCGTGTGTATCATGCTGGTGCATGTGTATCATGTCAGGTGCGTGTGTATGATGTGAGGTGCATGTGTATCATGTCAAGTGCATGTGTATCATGTCAGGTGCATGTGTATCATGCTGCTGCATGTGTATCATGTCAAGTGCATGTGTATCATGTCAGGTGCATGTGTATCATGCTGCTGCATGTGTATCATGTCAAGTGCATGTGTATCATGTCAGGTGCATGTGTATCATGTCAAGTGCATGTGTATCATGTCAGGGGCAGGTGTATCATGCTGGTGCGTGTATATCATGTCAGGTGCGTGTGTATCATGTCAGGTGCGTGTGTATCATGCTGGTGCGTGTGTATCATGTCAGGTGCGTGTGTTCCATGTCAGGTGCATGTGTATCATGCTGCTGCATGTGTATAATGTCAAGTGCATGTGTATCATGTCAGGTGCATGTGTATCATGTCAAGTGCATGTGTATCATGTCAGGTGCATGTGTATCATGCTGG
Source organism: Microtus oregoni (assembly GCF_018167655.1). Classification (NCBI taxonomy): domain Eukaryota; kingdom Metazoa; phylum Chordata; class Mammalia; order Rodentia; family Cricetidae; genus Microtus; species Microtus oregoni. Next base: position 380,859 of record NW_024544840.1, on the reverse strand, counting down.
TGCGTGTATATCATGTCAGGTGCGTGTGTATCATGCTGGTGCGTGTGTATCATGTCAGGTGCGTGTGTATCATGTCAGGTGCGTGTGTATCATGCTGGTGCGTGTGTATCATGTCAGGTGCGTGTGTATCATGTCAAGTGCATGTGTATCTTGCTGTTACATGTGTATCATGCTGGTGCGTGTATATCATGTCAGGTGCGTGTGTATCATGTCAGGTGCGTGTGTATCATGTCATTTGCGTGTGTATCATGTCAGGTGCGTGTGTATCATGTCAGGTGCATGTGTATCATGCTGCTGCATGTGTATAATGTCAAGTGCATGTGTATCATGTCAGGTGCATGTGTATCATGTCAAGTGCATGTGTATCATGTCAGGTGCATGTGTATCATGCTGGTGCGTGTATATCATGTCAGGTGCGTGTGTATCATGTCAGGTGCGTGTGTATCATGCTGGTGCGTGTGTATCATGTCAGGTGCGTGTGTATCATGTCAGGTGCATGTGTATCATGCTGGTGCATATGTATCATGTCAAGTGCATGTGTATCATGTCAAGTGCATGTGTATCATGTCAGGTGCATGTGTATCATGTCAAGTTCATGTGTATCATGTCAGGTGCATGTGTATCATGCTGCTGCATGTGTATCATGCTGCTGCATGTGTATCATGCTGCTGCATGTGTATCATGTCAAGTGCATGTGTATCATGTCAGGTGCATGTGTATCATGTCAAGTGCATGTGTATCTTGCTGGTACATGTGTATCATGCTGGTGCGTGTATATCATGTCAGGTGCGTGTGTATCATGTCAGGTGTGTGTGTATCATGTCAGGTGCGTGTGTATCATGTCAAGTGCATGTGTATCATGTCAGGTGCATGTGTACCATGCTGTTGCATGTGTATCATGTCAAATGCATGTGTATCATGCCAGGTGCATGTGTATCATGTCAAGTGCATGTGTATCATGTCAAGTGCATGTGTATCTTGCTGTAACATGTGTATCATGCTGGTGCGTGTATATCATGTCAGGTGCGTGTGTATCATGTCAGGTGCGTGTGTATTATGTCAGGTGCGTGTGTATCATGTCAGGTGCATGTGTATCATGCTGCTGCATGTGTATAATGTCAAGTGCATGTGTATCATGTCAGGTGCATCTGTATCATGTCAAGTGCATGTGTATCATGTCAGGTGCATGTGTATCATGCTGGTGCGTGTTTATCATGTCAGGTGCATGTGTATCATGCTGGTGCGTGTGTATCATGTCAGGTGCGTGTGTATCATGTCAGGTGCATGTGTATCATGCTGGTGCATACGTATCATGTCAAGTGCATGTGTATCATGTCAGGTGCATGTGTATCATGCTGCTGCATGTGTATCATGCTGCTGCATGTGTATCATGTCAAGTGCATGTGTATCATGTCAGGTGCATGTGTATCATGTCAAGTGCATGTGTATCTTGCTGGTACAAGTGTATCATGCTGGTGCGTGTATATCATGTCAGGTGCGTGTGTATCATGTCAGGTGCGTGTGTATCATGTCAGGTGCGTGTGTATCATGGCAGGTGCGTGTGGATCATGTCAGGTGCATGTGTATCATGCTGCTGCATCTGTATCATGTCAAGTGCATGTGTATTATGTCAGGTGCATGTGTATCATGTCAAGTGCATGTGTATCATGTCAGGTGCATGTGTATCATGCTGCTGCATCTGTATCATGTCAAGTGCATGTGTATCATGTCAGGTGCTTGTGTATCATGTCAAGTGCATGTGTATCATGTCAGGTGCATGTGTATCATGTCAGGTGCATGTGTATCATGTCAGGCGCATGTGTATCATGTCAGGTGCATGTGTATCATGCTGGTGCATGTGTATCATGTCAGGTGTGTGTGTATCATGTCAGGTGCATGTGTATCATGCTGGTGTGTGTATATCAAGTCAGGTGCGTGTGTATCATGTCAGGTGCATGTGTATCATGTCAGTTGCATGTGTATCATGTCAGGCACATGTGTATCATGCTGGTGCATGTGTATCATGTCAGGTGCGTGTGTATCATGTCAGGTGCATGTGTATCATGCTGGTGCATGTGTATCATTTTAGGTGCGTGTGTATCATGTCAGGTGCGTGTGTATCATGTCAAGTGCATGTGTATCATGTCAGGTGCATGTGTACCATGCTGTTGCATGTGTATCATGTCAAATGCATGTGTATCATGCCAGGTGCATGTGTATCATGTCAAGTGCATGTGTATCATGTCAGGTGCATGGGTATCATGCTGGTGCGTGTATATCATGTCAGGTGCGTGTGTATCATGTCAGGTGCGTGTGTATCATGCTGGTGCGCGTGTATCATTTCAGGTCCGTGTGTATCATGTCAGGTGCGTGTGTATCATGCTGGTGCGTGTATATCATGTCAGGTGCGTGTGTATCATGTCATTTGCGTTTGTATCATGCTGGTGCGTGTGTATCATGTCAGGTGCGTGTGTATCATGTCAGGTGCGTGTGTATCATGCTGGTGGGTGTGTATCATGTCAAGTGCATGTGTATCATGTCAGGTGCATGTGTATCATGTCAAGTGCATGTGTATCATGTCAGGTGCATGTGTATCATGCTGCTGCATGTGTATCATGCTGCTGCGTGTGTATCATGCTGCTGCATGTGTATCATGTCAACTGCATGTGTATCATGTCAGGTGCATGTGTATAATGTCAAGTGCATGTGTATCTTGCTGGTACATGTGTATCATGCTGGTGCGTGTATATCATGTCGGGTGCGTGTGTATCATGTCAGGTGCGTGTGTATCATGTCAGGTGCGTGTGTATCATGTCAGGTGCATGTGTATCATGCTGGTGCATACGTATCATGTCAAGTGCATGTGTATGATGTGAGGTGCATGTGTATCATGTCAAGTGCATGTGTATCATGTCAGGTGCATGTGTATCATGCTGCTGCATGTGTATCATGTCAAGTGCATGTGTATCATGTCAGGTGCATGTGTGTCATGTCAAGTGCATGTGTATCATGTCAGGGGCAGGTGTATCATGCTGGTGCGTGTATATCATGTCAGGTGCGTGTGTATCATGTCAGGTGCGTGTGTATCATGTCAGGTGCATGTGTATCATGCTGGTGCGTGTATATCATCTCAGGTGCGTGTGTATCATGTCAGGTGCGTGTGTATCATGCTGGTGCATGTGTATCATGTCAGGTGCGTGTATATCATGTCAGGTGCGTGTGTATCATGCTGGTGCATGTGTATCATGTCAAGTGCATGTGTATCATGTCAGGTGCATGTGTATCATGTCAAGTGCATGTGTATCATGTCAGGTGCATGTGTATCATGCTGGTGCGTGTATATCATGTCAGGTGCGTGTGTATCATGCTGGTGCGTGTGTACCATGTCAGGTGCGTGTGTATCATGTCAGGTGCATGTGTATCATGCTGGTGCATGTGTATCATTTTAGGTGCGTGTGTATCATGTCAGGTGCGTGTGTATCATGTCAAGTGCATGTGTATCATGTCAGGTGCATGTGTACCATGCTGTTGCATGTGTATCATGTCAAATGCATGTGTATCATGCCAGGTGCATGTGTATCATGTCAAGTGCATGTGTATCATGTCAGGTGCATGGGTATCATGCTGGTGCGTGTATATCATGTCAGGTGCGTGTGTATCATGTCAGGTGCGTGTGTATCATGCTGGTGCGCGTGTATCATTTCAGGTCCGTGTGTATCATGTCAGGTGCGTGTGTATCATGCTGGTGCGTGTATATCATGTCAGGTGCGTGTGTATCATGTCAGGTGCGTTTGTATCATGCTGGTGCGTGTGTATCATGTCAGGTGCGTGTGTATCATGTCAGGTGCGTGTGTATCATGCTGGTGGGTGTGTATCATGTCAAGTGCATGTGTATCATGTCAGGTGCATGTGTATCATGTCAAGTGCATGTGTATCATGTCAGGTGCATGTGTATCATGCTGCTGCATGTGTATCATGCTGCTGCGTGTGTATCATGCTGCTGCATGTGTATCATGTCAACTGCATGTGTATCATGTCAGGTGCATGTGTATAATGTCAAGTGCATGTGTATCTTGCTGGTACATGTGTATCATGCTGGTGCGTGTATATCATGTCGGGTGCGTGTGTATCATGTCAGGTGCGTGTGTATCATGTCAGGTGAATGTGTATCATGTCAGGTGCGTGTGTATCATGTCAGGTGCATGTGTATCATGCTGGTGCATACGTATCATGTCAAGTGCATGTGTATGATGTGAGGTGCATGTGTATCATTTCAAGTGCATGTGTATCATGTCAGGTGCATGTGTATCATGCTGCTGCATGTGTATCATGTCAAGTGCATGTGTATCATGTCAGGTGCATGTGTATCATGTCAAGTGCATGTGTATCATGTCAGGGGCAGGTGTATCATGCTGGTGCGTGTATATCATGTCAGGTGCGTGTGTATCATGTCAGGTGCGTGTGTATCATGTCAGGTGCATGTGTATCATGCTGGTGCGTGTATATCATGTCAGGTGCGTGTGTATCATGTCAGGTGCGTGTGTATCATGCTGGTGCATGTGTATCATGTCAGGTGCGTGTATATCATGTCAGGTGCGTGTGTATCATGCTGGTGCATGTGTATCATGTCAAGTGCATGTGTATCATGTCAGGTGCATGTGTATCATGTCAAGTGCATGTGTATCATGTCAGGTGCATGTGTATCATGCTGGTGCGTGTATATCATGTCAGGTGCGTGTGTATCATGTCAGGTGCGTGTGTATCATGCTGGTGCGTGTGTATCATGTCAGGTGCGTGTGTTCCATGTCAGGTGCATGTGTATCATGCTGCTGCATGTGTATAATGTCAAGTGCATGTGTATCATGTCAGGTGCATGTGTATCATGTCAAGTGCATGTGTATCATGTCAGGTGCATGCGTATCATGCTGGTGCGTGTATATCATGTCAGGTGCATGTGTATCATGTCAGGTGCGTGTGTATCATGCTGGTGCGTGTGTATCATGTCAGGTGCATGTGTATCATGTCAGGTGCATGTGTATCAGGCTGGTGCATATGTATCATGTCAAGTGCATGTGTATCATGTCAGGTGCATGTGTATCATGTCAAGTTCATGTGTATCATGTCAGGTGCATGTGTATCATCCTGCTGCATGTGTATCATGCTGCTGCATGTGTATCATGTCAAGTGCATGTGTATCATGTCAGGTGCATGTGTATCATGTCAGGTGCATGTGTATCAAGTCAAGTGCACGTGTATCATGTCAGGTGCATGTGTACCATGCTGCTGCATGTGTATCATGTCAAATGCATGTGTATCATGCCAGGTGCATGTGTATCATGTCAAGTGCATGTGTATCATGTCAGGTGCATGTGTATCATGTCAAGTGCATGTGTATCTTGCTGTAACATGTGTATCATGCTGGTGCGTGTATATCATGTCAGGTGCGTGTGTATCATGTCAGGTGCGTGTGTATCATGTCAGGTGCGTGTGTATCATGTCAGGTGCGTGTGTATCATGTCAGGTGCATGTGTATCATGCTGCTGCATGTGTATAATGTCAAGTGCATGTGTATCATGTCAGGTGCATGTGTATCATGTCAAGTGCATGTGTATCATGTCAGGTGCATGTGTATCATGCTGGTGTGTGTATATCATGTCAGGTGCGTGTGTATCATGTCAGGTGCGTGTGTATCATGCTGGTGCGTGTGTATCATGTCAGGTGCGTGTGTATCATGTCAGGTGCATGTGTATCATGCTGGTGCATATGTATCATGTCAAGTGCATGTGTATCATGTCAGGTGCATGTGTATCATGTCAAGTTCATGTGTATCATGTTAGGTGCATGTGTATCATGCTGCTGCATGTGTATCATGCTGCTGCATGTGTATCATGCTGCTGCATGTGTATCATGTCAAGTGCATGTGTATCATGTCAGGTGCATGTGTATCATGTCAAGTGCATGTGTATCTTGCTGGTAAATGTGTATCATGCTGGTGCGTGTATATCATGTCAGGTGCGTGTGTATCATGTCAGGTGCGTGTGTATCATGCTGGTGCGTGTGTATCATGTCAGGTGCGTGTGTATCATGTCAGGTGCGTGTGTATCATGCTGGTGCGTGTGTATCATGTCAGGTGCGTGTGTATCATGTCAGGTGCATGTGTATCATGCTGGTGCATGTGTATCATTTTAGGTGCGTGTGTATCATGTCAGGTGCGTGTGTATCATGTCAAGTGCATGTGTATCATGTCAGGTGCATGTGTACCATGCTGTTGCATGTGTATCATGTCAAATGCATGTGTATCATGCCAGGTGCATGTGTATCATGTCAAGTGCATGTGTATCATGTCAGGTGCATGGGTATCATGCTGGTGCGTGTATATCATGTCAGGTGCGTGTGTATCATGTCAGGTGCGTGTGTATCATGCTGGTGCGCGTGTATCATTTCAGGTCCGTGTGTATCATGTCAGGTGCGTGTGTATCATGCTGGTGCGTGTATATCATGTCAGGTGCGTGTGTATCATGTCAGGTGCGTTTGTATCATGCTGGTGCGTGTGTATCATGTCAGGTGCGTGTGTATCATGTCAGGTGCGTGTGTATCATGCTGGTGGGTGTGTATCATGTCAAGTGCATGTGTATCATGTCAGGTGCATGTGTATCATGTCAAGTGCATGTGTATCATGTCAGGTGCATGTGTATCATGTCAAGTTCATGTGTATCATGTTAGGTGCATGTGTATCATGCTGCTGCATGTGTATAATGCTGCTGCATGTGTATCATGCTGTTGCATGTGTATCATGTCAAATGCATGTGTATCATGTCAAGTGCATGTGTATCATGTCAGGTGCATGTGTATCATGCTGGTGCGTGTATATCATGTCAGGTGCGTGTGTATCATGTCAGGTGCGTGTGTATCATGCTGGTGCGTGTGTATTATGTCAGGTGCATGTGTATCATGTCAGGTGCATGTGTATCATGCTGGTGCATATGTATCATGTCAAGTGCATGTGTATCATGTCAGGTGCATGTGTATCATGTCAAGTTCATGTGTATCATGTCAGGTGCATGTGTATCATCCTGCTGCATGTGTATCATGCTGCTGCATGTGTATCATGTCAAGTGCATGTGTATCATGTCAGGTGCATGTGTATCATGTCAGGTGCATGTGTATCAAGTCAAGTGCACGTGTATCATGTCAGGTGCATGTGTACCATGCTGCTGCATGTGTATCATGTCAAATGCATGTGTATCATGCCAGGTGCATGTGTATCATGTCAAGTGCATGTGTATCATGTCAGGTGCATGTGTATCATGTCAAGTGCATGTGTATCTTGCTGTAACATGTGTATCATGCTGGTGCGTGTATATCATGTCAGGTGCGTGTGTATCATGTCAGGTGCGTGTGTATCATGCTGGTGCGTGTGTATCATGTCAGGTGCGTGTGTATCATGTCAGGTGCGTGTGTATCATGCTGGTGCGTGTGTATCATGTCAGGTGCGTGTGTATCATGTCAGGTGCATGTGTATCATGCTGGTGCATGTGTATCATTTTAGGTGCGTGTGTATCATGTCAGGTGCGTGTGTATCATGTCAAGTGCATGTGTATCATGTCAGGTGCATGTGTACCATGCTGTTGCATGTGTATCATGTCAAATGCATGTGTATCATGCCAGGTGCATGTGTATCATGTCAAGTGCATGTGTATCATGTCAGGTGCATGGGTATCATGCTGGTGCGTGTATATCATGTCAGGTGCGTGTGTATCATGTCAGGTGCGTGTGTATCATGCTGGTGCGCGTGTATCATTTCAGGTCCGTGTGTATCATGTCAGGTGCGTGTGTATCATGCTGGTGCGTGTATATCATGTCAGGTGCGTGTGTATCATGTCATTTGCGTTTGTATCATGCTGGTGCGTGTGTATCATGTCAGGTGCGTGTGTATCATGTCAGGTGCGTGTGTATCATGCTGGTGGGTGTGTATCATGTCAAGTGCATGTGTATCATGTCAGGTGCATGTGTATCATGTCAAGTGCATGTGTATCATGTCAGGTGCATGTGTATCATGCTGCTGCATGTGTATCATGCTGCTGCGTGTGTATCATGCTGCTGCATGTGTATCATGTCAACTGCATGTGTATCATGTCAGGTGCATGTGTATAATGTCAAGTGCATGTGTATCTTGCTGGTACATGTGTATCATGCTGGTGCGTGTATATCATGTCGGGTGCGTGTGTATCATGTCAGGTGCGTGTGTATCATGTCAGGTGCATGTGTATCATGTCAGGTGCGTGTGTATCATGTCAGGTGCATGTGTATCATGCTGGTGCATACGTATCATGTCAAGTGCATGTGTATGATGTGAGGTGCATGTGTATCATGTCAAGTGCATGTGTATCATGTCAGGTGCATGTGTATCATGCTGCTGCATGTGTATCATGTCAAGTGCATGTGTATCATGTCAGGTGCATGTGTATCATGTCAAGTGCATGTGTATCATGTCAGGGGCAGGTGTATCATGCTGGTGCGTGTATATCATGTCAGGTGCGTGTGTATCATGTCAGGTGCGTGTGTATCATGTCAGGTGCATGTGTATCATGCTGGTGCGTGTATATCATGTCAGGTGCGTGTGTATCATGTCAGGTGCGTGTGTATCATGCTGGTGCATGTGTATCATGTCAGGTGCGTGTATATCATGTCAGGTGCATGTGTATCATGCTGGTGCATGTGTATCATGTCAAGTGCATGTGTATCATGTCAGGTGCATGTGTATCATGTCAAGTGCATGTGTATCATGTCAGGTGCATGTGTATCATGCTGGTGCGTGTATATCATGTCAGGTGCGTGTGTATCATGCTGGTGCGTGTGCCCTGCATGTGTATCATGTCAGGTGCATGTGTATAATGTCAAGTGCATGTGTATCTTGCTGGTACATGTGTATCATGCTGGTGCGTGTATATCATGTCGGGTGCGTGTGTATCATGTCAGGTGCGTGTGTATCATGTCAGGTGCATGTGTATCATGTCAGGTGCGTGTGTATCATGTCAGGTGCATGTGTATCATGCTGGTGCATACGTATCATGTCAAGTGCATGTGTATGATGTGAGGTGCATGTGTATCATTTCAAGTGCATGTGTATCATGTCAGGTGCATGTGTATCATGCTGCTGCATGTGTATCATGTCAAGTGCATGTGTATCATGTCAGGTGCATGTGTATCATGTCAAGTGCATGTGTATCATGTCAGGGGCAGGTGTATCATGCTGGTGCGTGTATATCATGTCAGGTGCGTGTGTATCATGTCAGGTGCGTGTGTATCATGTCAGGTGCATGTGTATCATGCTGGTGCGTGTATATCATGTCAGGTGCGTGTGTATCATGTCAGGTGCGTGTGTATCATGCTGGTGCATGTGTATCATGTCAGGTGCGTGTATATCATGTCAGGTGCGTGTGTATCATGCTGGTGCATGTGTATCATGTCAAGTGCATGTGTATCATGTCAGGTGCATGTGTATCATGTCAAGTGCATGTGTATCATGTCAGGTGCATGTGTATCATGCTGGTGCGTGTATATCATGTCAGGTGCGTGTGTATCATGTCAGGTGCGTGTGTATCATGCTGGTGCGTGTGTATCATGTCAGGTGCGTGTGTTCCATGTCAGGTGCATGTGTATCATGCTGCTGCATGTGTATAATGTCAAGTGCATGTGTATCATGTCAGGTGCATGTGTATCATGTCAAGTGCATGTGTATCATGTCAGGTGCATGCGTATCATGCTGGTGCGTGTATATCATGTCAGGTGCATGTGTATCATGTCAGGTGCGTGTGTATCATGCTGGTGCGTGTGTATCATGTCAGGTGCATGTGTATCATGTCAGGTGCATGTGTATCAGGCTGGTGCATATGTATCATGTCAAGTGCATGTGTATCATGTCAGGTGCATGTGTATCATGTCAAGTTCATGTGTATCATGTCAGGTGCATGTGTATCATCCTGCTGCATGTGTATCATGCTGCTGCATGTGTATCATGTCAAGTGCATGTGTATCATGTCAGGTGCATGTGTATCATGTCAGGTGCATGTGTATCAAGTCAAGTGCACGTGTATCATGTCAGGTGCATGTGTACCATGCTGCTGCATGTGTATCATGTCAAATGCATGTGTATCATGCCAGGTGCATGTGTATCATGTCAAGTGCATGTGTATCATGTCAGGTGCATGTGTATCATGTCAAGTGCATGTGTATCTTGCTGTAACATGTGTATCATGCTGGTGCGTGTATATCATGTCAGGTGCGTGTGTATCATGTCAGGTGCGTGTGTATCATGTCAGGTGCGTGTGTATCATGTCAGGTGCGTGTGTATCATGTCAGGTGCATGTGTATCATGCTGCTGCATGTGTATAATGTCAAGTGCATGTGTATCATGTCAGGTGCATGTGTATCATGTCAAGTGCATGTGTATCATGTCAGGTGCATGTGTATCATGCTGGTGCGTGTATATCATGTCAGGTGCGTGTGTATCATGTCAGGTGCGTGTGTATCATGCTGGTGCGTGTGTATCATGTCAGGTGCGTGTGTATCATGTCAGGTGCATGTGTATCATGCTGGTGCATATGTATCATGTCAAGTGCATGTGTATCATGTCAGGTGCATGTGTATCATGTCAAGTTCATGTGTATCATGTTAGGTGCATGTGTATCATGCTGCTGCATGTGTATCATGCTGCTGCATGTGTATCATGCTGCTGCATGTGTATCATGTCAAGTGCATGTGTATCATGTCAGGTGCATGTGTATCATGTCAAGTGCATGTGTATCTTGCTGGTACATGTGTATCATGCTGGTGCGTGTATATCATGTCAGGTGCGTGTGTATCATGTCAGGTGCGTGTGTATCATGCTGGTGCGTGTGTATCATGTCAGGTGCGTGTGTATCATGTCAGGTGCGTGTGTATCATGCTGGTGCGTGTGTATCATGTCAGGTGCGTGTGTATCATGTCAGGTGCATGTGTATCATGCTGGTGCATGTGTATCATTTTAGGTGCGTGTGTATCATGTCAGGTGCGTGTGTATCATGTCAAGTGCATGTGTATCATGTCAGGTGCATGTGTACCATGCTGTTGCATGTGTATCATGTCAAATGCATGTGTATCATGCCAGGTGCATGTGTATCATGTCAAGTGCATGTGTATCATGTCAGGTGCATGGGTATCATGCTGGTGCGTGTATATCATGTCAGGTGCGTGTGTATCATGTCAGGTGCGTGTGTATCATGCTGGTGCGCGTGTATCATTTCAGGTCCGTGTGTATCATGTCAGGTGCGTGTGTATCATGCTGGTGCGTGTATATCATGTCAGGTGCGTGTGTATCATGTCAGGTGCGTTTGTATCATGGTGGTGCGTGTGTATCATGTCAGGTGCGAGTGTATCATGTCAGGTGCGTGTGTATCATGCTGGTGGGTGTGTATCATGTCAAGTGCATGTGTATCATGTCAGGTGCATGTGTATCATGTCAAGTGCATGTGTATCATGTCAGGTGCATGTGTATCATGTCAAGTTCATGTGTATCATGTTAGGTGCATGTGTATCATGCTGCTGCATGTGTATAATGCTGCTGCATGTGTATCATGCTGCTGCATGTGTATCATGTCAAGTGCATGTGTATCATGTCAGGTGCATGTGTATCATGTCAAGTGCATGTGTATCTTGCTGGTACATGTGTATCATGCTGGTGCGTGTATATCATGTCAGGTGCGTGTGTATCATGTCAGGTGTGTGTGTATCATGTCAGGTGCGTGTGTATCATGTCATGTGCGTGTGTATCATGTCAGGTGCATGTGTATCATGTCAGGTGCATGTGTATCATGTCAGGTGCGTGTGTATCATGTCAAGTGCATGTGTATCATGTCAGGTGCATGTGTACCATGCTTTTGCATGTGTATCATGTCAAATGCATGTGTATCATGCCAGGTGCATGTGTATCATGTCAAGTGCATGTGTATCATGTCAGGTGCATGGGTATCATGCTGGTGCGTGTATATCATGTCAGGTGCGTGTGTATCATGTCAGGTGCGTGTGTATCATGCTGGTGCGTGTGTATCATTTCAGGTGCGTGTGTATCATGTCAGGTGCGTGTGTATCATGCTGGTGCGTGTATATCATGTCAGTTGCGTGTGTATCATGCCAGGTGCATGTGTATCATGTCAAGTGCATGTGTATCATTTCAGGTGCATGCGTATCATGTCAAGTGCATGTGTATCTTGCTGGTACATGTGTATCATGCTGGTGCGTGTATATCATTTCAGGTGCGTGTGTATCATGTCAGGTGCGTGTGTATCATGTCAGGTGCGTGTGTATCATGTCAGGTGCGTGTGGATCATGTCAGGTGCATGTGTATCATGTCAGGTGCATGTGGATAATATCAGGTGCATGTGTATCATGCTGCTGCATCTGTATCATGTCAAGTGCATGTGTATCATGCTGCTGCATCTGTATCATGTCAAGTGCATGTGTATCATGTCAGGTGCATGTGTATCATATCAAGTGCATGTGTATCTTGCTGGTACATGTGTATCATGCTGGTGCGTGTATATCATGTCAGGTGCGTGTGTATCATGTCAGTTGTGTGTGTATCATGTCAGGTGCGTGTGTATCATGTCAGGTGCGTGTGTATCATGTCAGGTGCATGTGCATCATGTCAGGTGCATTGTATCATGTCAGGTGCGTGTGTATCATGTCAAGTGCATGTGTATCATGTCAGGTGCATGTGTACCATGCTGTTGCATGTGTATCATGTCAAATGCATGTGTATCATGCCAGGTGCATGTGTATCATGTCAAGTGCATGTGTATCATGTCAGGTGCATGGGTATCATGCTGGTGCGTGTATATCATGTCAGGTGCGTGTGTATCATGTCAGGTGCGTGTGTATCATGCTGGTGCGCGTGTATCATTTCAGGTCCGTGTGTATCATGTCAGGTGCGTGTGTATCATGCTGGTGCGTGTATATCATGTCAGGTGCGTGTGTATCATGTCAGGTGCATTTATATCATGCTGGTGCGTGTGTATCATGTCAGGTGCATGTGTATCATGTCAGGTGCGTGTGTATCATGCTGGTGGGTGTGTATCATGTCAAGTGCATGTGTATCATGTCAGGTGCATGTATATCATGTCAAGTGCATGTGTATCATGTCAGGTGCATGTGTATCATGCTGCTGCATGTGTATCATGCTGCTGCGTGTGTATCATGCTGCTGCATGTGTACCATGCTGTTGCATGTGTATCATGTCAGGGGCAGGTGTATCATGCTGGTGCGTGTATATCATGTCAGGTGCGTGTGTATCATGTCAGGTGCGTGTGTATCATGTCAGGTGCGTGTGTATCATGTCAGGTGCATGTGTATCATGCTGGTGCCTGTATATCATGTCAGGTGCGTGTGTATCATGTCAGGTGCGTGTGTATCATGCTGGTGCATGTGTATCATGTCAGGTGCGTGTGTATGATGTGAGGTGCATGTGTATCATGTCAAGTGCATGTGTATCATGTCAGGTGCATGTGTATCATGCTGCTGCATGTGTATCATGTCAAGTGCATGTGTATCATGTCAGGTGCATGTGTATCATGCTGCTGCATGTGTATCATGTCAAGTGCATGTGTATCATGTCAGGTGCATGTGTATCATGTCAAGTGCATGTGTATCATGTCAGGGGCAGGTGTATCATGCTGGTGCGTGTATATCATGTCAGGTGCGTGTGTATCATGTCAGGTGCGTGTGTATCATGCTGGTGCGTGTGTATCATGTCAGGTGCGTGTGTTCCATGTCAGGTGCATGTGTATCATGCTGCTGCATGTGTATAATGTCAAGTGCATGTGTATCATGTCAGGTGCATGTGTATCATGTCAAGTGCATGTGTATCATGTCAGGTGCATGTGTATCATGCTGGTGCGTGTATATCATGTCAGGTGCGTGTGTATCATGCTGGTGCGTGTGTATCATGTCAGGTGCGTGTGTATCATGTCAGGTGCGTGTGTATCATGCTGGTGCGTGTGTATCATGTCAGGTGCGTGTGTATCATGTCAAGTGCATGTGTATCTTGCTGTTACATGTGTATCATGCTGGTGCGTGTATATCATGTCAGGTGCGTGTGTATCATGTCAGGTGCGTGTGTATCATGTCATTTGCGTGTGTATCATGTCAGGTGCGTGTGTATCATGTCAGGTGCATGTGTATCATGCTGCTGCATGTGTATAATGTCAAGTGCATGTGTATCATGTCAGGTGCATGTGTATCATGTCAAGTGCATGTGTATCATGTCAGGTGCATGTGTATCATGCTGGTGCGTGTATATCATGTCAGGTGCGTGTGTATCATGTCAGGTGCGTGTGTATCATGCTGGTGCGTGTGTATCATGTCAGGTGCGTGTGTATCATGTCAGGTGCATGTGTATCATGCTGGTGCATATGTATCATGTCAAGTGCATGTGTATCATGTCAAGTGCATGTGTATCATGTCAGGTGCATGTGTATCATGTCAAGTTCATGTGTATCATGTCAGGTGCATGTGTATCATGCTGCTGCATGTGTATCATGCTGCTGCATGTGTATCATGCTGCTGCATGTGTATCATGTCAAGTGCATGTGTATCATGTCAGGTGCATGTGTATCATGTCAAGTGCATGTGTATCTTGCTGGTACATGTGTATCATGCTGGTGCGTGTATATCATGTCAGGTGCGTGTGTATCATGTCAGGTGTGTGTGTATCATGTCAGGTGCGTGTGTATCATGTCAAGTGCATGTGTATCATGTCAGGTGCATGTGTACCATGCTGTTGCATGTGTATCATGTCAAATGCATGTGTATCATGCCAGGTGCATGTGTATCATGTCAAGTGCATGTGTATCATGTCAAGTGCATGTGTATCTTGCTGTAACATGTGTATCATGCTGGTGCGTGTATATCATGTCAGGTGCGTGTGTATCATGTCAGGTGCGTGTGTATTATGTCAGGTGCGTGTGTATCATGTCAGGTGCATGTGTATCATGCTGCTGCATGTGTATAATGTCAAGTGCATGTGTATCATGTCAGGTGCATCTGTATCATGTCAAGTGCATGTGTATCATGTCAGGTGCATGTGTATCATGCTGGTGCGTGTTTATCATGTCAGGTGCATGTGTATCATGTCAGGTGCATGTGTATCATGCTGGTGCGTGTGTATCATGTCAGGTGCGTGTGTATCATGTCAGGTGCATGTGTATCATGCTGGTGCATACGTATCATGTCAAGTGCATGTGTATCATGTCAGGTGCATGTGTATCATGCTGCTGCATGTGTATCATGCTGCTGCATGTGTATCATGTCAAGTGCATGTGTATCATGTCAGGTGCATGTGTATCATGTCAAGTGCATGTGTATCTTGCTGGTACATGTGTATCATGCTGGTGCGTGTATATCATGTCAGGTGCGTGTGTATCATGTCAGGTGCGTGTGTATCATGTCAGGTGCGTGTGTATCATGGCAGGTGCGTGTGGATCATGTCAGGTGCATGTGTATCATGCTGCTGCATCTGTATCATGTCAAGTGCATGTGTATTATGTCAGGTGCATGTGTATCATGTCAAGTGCATGTGTATCATGTCAGGTGCATGTGTATCATGCTGCTGCATCTGTATCATGTCAAGTGCATGTGTATCATGTCAGGTGCTTGTGTATCATGTCAAGTGCATGTGTATCATGTCAGGTGCATGTGTATCATGTCAGGTGCATGTGTATCATGTCAGGCGCATGTGTATCATGTCAGGTGCATGTGTATCATGCTGGTGCATGTGTATCATGTCAGGTGTGTGTGTATCATGTCAGGTGCATGTGTATCATGCTGGTGTGTGTATATCAAGTCAGGTGCGTGTGTATCATGTCAGGTGCATGTGTATCATGTCAGTTGCATGTGTATCATGTCAGGCACATGTGTATCATGCTGGTGCATGTGTATCATGTCAGGTGCGTGTGTATCATGTCAGGTGCATGTGTATCATGCTGGTGCATGTGTATCATTTTAGGTGCGTGTGTATCATGTCAGGTGCGTGTGTATCATGTCAAGTGCATGTGTATCATGTCAGGTGCATGTGTACCATGCTGTTGCATGTGTATCATGTCAAATGCATGTGTATCATGCCAGGTGCATGTGTATCATGTCAAGTGCATGTGTATCATGTCAGGTGCATGGGTATCATGCTGGTGCGTGTATATCATGTCAGGTGCGTGTGTATCATGTCAGGTGCGTGTGTATCATGCTGGTGCGCGTGTATCATTTCAGGTCCGTGTGTATCATGTCAGGTGCGTGTGTATCATGCTGGTGCGTGTATATCATGTCAGGTGCGTGTGTATCATGTCATTTGCGTTTGTATCATGCTGGTGCGTGTGTATCATGTCAGGTGCGTGTGTATCATGTCAGGTGCGTGTGTATCATGCTGGTGGGTGTGTATCATGTCAAGTGCATGTGTATCATGTCAGGTGCATGTGTATCATGTCAAGTGCATGTGTATCATGTCAGGTGCATGTGTATCATGCTGCTGCATGTGTATCATGCTGCTGCGTGTGTATCATGCTGCTGCATGTGTATCATGTCAACTGCATGTGTATCATGTCAGGTGCATGTGTATAATGTCAAGTGCATGTGTATCTTGCTGGTACATGTGTATCATGCTGGTGCGTGTATATCATGTCGGGTGCGTGTGTATCATGTCAGGTGCGTGTGTATCATGTCAGGTGCATGTGTATCATGTCAGGTGCGTGTGTATCATGTCAGGTGCATGTGTATCATGCTGGTGCATACGTATCATGTCAAGTGCATGTGTATGATGTGAGGTGCATGTGTATCATGTCAAGTGCATGTGTATCATGTCAGGTGCATGTGTATCATGCTGCTGCATGTGTATCATGTCAAGTGCATGTGTATCATGTCAGGTGCATGTGTGTCATGTCAAGTGCATGTGTATCATGTCAGGGGCAGGTGTATCATGCTGGTGCGTGTATATCATGTCAGGTGCGTGTGTATCATGTCAGGTGCGTGTGTATCATGTCAGGTGCATGTGTATCATGCTGGTGCGTGTATATCATCTCAGGTGCGTGTGTATCATGTCAGGTGCGTGTGTATCATGCTGGTGCATGTGTATCATGTCAGGTGCGTGTATATCATGTCAGGTGCGTGTGTATCATGCTGGTGCATGTGTATCATGTCAAGTGCATGTGTATCATGTCAGGTGCATGTGTATCATGTCAAGTGCATGTGTATCATGTCAGGTGCATGTGTATCATGCTGGTGCGTGTATATCATGTCAGGTGCGTGTGTATCATGCTGGTGCGTGTGTACCATGTCAGGTGCGTGTGTATCATGTCAGGTGCATGTGTATCATGCTGGTGCATGTGTATCATTTTAGGTGCGTGTGTATCATGTCAGGTGCGTGTGTATCATGTCAAGTGCATGTGTATCATGTCAGGTGCATGTGTACCATGCTGTTGCATGTGTATCATGTCAAATGCATGTGTATCATGCCAGGTGCATGTGTATCATGTCAAGTGCATGTGTATCATGTCAGGTGCATGGGTATCATGCTGGTGCGTGTATATCATGTCAGGTGCGTGTGTATCATGTCAGGTGCGTGTGTATCATGCTGGTGCGCGTGTATCATTTCAGGTCCGTGTGTATCATGTCAGGTGCGTGTGTATCATGCTGGTGCGTGTATATCATGTCAGGTGCGTGTGTATCATGTCAGGTGCGTTTGTATCATGCTGGTGCGTGTGTATCATGTCAGGTGCGTGTGTATCATGTCAGGTGCGTGTGTATCATGCTGGTGGGTGTGTATCATGTCAAGTGCATGTGTATCATGTCAGGTGCATGTGTATCATGTCAAGTGCATGTGTATCATGTCAGGTGCATGTGTATCATGCTGCTGCATGTGTATCATGCTGCTGCGTGTGTATCATGCTGCTGCATGTGTATCATGTCAACTGCATGTGTATCATGTCAGGTGCATGTGTATAATGTCAAGTGCATGTGTATCTTGCTGGTACATGTGTATCATGCTGGTGCGTGTATATCATGTCGGGTGCGTGTGTATCATGTCAGGTGCGTGTGTATCATGTCAGGTGAATGTGTATCATGTCAGGTGCGTGTGTATCATGTCAGGTGCATGTGTATCATGCTGGTGCATACGTATCATGTCAAGTGCATGTGTATGATGTGAGGTGCATGTGTATCATTTCAAGTGCATGTGTATCATGTCAGGTGCATGTGTATCATGCTGCTGCATGTGTATCATGTCAAGTGCATGTGTATCATGTCAGGTGCATGTGTATCATGTCAAGTGCATGTGTATCATGTCAGGGGCAGGTGTATCATGCTGGTGCGTGTATATCATGTCAGGTGCGTGTGTATCATGTCAGGTGCGTGTGTATCATGTCAGGTGCATGTGTATCATGCTGGTGCGTGTATATCATGTCAGGTGCGTGTGTATCATGTCAGGTGCGTGTGTATCATGCTGGTGCATGTGTATCATGTCAGGTGCGTGTATATCATGTCAGGTGCGTGTGTATCATGCTGGTGCATGTGTATCATGTCAAGTGCATGTGTATCATGTCAGGTGCATGTGTATCATGTCAAGTGCATGTGTATCATGTCAGGTGCATGTGTATCATGCTGGTGCGTGTATATCATGTCAGGTGCGTGTGTATCATGTCAGGTGCGTGTGTATCATGCTGGTGCGTGTGTATCATGTCAGGTGCGTGTGTTCCATGTCAGGTGCATGTGTATCATGCTGCTGCATGTGTATAATGTCAAGTGCATGTGTATCATGTCAGGTGCATGTGTATCATGTCAAGTGCATGTGTATCATGTCAGGTGCATGCGTATCATGCTGGTGCGTGTATATCATGTCAGGTGCATGTGTATCATGTCAGGTGCGTGTGTATCATGCTGGTGCGTGTGTATCATGTCAGGTGCATGTGTATCATGTCAGGTGCATGTGTATCAGGCTGGTGCATATGTATCATGTCAAGTGCATGTGTATCATGTCAGGTGCATGTGTATCATGTCAAGTTCATGTGTATCATGTCAGGTGCATGTGTATCATCCTGCTGCATGTGTATCATGCTGCTGCATGTGTATCATGTCAAGTGCATGTGTATCATGTCAGGTGCATGTGTATCATGTCAGGTGCATGTGTATCAAGTCAAGTGCACGTGTATCATGTCAGGTGCATGTGTACCATGCTGCTGCATGTGTATCATGTCAAATGCATGTGTATCATGCCAGGTGCATGTGTATCATGTCAAGTGCATGTGTATCATGTCAGGTGCATGTGTATCATGTCAAGTGCATGTGTATCTTGCTGTAACATGTGTATCATGCTGGTGCGTGTATATCATGTCAGGTGCGTGTGTATCATGTCAGGTGCGTGTGTATCATGTCAGGTGCGTGTGTATCATGTCAGGTGCGTGTGTATCATGTCAGGTGCATGTGTATCATGCTGCTGCATGTGTATAATGTCAAGTGCATGTGTATCATGTCAGGTGCATGTGTATCATGTCAAGTGCATGTGTATCATGTCAGGTGCATGTGTATCATGCTGGTGTGTGTATATCATGTCAGGTGCGTGTGTATCATGTCAGGTGCGTGTGTATCATGCTGGTGCGTGTGTATCATGTCAGGTGCGTGTGTATCATGTCAGGTGCATGTGTATCATGCTGGTGCATATGTATCATGTCAAGTGCATGTGTATCATGTCAGGTGCATGTGTATCATGTCAAGTTCATGTGTATAATGTTAGGTGCATGTGTATCATGCTGCTGCATGTGTATCATGCTGCTGCATGTGTATCATGCTGCTGCATGTGTATCATGTCAAGTGCATGTGTATCATGTCAGGTGCATGTGTATCATGTCAAGTGCATGTGTATCTTGCTGGTAAATGTGTATCATGCTGGTGCGTGTATATCATGTCAGGTGCGTGTGTATCATGTCAGGTGCGTGTGTATCATGCTGGTGCGTGTGTATCATGTCAGGTGCGTGTGTATCATGTCAGGTGCGTGTGTATCATGCTGGTGCGTGTGTATCATGTCAGGTGCGTGTGTATCATGTCAGGTGCATGTGTATCATGCTGGTGCATGTGTATCATATTAGGTGCGTGTGTATCATGTCAGGTGCGTGTGTATCATGTCAAGTGCATGTGTATCATGTCAGGTGCATGTGTACCATGCTGTTGCATGTGTATCATGTCAAATGCATGTGTATCATGCCAGGTGCATGTGTATCATGTCAAGTGCATGTGTATCATGTCAGGTGCATGGGTATCATGCTGGTGCGTGTATATCATGTCAGGTGCGTGTGTATCATGTCAGGTGCGTGTGTATCATGCTGGTGCGCGTGTATCATTTCAGGTCCGTGTGTATCATGTCAGGTGCGTGTGTATCATGCTGGTGCGTGTATATCATGTCAGGTGCGTGTGTATCATGTCAGGTGCGTTTGTATCATGCTGGTGCGTGTGTATCATGTCAGGTGCGTGTGTATCATGTCAGGTGCGTGTGTATCATGCTGGTGGGTGTGTATCATGTCAAGTGCATGTGTATCATGTCAGGTGCATGTGTATCATGTCAAGTGCATGTGTATCATGTCAGGTGCATGTGTATCATGTCAAGTTCATGTGTATCATGTTAGGTGCATGTGTATCATGCTGCTGCATGTGTATAATGCTGCTGCATGTGTATCATGCTGTTGCATGTGTATCATGTCAAATGCATGTGTATCATGCCAGGTGCATGTGTATCATGTCAAGTGCATGTGTATCATGTCAGGTGCATGGGTATCATGCTGGTGCGTGTATATCATGTCAGGTGCGTGTGTATCATGTCAGGTGCGTGTGTATCATGCTGGTGCGTGTGTATCATTTCAGGTGCGTGTGTATCATGTCAGGTGCGTGTGTATCATGCTGGTGCGTGTATATCATGTCAGTTGCGTGTGTATCATGCCAGGTGCATGTGTATCATGTCAAGTGCATGTGTATCATTTCAGGTGCATGTGTATCATGTCAAGTGCATGTGTATCTTGCTGGTACATGTGTATCATGCTGGTGCGTGTATATCATTTCAGGTGCGTGTGTATCATGTCAGGTGCGTGTGTATCATGTCAGGTGCGTGTGTATCATGTCAGGTGCGTGTGGATCATGTCAGGTGCATGTGTATCATGTCAGGTGCATGTGGATAATATCAGGTGCATGTGTATCATGCTGCTGCATCTGTATCATGTCAAGTGCATGTGTATCATGCTGCTGCATCTGTATCATGTCAAGTGCATGTGTATCATGTCAGGTGCATGTGTATCATATCAAGTGCATGTGTATCTTGCTGGTACATGTGTATCATGCTGGTGCGTGTATATCATGTCAGGTGCGTGTGTATCATGTCAGTTGTGTGTGTATCATGTCAGGTGCGTGTGTATCATGTCAGGTGCGTGTGTATCATGTCAGGTGCATGTGCATCATGTCAGGTGCATTGTATCATGTCAGGTGCGTGTGTATCATGTCAAGTGCATGTGTATCATGTCAGGTGCATGTGTACCATGCTGTTGCATGTGTATCATGTCAAATGCATGTGTATCATGCCAGGTGCATGTGTATCATGTCAAGTGCATGTGTATCATGTCAGGTGCATGGGTATCATGCTGGTGCGTGTATATCATGTCAGGTGCGTGTGTATCATGTCAGGTGCGTGTGTATCATGCTGGTGCGCATGTATCATTTCAGGTCCGTGTGTATCATGTCAGGTGCGTGTGTATCATGCTGGTGCGTGTATATCATGTCAGGTGCGTGTGTATCATGTCAGGTGCATTTGTATCATGCTGGTGCGTGTGTATCATGTCAGGTGCATGTGTATCATGTCAGGTGCGTGTGTATCATGCTGGTGGGTGTGTATCATGTCAAGTGCATGTGTATCATGTCAGGTGCATGTATATCATGTCAAGTGCATGTGTATCATGTCAGGTGCATGTGTATCATGCTGCTGCATGTGTATCATGCTGCTGCGTGTGTATCATGCTGCTGCATGTGTATCATGTCAACTGCATGTGTATCATGTCAGGTGCATGTGTATAATGTCAAGTGCATGTGTATCTTGCTGGTACATGTGTATCATGCTGGTGCGTGTATATCATGTCGGGTGCGTGTGTATCATGTCAGGTGCGTGTGAATCATGTCAGGTGCATGTGTATCATGTCAGGTGCGTGTGTATCATGTCAGGTGCGTGTGTATCATGCTGGTGCATACGTATCATGTCAAGTGCATGTGTATGATGTGAGGTGCATGTGTATCATGTCAAGTGCATGTGTATCATGTCAGGTGCATGTGTATCATGCTGCTGCATGTGTATCATGTCAAGTGCATGTGTATCATGTCAGGTGCATGTGTATCATGTCAAGTGCATGTGTATCATGTCAGGGGCAGGTGTATCATGCTGGTGCGTGTATATCATGTCAGGTGCGTGTGTATCATGTCAGGTGCGTGTGTATCATGCTGGTGCGTGTGTATCATGTCAGGTGCGTGTGTTCCATGTCAGGTGCATGTGTATCATGCTGCTGCATGTGTATAATGTCAAGTGCATGTGTATCATGTCAGGTGCATGTGTATCATGTCAAGTGCATGTGTATCATGTCAGGTGCATGTGTATCATGCTGGTGCGTGTATATCATGTCAGGTGCGTGTGTATCATGCTGGTGCGTGTGTATCATGTCAGGTGCGTGTGTATCATGTCAGGTGCGTGTGTATCATGCTGGTGCGTGTGTATCATGTCAGGTGCGTGTGTATCATGTCAAGTGCATGTGTATCTTGCTGTTACATGTGTATCATGCTGGTGCGTGTATATCATGTCAGGTGCGTGTGTATCATGTCAGGTGCGTGTGTATCATGTCATTTGCGTGTGTATCATGTCAGGTGCGTGTGTATCATGTCAGGTGCATGTGTATCATGCTGCTGCATGTGTATAATGTCAAGTGCATGTGTATCATGTCAGGTGCATGTGTATCATGTCAAGTGCATGTGTATCATGTCAGGTGCATGTGTATCATGCTGGTGCGTGTATATCATGTCAGGTGCGTGTGTATCATGTCAGGTGCGTGTGTATCATGCTGGTGCGTGTGTATCATGTCAGGTGCGTGTGTATCATGTCAGGTGCATGTGTATCATGCTGGTGCATATGTATCATGTCAAGTGCATGTGTATCATGTCAAGTGCATGTGTATCATGCTGGTACACGTGTATCATGTCAAGTTCATGTGTATCATGTCAGGTGCATGTGTAACATGCTGCTGCATGTGTATCATGCTGCTGCATGTGTATCATGCTGCTGCATGTGTATCATGTCAAGTGCATGTGTATCATGTCAGGTGCATGTGTATCATGTCAAGTGCATGTGTATCTTGCTGGTACATGTGTATCATGCTGGTGCGTGTATATCATGTCAGGTGCGTGTGTATCATGTCAGGTGCATGTGTACCATGCTGTTGCATGTGTATCATGTCAAATGCATGTGTATCATGTCACGTGCATGTGTATCATGTCAGGCGCATGTGTATCATGTCAGGTGCATGTGTATCATGCTGGTGCATGTGTATCACGTCAGGTGTGTGTGTATCATGTCAGGTGCATGTGTATCATGCTGGTGTGTGTATATCAAGTCAGGTGCGTGTGTATCATGTCAGGTGCATGTGTATCATGTCAGGTGCATGTGTATCATGTCAGGCACATGTGTATCATGTCAGGTGCATGTGTATCATGCTGGTGCATGTGTATCATGTCAGGTGCGTGTGTATCATGTCAGGTGCATGTGTATCATGTCAGGTGCATGTGTATCATGTCGGGTGCATGTGTATCATGTCAAGTGCATGTGTTCCATGTCAGGTGCATGTGTATCATGTCAGGCGCATGTGTATCATGTCAGGTGCATGTGTATCATGCCGGTGCATGTGTATCATGTCAGGTGCATGTGTATCATGTCAGGCGCATGTGTATCATGTCAGGTGCATGTGTATCATGCTGGTACACGTGTATCATGTCAAGTGCATGTGTATCATGTCAGGTGCATGGGTATTATGCTGGTGCGTGTATATCATGTCAGGTGCGTGTGTATCATGTCAGGTGCGTGTGTATCATGTCAGGTGCGTCTGTATCATGCTGGTGCGTGTGTATCATGTCAGGTGCGTGTGTATCATCTCAGGTGCATGTGTATCATGCTGGTGGGTGTGTATCATGTCAAGTGCATGTGTATCATGTCAGGTGCATGTGTATCATGTCAAGTGCATGTGTATCTTGCTGGTACATGTGTATCATGCTGGTGCGTGTATATCATATCAGGTGCGTGTGTATCATGTCAGGTGCGTGTGTATCATGTCAGGTGCGTGTGGATCATGTCAGGTGCGTGTGTATCATGCTGCTGCATCTGTATCATGTCAAGTGCATGTGTATCATGTCAGGTGCATGTGTATCATGTCAGGTGCATGTGTATCATGTCAGGTGCATGTGTACCATGCTGTTGCATGTGTATCATGTCAATTGCATGTGTATCATGCCAGGTGCATGTGTATCATGTCAAGTGCATGTGTATCATGTCAGGTGCATGGGTATCATGCTGGTGCGTGTATATCATGTCAGGTGCGTGTGTATCATGTCAGGTGCGTGTGTATCATGCTGGTGCGCGTGTATCATTTCAGGTCCGTGTGTATCATGTCAGGTGCGTGTGTATCATGCTGGTGCGTGTATATCATGTCAGGTGCGTGTGTATCATGTCAGGTGCGTTTGTATCATGCTGGTGCGTGTGTATCATGTCAGGTGCGTGTGTATCATGTCAGGTGCGTGTGTATCATGCTGGTGGGTGTGTATCATGTCAAGTGCATGTGTATCATGTCAGGTGCATGTGTATCATGTCAAGTGCATGTGTATCATGTCAGGTGCATGTGTATCATGCTGCTGCATGTGTATCATGCTGCTGCGTGTGTATCATGCTGCTGCATGTGTATCATGTCAACTGCATGTGTATCATGTCAGGTGCATGTGTATAATGTCAAGTGCATGTGTATCTTGCTGGTACATGTGTATCATGCTGGTGCGTGTATATCATGTCGGGTGCGTGTGTATCATGTCAGGTGCGTGTGTATCATGTCAGGTGCATGTGTATCATGTCAGGTGCGTGTGTATCATGTCAGGTGCATGTGTATCATGCTGGTGCATACGTATCATGTCAAGTGCATGTGTATGATGTGAGGTGCATGTGTATCATGTCAAGTGCATGTGTATCATGTCAGGTGCATGTGTATCATGCTGCTGCATGTGTATCATGTCAAGTGCATGTGTATCATGTCAGGTGCATGTGTATCATGTCAAGTGCATGTGTATCATGTCAGGGGCAGGTGTATCATGATGGTGCGTGTATATCATGTCAGGTGCGTGTGTATCATGTCAGGTGCGTGTGTATCATGTCAGGTGCATGTGTATCATGCTGGTGCGTGTATATCATGTCAGGTGCGTGTGTATCATGTCAGGTGCGTGTGTATCATGTCAGGTGCATGTGTATCATGCTGGTGCGTGTATATCATGTCAGGTGCGTGTGTATCATGTCAGGTGCGTGTGTATCATGCTGGTGCGTGTGTATCATGTCAGGTGCGTGTGTATCATGTCAGGTGCATGTGTATCATGCTGGTGCATATGTATCATGTCAAGTGCATGTGTATCATGTCAAGTGCATGTGTATCATGCTGGTACACGTGTATCATGTCAAGTTCATGTGTATCATGTCAGGTGCATGTGTAACATGCTGCTGCATGTGTATCATGCTGCTGCATGTGTATCATGCTGCTGCATGTGTATCATGTCAAGTGCATGTGTATCATGTCAGGTGCATGTGTATCATGTCAAGTGCATGTGTATCTTGCTGGTACATGTGTATCATGCTGGTGCGTGTATATCATGTCAGGTGCGTGTGTATCATGTCAGGTGCATGTGTACCATGCTGTTGCATGTGTATCATGTCAAATGCATGTGTATCATGTCACGTGCATGTGTATCATGTCAGGCGCATGTGTATCATGTCAGGTGCATGTGTATCATGCTGGTGCATGTGTATCACGTCAGGTGTGTGTGTATCATGTCAGGTGCATGTGTATCATGCTGGTGTGTGTATATCAAGTCAGGTGCGTGTGTATCATGTCAGGTGCATGTGTATCATGTCAGGTGCATGTGTATCATGTCAGGCACATGTGTATCATGTCAGGTGCATGTGTATCATGCTGGTGCATGTGTATCATGTCAGGTGCGTGTGTATCATGTCAGGTGCATGTGTATCATGTCAGGTGCATGTGTATCATGTCGGGTGCATGTGTATCATGTCAAGTGCATGTGTTCCATGTCAGGTGCATGTGTATCATGTCAGGCGCATGTGTATCATGTCAGGTGCATGTGTATCATGCCGGTGCATGTGTATCATGTCAGGTGCATGTGTATCATGGCAGGCGCATGTGTATCATGTCAGGTGCATGTGTATCATGCTGGTACACGTGTATCATGTCAAGTGCATGTGTATCATGTCAGGTGCATGGGTATTATGCTGGTGCGTGTATATCATGTCAGGTGCGTGTGTATCATGTCAGGTGCGTGTGTATCATGTCAGGTGCGTCTGTATCATGCTGGTGCGTGTGTATCATGTCAGGTGCGTGTGTATCATCTCAGGTGCATGTGTATCATGCTGGTGGGTGTGTATCATGTCAAGTGCATGTGTATCATGTCAGGTGCATGTGTATCATGTCAAGTGCATGTGTATCTTGCTGGTACATGTGTATCATGCTGGTGCGTGTATATCATATCAGGTGCGTGTGTATCATGTCAGGTGCGTGTGTATCATGTCAGGTGCGTGTGGATCATGTCAGGTGCGTGTGTATCATGCTGCTGCATCTGTATCATGTCAAGTGCATGTGTATCATGTCAGGTGCATGTGTATCATGTCAGGTGCATGTGTATCATGTCAGGTGCATGTGTACCATGCTGTTGCATGTGTATCATGTCAATTGCATGTGTATCATGCCAGGTGCATGTGTATCATGTCAAGTGCATGTGTATCATGTCAGGTGCATGGGTATCATGCTGGTGCGTGTATATCATGTCAGGTGCGTGTGTATCATGTCAGGTGCGTGTGTATCATGCTGGTGCGCGTGTATCATTTCAGGTCCGTGTGTATCATGTCAGGTGCGTGTGTATCAT
This sequence comes from Microtus oregoni, assembly GCF_018167655.1. NCBI lineage: Eukaryota > Metazoa > Chordata > Mammalia > Rodentia > Cricetidae > Microtus > Microtus oregoni. Next base: position 353,586 of record NW_024544840.1, on the reverse strand, counting down.
GCTGGTGCGTGTATATCATGTCAGGTGCGTGTGTATCATGTCAGGTGCGTTTGTATCATGCTGGTGCGTGTGTATCATGTCAGGTGCGTGTGTATCATGTCAGGTGCGTGTGTATCATGCTGGTGGGTGTGTATCATGTCAAGTGCATGTGTATCATGTCAGGTGCATGTGTATCATGTCAAGTGCATGTGTATCATGTCAGGTGCATGTGTATCATGCTGCTGCATGTGTATCATGCTGCTGCGTGTGTATCATGCTGCTGCATGTGTATCATGTCAACTGCATGTGTATCATGTCAGGTGCATGTGTATAATGTCAAGTGCATGTGTATCTTGCTGGTACATGTGTATCATGCTGGTGCGTGTATATCATGTCGGGTGCGTGTGTATCATGTCAGGTGCGTGTGTATCATGTCAGGTGCGTGTGTATCATGTCAGGTGCATGTGTATCATGCTGGTGCCTGTATATCATGTCAGGTGCGTGTGTATCATGTCAGGTGCGTGTGTATCATGCTGGTGCATGTGTATCATGTCAAGTGCATGTGTATGATGTGAGGTGCATGTGTATCATGTCAAGTGCATGTGTATCATGTCAGGTGCATGTGTATCATGCTGCTGCATGTGTATCATGTCAAGTGCATGTGTATCATGTCAGGGGCAGGTGTATCATGCTGGTGCGTGTATATCATGTCAGGTGCGTGTGTATCATGTCAGGTGCGTGTGTATCATGCTGGTGCGTGTGTATCATGTCAGGTGCGTGTGTTCCATGTCAGGTGCATGTGTATCATGCTGCTGCATGTGTATAATGTCAAGTGCATGTGTATCATGTCAGGTGCATGTGTATCATGTCAAGTGCATGTGTATCATGTCAGGTGCATGTGTATCATGCTGGTGCGTGTATATCATGTCAGGTGCGTGTGTATCATGCTGGTGCGTGTGTATCATGTCAGGTGCGTGTGTATCATGTCAGGTGCGTGTGTATCATGCTGGTGCGTGTGTATCATGTCAGGTGCGTGTGTATCATGTCAAGTGCATGTGTATCTTGCTGTTACATGTGTATCATGCTGGTGCGTGTATATCATGTCAGGTGCGTGTGTATCATGTCAGGTGCGTGTGTATCATGTCATTTGCGTGTGTATCATGTCAGGTGCGTGTGTATCATGTCAGGTGCATGTGTATCATGCTGCTGCATGTGTATAATGTCAAGTGCATGTGTATCATGTCAGGTGCATGTGTATCATGTCAAGTGCATGTGTATCATGTCAGGTGCATGTGTATCATGCTGGTGCGTGTATATCATGTCAGGTGCGTGTGTATCATGTCAGGTGCGTGTGTATCATGCTGGTGCGTGTGTATCATGTCAGGTGCGTGTGTATCATGTCAGGTGCATGTGTATCATGCTGGTGCATATGTATCATGTCAAGTGCATGTGTATCATGTCAAGTGCATGTGTATCATGCTGGTACACGTGTATCATGTCAAGTTCATGTGTATCATGTCAGGTGCATGTGTAACATGCTGCTGCATGTGTATCATGCTGCTGCATGTGTATCATGCTGCTGCATGTGTATCATGTCAAGTGCATGTGTATCATGTCAGGTGCATGTGTATCATGTCAAGTGCATGTGTATCTTGCTGGTACATGTGTATCATGCTGGTGCGTGTATATCATGTCAGGTGCGTGTGTATCATGTCAGGTGCATGTGTACCATGCTGTTGCATGTGTATCATGTCAAATGCATGTGTATCATGTCACGTGCATGTGTATCATGTCAGGCGCATGTGTATCATGTCAGGTGCATGTGTATCATGCTGGTGCATGTGTATCACGTCAGGTGTGTGTGTATCATGTCAGGTGCATGTGTATCATGCTGGTGTGTGTATATCAAGTCAGGTGCGTGTGTATCATGTCAGGTGCATGTGTATCATGTCAGGTGCATGTGTATCATGTCAGGCACATGTGTATCATGTCAGGTGCATGTGTATCATGCTGGTGCATGTGTATCATGTCAGGTGCGTGTGTATCATGTCAGGTGCATGTGTATCATGTCAGGTGCATGTGTATCATGTCGGGTGCATGTGTATCATGTCAAGTGCATGTGTTCCATGTCAGGTGCATGTGTAACATGTCAGGCGCATGTGTATCATGTCAGGTGCATGTGTATCATGCCGGTGCATGTGTATCATGTCAGGTGCATGTGTATCATGTCAGGCGCATGTGTATCATGTCAGGTGCATGTGTATCATGCTGGTACACGTGTATCATGTCAAGTGCATGTGTATCATGTCAGGTGCATGGGTATTATGCTGGTGCGTGTATATCATGTCAGGTGCGTGTGTATCATGTCAGGTGCCTGTGTATCATGTCAGGTGCGTCTGTATCATGCTGGTGCGTGTGTATCATGTCAGGTGCGTGTGTATCATCTCAGGTGCATGTGTATCATGCTGGTGGGTGTGTATCATGTCAAGTGCATGTGTATCATGTCAGGTGCATGTGTATCATGTCAAGTGCATGTGTATCTTGCTGGTACATGTGTATCATGCTGGTGCGTGTATATCATATCAGGTGCGTGTGTATCATGTCAGGTGCGTGTGTATCATGTCAGGTGCGTGTGGATCATGTCAGGTGCGTGTGTATCATGCTGCTGCATCTGTATCATGTCAAGTGCATGTGTATCATGTCAGGTGCATGTGTATCATGTCAGGTGCATGTGTATCATGTCAGGTGCATGTGTACCATGCTGTTGCATGTGTATCATGTCAATTGCATGTGTATCATGCCAGGTGCATGTGTATCATGTCAAGTGCATGTGTATCATGTCAGGTGCATGGGTATCATGCTGGTGCGTGTATATCATGTCAGGTGCGTGTGTATCATGTCAGGTGCGTGTGTATCATGCTGGTGCGCGTGTATCATTTCAGGTCCGTGTGTATCATGTCAGGTGCGTGTGTATCATGCTGGTGCGTGTATATCATGTCAGGTGCGTGTGTATCATGTCAGGTGCGTTTGTATCATGCTGGTGCGTGTGTATCATGTCAGGTGCGTGTGTATCATGTCAGGTGCGTGTGTATCATGCTGGTGGGTGTGTATCATGTCAAGTGCATGTGTATCATGTCAGGTGCATGTGTATCATGTCAAGTGCATGTGTATCATGTCAGGTGCATGTGTATCATGCTGCTGCATGTGTATCATGCTGCTGCGTGTGTATCATGCTGCTGCATGTGTATCATGTCAACTGCATGTGTATCATGTCAGGTGCATGTGTATAATGTCAAGTGCATGTGTATCTTGCTGGTACATGTGTATCATGCTGGTGCGTGTATATCATGTCGGGTGCGTGTGTATCATGTCAGGTGCGTGTGTATCATGTCAGGTGCATGTGTATCATGTCAGGTGCGTGTGTATCATGTCAGGTGCATGTGTATCATGCTGGTGCATACGTATCATGTCAAGTGCATGTGTATGATGTGAGGTGCATGTGTATCATGTCAAGTGCATGTGTATCATGTCAGGTGCATGTGTATCATGCTGCTGCATGTGTATCATGTCAAGTGCATGTGTATCATGTCAGGTGCATGTGTATCATGTCAAGTGCATGTGTATCATGTCAGGGGCAGGTGTATCATGCTGGTGCGTGTATATCATGTCAGGTGCGTGTGTATCATGTCAGGTGCGTGTGTATCATGTCAGGTGCATGTGTATCATGCTGGTGCGTGTATATCATGTCAGGTGCGTGTGTATCATGTCAGGTGCGTGTGTATCATGCTGGTGCATGTGTATCATGTCAGGTGCGTGTATATCATGTCAGGTGCGTGTGTATCATGCTGGTGCATGTGTATCATGTCAAGTGCATGTGTATCATGTCAGGTGCATGTGTATCATGTCAAGTGCATGTGTATCATGTCAGGTGCATGTGTATCATGCTGGTGCGTGTATATCATGTCAGGTGCGTGTGTATCATGTCAGGTGCGTGTGTATCATGCTCGTGCGTGTGTATCATGTCAGGTGCGTGTGTTCCATGTCAGGTGCATGTGTATCATGCTGCTGCATGTGTATAATGTCAAGTGCATGTGTATCATGTCAGGTGCATGTGTATCATGTCAAGTGCATGTGTATCATGTCAGGTGCATGTGTATCATGCTGGTGCGTGTATATCATGTCAGGTGCGTGTGTATCATGTCAGGTGCGTGTGTATCATGCTGGTGCGTGTGTATCATGTCAGGTGCATGTGTATCATGTCAGGTGCATGTGTATCATGCTGGTGCATATGTATCATGTCAAGTGCATGTGTATCATGTCAGGTGCATGTGTATCATGTCAAGTTCATGTGTATCATGTCAGGTGCATGTGTATCATCCTGCTGCATGTGTATCATGCTGCTGCATGTGTATCATGTCAAGTGCATGTGTATCATGTCAGGTGCATGTGTATCATGTCAGGTGCATGTGTATCAAGTCAAGTGCACGTGTATCATGTCAGGTGCATGTGTACCATGCTGCTGCATGTGTATCATGTCAAATGCATGTGTATCATGCCAGGTGCATGTGTATCATGTCAAGTGCATGTGTATCATGTCAGGTGCATGTGTATCATGTCAAGTGCATGTGTATCTTGCTGTAACATGTGTATCATGCTGGTGCGTGTATATCATGTCAGGTGCGTGTGTATCATGTCAGGTGCGTGTGTATCATGTCAGGTGCGTGTGTATCATGTCAGGTGCGTGTGTATCATGTCAGGTGCATGTGTATCATGCTGCTGCATGTGTATAATGTCAAGTGCATGTGTATCATGTCAGGTGCATGTGTATCATGTCAAGTGCATGTGTATCATGTCAGGTGCATGTGTATCATGCTGGTGCGTGTATATCATGTCAGGTGCGTGTGTATCATGTCAGGTGCGTGTGTATCATGCTGGTGCGTGTGTATCATGTCAGGTGCGTGTGTATCATCTCAGGTGCATGTGTATCATGCTGGTGGGTGTGTATCATGTCAAGTGCATGTGTATCATGTCAGGTGCATGTGTATCATGTCAAGTGCATGTGTATCATGTCAGGTGCATGTGTATCATGCTGCTGCATGTGTATCATGCTGCTGCATGTGTATCATGCTGCTGCATGTGTATCATGTCAAGTGCATGTGTATCATGTCAGGTGCATGTGTATCATGTCAAGTGCATGTGTATCTTGCTGGTACATGTGTATCATGCTGGTGCGTGTATATCATATCAGGTGCGTGTGTATCATGTCAGGTGCGTGTGTATCATGACAGGTGCGTGTGGATCATGTCAGGTGCGTGTGTATCATGCTGCTGCATCTGTATCATGTCAAGTGCATGTGTATCATATCAGGTGCATGTGTATCATGTCAGGTGCATGTGTATCATGTCAGGTGCATGTGTACCATGCTGTTGCATGTGTATCATGTCAAATGCATGTGTATCATGCCAGGTGCATGTGTATCATGTCAAGTGCATGTGTATCATGTCAGGTGCATGGGTATCATGCTGGTGCGTGTATATCATGTCAGGTGCGTGTGTATCATGTCAGGTGCGTGTGTATCATGCTGGTGCGCGTGTATCATTTCAGGTCCGTGTGTATCATGTCAGGTGCGTGTGTATCATGCTGGTGCGTGTATATCATGTCAGGTGCGTGTGTATCATGTCAGGTGCGTTTGTATCATGCTGGTGCGTGTGTATCATGTCAGGTGCGTGTGTATCATGTCAGGTGCGTGTGTATCATGCTGGTGGGTGTGTATCATGTCAAGTGCATGTGTATCATGTCAGGTGCATGTGTATCATGTCAAGTGCATGTGTATCATGTCAGGTGCATGTGTATCATGCTGCTGCATGTGTATCATGCTGCTGCGTGTGTATCATGCTGCTGCATGTGTATCATGTCAACTGCATGTGTATCATGTCAGGTGCATGTGTATAATGTCAAGTGCATGTGTATCTTGCTGGTACATGTGTATCATGCTGGTGCGTGTATATCATGTCGGGTGCGTGTGTATCATGTCAGGTGCGTGTGTATCATGTCAGGTGCGTGTGTATCATGTCAGGTGCATGTGTATCATGCTGGTGCCTGTATATCATGTCAGGTGCGTGTGTATCATGTCAGGTGCGTGTGTATCATGCTGGTGCATGTGTATCATGTCAAGTGCATGTGTATGATGTGAGGTGCATGTGTATCATGTCAAGTGCATGTGTATCATGTCAGGTGCATGTGTATCATGCTGCTGCATGTGTATCATGTCAAGTGCATGTGTATCATGTCAGGTGCATGTGTATCATGCTGCTGCATGTGTATCATGTCAAGTGCATGTGTATCATGTCAGGTGCATGTGTATCATGTCAAGTGCATGTGTATCATGTCAGGGGCAGGTGTATCATGCTGGTGCGTGTATATCATGTCAGGTGCGTGTGTATCATGTCAGGTGCGTGTGTATCATGCTGGTGCGTGTGTATCATGTCAGGTGCGTGTGTTCCATGTCAGGTGCATGTGTATCATGCTGCTGCATGTGTATAATGTCAAGTGCATGTGTATCATGTCAGGTGCATGTGTATCATGTCAAGTGCATGTGTATCATGTCAGGTGCATGTGTATCATGCTGGTGCGTGTATATCATGTCAGGTGCGTGTGTATCATGCTGGTGCGTGTGTATCATGTCAGGTGCGTGTGTATCATGTCAGGTGCGTGTGTATCATGCTGGTGCGTGTGTATCATGTCAGGTGCGTGTGTATCATGTCAAGTGCATGTGTATCTTGCTGTTACATGTGTATCATGCTGGTGCGTGTATATCATGTCAGGTGCGTGTGTATCATGTCAGGTGCGTGTGTATCATGTCAGGTGCATGTGTATCATGCTGCTGCATGTGTATAATGTCAAGTGCATGTGTATCATGTCAGGTGCATGTGTATCATGTCAAGTGCATGTGTATCATGTCAGGTGCATGTGTATCATGCTGGTGCGTGTATATCATGTCAGGTGCGTGTGTATCATGTCAGGTGCGTGTGTATCATGCTGGTGCGTGTGTATCATGTCAGGTGCGTGTGTATCATGTCAGGTGCATGTGTATCATGCTGGTGCATATGTATCATGTCAAGTGCATGTGTATCATGTCAAGTGCATGTGTATCATGCTGGTACACGTGTATCATGTCAAGTTCATGTGTATCATGTCAGGTGCATGTGTAACATGCTGCTGCATGTGTATCATGCTGCTGCATGTGTATCATGCTGCTGCATGTGTATCATGTCAAGTGCATGTGTATCATGTCAGGTGCGTGTGTATCATGTCAGGTGCATGTGTACCATGCTGTTGCATGTGTATCATGTCAAATGCATGTGTATCATGTCACGTGCATGTGTATCATGTCAGGCGCATGTGTATCATGTCAGGTGCATGTGTATCATGCTGGTGCATGTGTATCACGTCAGGTGTGTATGTATCATGTCAGGTGCATGTGTATCATGCTGGTGTGTGTATATCAAGTCAGGTGCGTGTGTATCATGTCAGGTGCATGTGTATCATGTCAGGTGCATGTGTATCATGTCAGGCACATGTGTATCATGTCAGGTGCATGTGTATCATGCTGGTGCATGTGTATCATGTCAGGTGCGTGTGTATCATGTCAGGTGCATGTGTATCATGTCAGGTGCATGTGTATCATGTCGGGTGCATGTGTATCATGTCAAGTGCATGTGTTCCATGTCAGGTGCATGTGTATCATGTCAGGCGCATGTGTATCATGTCAGGTGCATGTGTATCATGCCGGTGCATGTGTATCATGTCAGGTGCATGTGTATCATGTCAGGCGCATGTGTATCATGTCAGGTGCATGTGTATCATGCTGGTACACGTGTATCATGTCAAGTGCATGTGTATCATGTCAGGTGCATGGGTATTATGCTGGTGCGTGTATATCATGTCAGGTGCGTGTGTATCATGTCAGGTGCGTGTGTATCATGTCAGGTGCGTCTGTATCATGCTGGTGCGTGTGTATCATGTCAGGTGCGTGTGTATCATCTCAGGTGCATGTGTATCATGCTGGTGGGTGTGTATCATGTCAAGTGCATGTGTATCATGTCAGGTGCATGTGTATCATGTCAAGTGCATGTGTATCATGTCAGGTGCATGTGTATCATGCTGCTGCATGTGTATCATGCTGCTGCATGTGTATCATGCTGCTGCATGTGTATCATGTCAAGTGCATGTGTATCATGTCAGGTGCATGTGTATCTTGCTGGTACATGTGTATCATGCTGGTGCGTGTATATCATATCAGGTGCGTGTGTATCATGTCAGGTGCGTGTGTATCATGTCAGGTGCGTGTGGATCATGTCAGGTGCGTGTGTATCATGCTGCTGCATCTGTATCATGTCAAGTGCATGTGTATCATGTCAGGTGCATGTGTATCATGTCAGGTGCATGTGTACCATGCTGTTGCATGTGTATCATGTCAATTGCATGTGTATCATGCCAGGTGCATGTGTATCATGTCAAGTGCATGTGTATCATGTCAGGTGCATGGGTATCATGCTGGTGCGTGTATATCATGTCAGGTGCGTGTGTATCATGTCAGGTGCGTGTGTATCATGCTGGTGCGCGTGTATCATTTCAGGTCCGTGTGTATCATGTCAGGTGCGTGTGTATCATGCTGGTGCGTGTATATCATGTCAGGTGCGTGTGTATCATGTCAGGTGCGTTTGTATCATGCTGGTGCGTGTGTATCATGTCAGGTGCGTGTGTATCATGTCAGGTGCGTGTGTATCATGCTGGTGGGTGTGTATCATGTCAAGTGCATGTGTATCATGTCAGGTGCATGTGTATCATGTCAAGTGCATGTGTATCATGTCAGGTGCATGTGTATCATGCTGCTGCATGTGTATCATGCTGCTGCGTGTGTATCATGCTGCTGCATGTGTATCATGTCAACTGCATGTGTATCATGTCAGGTGCATGTGTATCATGTCAAGTGCATGTGTATCTTGCTGGTACATGTGTATCATGCTGGTGCGTGTATATCATGTCGGGTGCGTGTGTATCATGTCAGGTGCGTGTGTATCATGTCAGGTGCATGTGTATCATGTCAGGTGCGTGTGTATCATGTCAGGTGCATGTGTATCATGCTGGTGCATACGTATCATGTCAAGTGCATGTGTATGATGTGAGGTGCATGTGTATCATGTCAAGTGCATGTGTATCATGTCAGGTGCATGTGTATCATGCTGCTGCGTGTGTATCATGCTGCTGCATGTGTATCATGTCAACTGCATGTGTATCATGTCAGGTGCATGTGTATCATGTCAAGTGCATGTGTATCTTGCTGGTACATGTGTATCATGCTGGTGCGTGTATATCATTTCAGGTGCGTGTGTATCATGTCAGGTGCGTGTGTATCATGTCAGGTGCGTGTGTATCATGTCAGGTGCGTGTGGATCATGTCAGGTGCATGTGTATCATGTCAGGTGCATGTGGATAATATCAGGTGCATGTGTATCATGCTGCTGCATCTGTATCATGTCAAGTGCATGTGTATCATGTCAGGTGCATGTGTATCATGTCAAGTGCATGTGTATCATGTCAGGTGCATGTGTATCATGTCAAGTGCATGTGTATCTTGCTGGTACATGTGTATCATGCTGGTGCGTGTATATCATGTCAGGTGCGTGTGTATCATGTCAGTTGTGTGTGTATCATGTCAGGTGCGTGTGTATCATGTCAGGTGCGTGTGTATCATGTCAGGTGCATGTGTATCATGTCAGGTGCATGTGTATCATGTCAGGTGCGTGTGTATCATGTCAAGTGCATGTGTATCATGTCAGGTGCATGTGTACCATGCTGTTGCATGTGTATCATGTCAAATGCATGTGTATCATGCCAGGTGCATGTGTATCATGTCAAGTGCATGTGTATCATGTCAGGTACATGGGTATCATGCTGGTGCGTGTATATCATGTCAGGTGCGTGTGTATCATGTCAGGTGCGTGTGTATCATGCTGGTGCGCGTGTATCATTTTAGGTCCGTGTGTATCATGTCAGGTGCGTGTGTATCATGCTGGTGCGTGTATATCATGTCAGGTGCGTGTGTATCATGTCAGGTGCATTTGTATCATGCTGGTGCGTGTGTATCATGTCAGGTGCATGTGTATCATGTCAGGTGCGTGTGTATCATGCTGGTGGGTGTGTATCATGTCAAGTGCATGTGTATCATGTCAGGTGCATGTATATCATGTCAAGTGCATGTGTATCATGTCAGGTGCATGTGTATCATGCTGCTGCATGTGTATCATGCTGCTGCGTGTGTATCATGCTGCTGCATGTGTATCATGTCAACTGCATGTGTATCATGTCAGGTGCATGTGTATAATGTCAAGTGCATGTGTATCTTGCTGGTACATGTGTATCATGCTGGTGCGTGTATATCATGTCGGGTGCGTGTGTATCATGTCAGGTGCGTGTGAATCATGTCAGGTGCATGTGTATCATGTCAGGTGCGTGTGTATCATGTCAGGTGCGTGTGTATCATGCTGGTGCATACGTATCATGTCAAGTGCATGTGTATGATGTGAGGTGCATGTGTATCATGTCAAGTGCATGTGTATCATGTCAGGTGCATGTGTATCATGCTGCTGCATGTGTATCATGTCAAGTGCATGTGTATCATGTCAGGTGCATGTGTATCATGTCAAGTGCATGTGTATCATGTCAGGGGCAGGTGTATCATGCTGGTGCGTGTATATCATGTCAGGTGCGTGTGTATCATGTCAGGTGCGTGTGTATCATGTCAGGTGCGTGTGTATCATGTCAGGTGCATGTGTATCATGCTGGTGCCTGTATATCATGTCAGGTGCGTGTGTATCATGTCAGGTGCGTGTGTATCATGCTGGTGCATGTGTATCATGTCAGGTGCGTGTGTATCATGTCAGGTGCGTGTGTATCATGCTGGTGCATGTGTATCATGTCAAGTGCATGTGTATGATGTGAGGTGCATGTGTATCATGTCAAGTGCATGTGTATCATGTCAGGTGCATGTGTATCATGCTGATGCATGTGTATCATGTCAAGTGCATGTGTATCATGTCAGGTGCATGTGTATCATGCTGCTGCATGTGTATCATGTCAAGTGCATGTGTATCATGTCAGGTGCATGTGTATCATGTCAAGTGCATGTGTATCATGTCAGGGGCAGGTGTATCATGCTGGTGCGTGTATATCATGTCAGGTGCGTGTGTATCATGTCAGGTGCGTGTGTATCATGCTGGTGCGTGTGTATCATGTCAGGTGCGTGTGTTCCATGTCAGGTGCATGTGTATCATGCTGCTGCATGTGTATAATGTCAAGTGCATGTGTATCATGTCAGGTGCATGTGTATCATGTCAAGTGCATGTGTATCATGTCAGGTGCATGTGTATCATGCTGGTGCATGTATATCATGTCAGGTGCGTGTGTATCATGTCAGGTGCGTGTGTATCATGCTGGTGCTTGTGTATCATGTCAGGTGCGTGTGTATCATGTCAGGTGCGTGTGTATCATGCTGGTGCGTGTGTATCATGTCAGGTGTGTGTGTATCATGTCAAGTGCATGTGTATCTTGCTGTTACATGTGTATCATGCTGGTGCGTGTATATCATGTCAGGTGCGTGTGTATCATGTCAGGTGCGTGTGTATCATGTCATTTGCGTGTGTATCATGTCAGGTGCGTGTGTATCATGTCAGGTGCATGTGTATCATGCTGCTGCATGTGTATAATGTCAAGTGCATGTGTATCATGTCAGGTGCATGTGTATCATGTCAAGTGCATGTGTATCATGTCAGGTGCATGTGTATCATGCTGGTGCGTGTATATCATGTCAGGTGCGTGTGTATCATGTCAGGTGCGTGTGTATCATGCTGGTGCGTGTGTATCATGTCAGGTGCGTGTGTATCATGTCAGGTGCATGTGTATCATGCTGGTGCATATGTATCATGTCAAGTGCATGTGTATCATGTCAAGTGCATGTGTATCATGTCAGGTGCATGTGTATCATGTCAAGTTCATGTGTATCATGTCAGGTGCATGTGTATCATGCTGCTGCATGTGTATCATGCTGCTGCATGTGTATCATGCTGCTGCATGTGTATCATGTCAAGTGCATGTGTATCATGTCAGGTGCATGTGTATCATGTCAAGTGCATGTGTATCTTGCTGGTACATGTGTATCATGCTGGTGCGTGTATATCATGTCAGGTGCGTGTGTATCATGTCAGGTGTGTGTGTATCATGTCAGGTGCGTGTGTATCATGTCAAGTGCATGTGTATCATGTTAGGTGCATGTGTACCATGCTGTTGCATGTGTATCATGTCAAATGCATGTGTATCATGTCAGGCGCATGTGTATCATGTCAGGTGCATGTGTATCATGCTGGTGCATGTGTATCATGTCAGGTGTGTGTGTATCATGTCAGGTGCATGTGTATCATGCTGGTGTGTGTATATCAAGTCAGGTGCCTGTGTATCATGTCAGGTGCATGTGTATCATGTCAGGTGCATGTGTATCATGTCAGGCACATGTGTATCATGTCAGGTGCATGTGTATCATGCTGGTGCATGTGTATCATGTCAGGTGCGTGTGTATCATGTCAGGTGCATGTGTATCATGTCAGGTGCATGTGTATCATGTCGGGTGCATGTGTATCATGTCAAGTGCATGTGTTCCATGTCAGGTGCATGTGTATCATGTCAGGCGCATGTGTATCATGTCAGGCGCATGTGTATCATGCCGGTGCATGTGTATCATGTCAGGTGCATGTGTATCATGTCAGGCGCATGTGTATCATGTCAGGTGCATGTGTATCATGCTGGTACACGTGTATCATGTCAAGTGCATGTGTATCATGTCAGGTGCATGGGTATTATGCTGGTGCGTGTATATCATGTCAGGTGCGTGTGTATCATGTCAGGTGCGTGTGTATCATGTCAGGTGCGTTTGTATCATGCTGCTGCGTGTGTATCATGTCAGGTGCGTGTGTATCATCTCAGGTGCATGTGTATCATGCTGGTGGGTGTGTATCATGTCAAGTGCATGTGTATCATGTCAGGTGCATGTGTATCATGTCAAGTGCATGTGTATTATGTCAGGTGCATGTGTATCATGCTGCTGCATGTGTATCATGCTGCTGCATGTGTATCATGCTGCTGCATGTGTATCATGTCAAGTGCATGTGTATCATGTCAGGTGCATGTGTATCATGTCAAGTGCATGTGTATCTTGCTGGTACATGTGTATCATGCTGGTGCGTGTATATCATGTCAGGTGCGTGTGTATCATGTCAGGTGCGTGTGTATCATGTCAGGTGCGTGTGGATCATGTCAGGTGCGTGTGTATCATGCTGCTGCATCTGTATCATGTCAAGTGCATGTGTATCATGTCAGGTGCATGTGTATCATGTCAGGTGCATGTGTATCATGTCAGGTGCATGTGTACCATGCTGTTGCATGTGTATCATGTCAAATGCATGTGTATCATGCCAGGTGCATGTGTATCATGTCAAGTGCATGTGTATCATGTCAGGTGCATGGGTATCATGCTGGTGCGTGTATATCATGTCAGGTGCGTGTGTATCATGTCAGGTGCGTGTGTATCATGCTGGTGCGCGTGTATCATTTCAGGTCCGTGTGTATCATGTCAGGTGCGTGTGTATCATGCTGGTGCGTGTATATCATGTCAGGTGCGTGTGTATCATGTCAGGTGCGTTTGTATCATGCTGGTGCGTGTGTATCATGTCAGGTACGTGTGTATCATGTCAGGTGCGTGTGTATCACGCTGGTGGGTGTGTATCATGTCAAGTGCATGTGTATCATGTCAGGTGCATGTGTATCATGTCAAGTGCATGTGTATCATGTCAGGTGCATGTGTATCATGCTGCTGCATGTGTATCATGCTGCTGCGTGTGTATCATGCTGCTGCATGTGTATCATGTCAACTGCATGTGTATCATGTCAGGTGCGTGTGTATCATGTCAGGTGCATGTGTATCATGCTGGTGCATACGTATCATGTCAAGTGCATGTGTATGATGTGAGGTGCATGTGTATCATGTCAAGTGCATGTGTATCATGTCAGGTGCATGTGTATCATGCTGCTGCATGTGTATCATGTCAAGTGCATGTGTATCATGTCAGGTGCGTGTGTATCATGTCAGGTGCGTGTGTATCATGTCAGGTGCATGTGTATCATGCTGGTGCGTGTATATCATGTCAGGTGCGTGTGTATCATGTCAGGTGCGTGTGTATCATGCTGGTGCATGTGTATCATGTCAGGTGCGTGTATATCATGTCAGGTGCGTGTGTATCATGTCAGGTGCGTGTGTATCATGCTGGTGCGTGTGTATCATGTCAAGTGCATGTGTATCATGTCAGGTGCATGTGTATCATGCTGGTGCGTGTATATCATGTCAGGTGCGTGTGTATCATGTCAGGTGCGTGTGTATCATGCTGGTGCGTGTGTATCATGTCAGGTGCGTGTGTTCCATGTCAGGTGCATGTGTATCATGCTGCTGCATGTGTATAATGTCATGTGCATGTGTATCATGTCAGGTGCATGTGTATCATGTCAAGTGCATGTGTATCATGTCAGGTGCATGTGTATCATGCTGGTGCGTGTATATCATGTCAGGTGCGTGTGTATCATGTCAGGTGCGTGTGTATCATGCTGGTGCGTGTGTATCATGTCAGGTGCGTGTGTATCATGCTGGTGCTTGTGTATCATGTCAGGTGCGTGTGTATCATGTCAGGTGCGTGTGTATCATGCTGGTGCGTGTGTATCATGTCAGGTGTGTGTGTATCATGTCAAGTGCATGTGTATCTTGCTGTTACATGTGTATCATGCTGGTGCGTGTATATCATGTCAGGTGCGTGTGTATCATGTCAGGTGCGTGTGTATCATGTCATTTGCGTGTGTATCATGTCAGGTGCGTGTGTATCATGTCAGGTGCATGTGTATCATGCTGCTGCATGTGTATAATGTCAAGTGCATGTGTATCATGTCAGGTGCATGTGTATCATGTCAAGTGCATGTGTATCATGTCAGGTGCATGTGTATCATGCTGGTGCGTGTATATCATGTCAGGTGCGTGTGTATCATGTCAGGTGCGTGTGTATCATGCTGGTGCGTGTGTATCATGTCAGGTGCGTGTGTATCATGTCAGGTGCATGTGTATCATGCTGGTGCATATGTATCATGTCAAGTGCATGTGTATCATGTCAAGTGCATGTGTATCATGTCAGGTGCATGTGTATCATGTCAAGTTCATGTGTATCATGTCAGGTGCATGTGTATCATGCTGCTGCATGTGTATCATGCTGCTGCATGTGTATCATGCTGCTGCATGTGTATCATGTCAAGTGCATGTGTATCATGTCAGGTGCATGTGTATCATGTCAAGTGCATGTGTATCTTGCTGGTACATGTGTATCATGCTGGTGCGTGTATATCATGTCAGGTGCGTGTGTATCATGTCAGGTGTGTGTGTATCATGTCAGGTGCGTGTGTATCATGTCAAGTGCATGTGTATCATGTTAGGTGCATGTGTACCATGCTGTTGCATGTGTATCATGTCAAATGCATGTGTATCATGTCAGGCGCATGTGTATCATGTCAGGTGCATGTGTATCATGCTGGTGCATGTGTATCATGTCAGGTGTGTGTGTATCATGTCAGGTGCATGTGTATCATGCTGGTGTGTGTATATCAAGTCAGGTGCCTGTGTATCATGTCAGGTGCATGTGTATCATGTCAGGTGCATGTGTATCATGTCAGGCACATGTGTATCATGTCAGGTGCATGTGTATCATGCTGGTGCATGTGTATCATGTCAGGTGCGTGTGTATCATGTCAGGTGCATGTGTATCATGTCAGGTGCATGTGTATCATGTCGGGTGCATGTGTATCATGTCAAGTGCATGTGTTCCATGTCAGGTGCATGTGTATCATGTCAGGCGCATGTGTATCATGTCAGGCGCATGTGTATCATGCCGGTGCATGTGTATCATGTCAGGTGCATGTGTATCATGTCAGGCGCATGTGTATCATGTCAGGTGCATGTGTATCATGCTGGTACACGTGTATCATGTCAAGTGCATGTGTATCATGTCAGGTGCATGGGTATTATGCTGGTGCGTGTATATCATGTCAGGTGCGTGTGTATCATGTCAGGTGCGTGTGTATCATGTCAGGTGCGTTTGTATCATGCTGCTGCGTGTGTATCATGTCAGGTGCGTGTGTATCATCTCAGGTGCATGTGTATCATGCTGGTGGGTGTGTATCATGTCAAGTGCATGTGTATCATGTCAGGTGCATGTGTATCATGTCAAGTGCATGTGTATTATGTCAGGTGCATGTGTATCATGCTGCTGCATGTGTATCATGCTGCTGCATGTGTATCATGCTGCTGCATGTGTATCATGTCAAGTGCATGTGTATCATGTCAGGTGCATGTGTATCATGTCAAGTGCATGTGTATCTTGCTGGTACATGTGTATCATGCTGGTGCGTGTATATCATGTCAGGTGCGTGTGTATCATGTCAGGTGCGTGTGTATCATGTCAGGTGCGTGTGGATCATGTCAGGTGCGTGTGTATCATGCTGCTGCATCTGTATCATGTCAAGTGCATGTGTATCATGTCAGGTGCATGTGTATCATGTCAGGTGCATGTGTATCATGTCAGGTGCATGTGTACCATGCTGTTGCATGTGTATCATGTCAAATGCATGTGTATCATGCCAGGTGCATGTGTATCATGTCAAGTGCATGTGTATCATGTCAGGTGCATGGGTATCATGCTGGTGCGTGTATATCATGTCAGGTGCGTGTGTATCATGTCAGGTGCGTGTGTATCATGCTGGTGCGCGTGTATCATTTCAGGTCCGTGTGTATCATGTCAGGTGCGTGTGTATCATGCTGGTGCGTGTATATCATGTCAGGTGCGTGTGTATCATGTCAGGTGCGTTTGTATCATGCTGGTGCGTGTGTATCATGTCAGGTACGTGTGTATCATGTCAGGTGCGTGTGTATCATGCTGGTGGGTGTGTATCATGTCAAGTGCATGTGTATCATGTCAGGTGCATGTGTATCATGTCAAGTGCATGTGTATCATGTCAGGTGCATGTGTATCATGCTGCTGCATGTGTATCATGCTGCTGCGTGTGTATCATGCTGCTGCATGTGTATCATGTCAACTGCATGTGTATCATGTCAGGTGCGTGTGTATCATGTCAGGTGCATGTGTATCATGCTGGTGCATACGTATCATGTCAAGTGCATGTGTATGATGTGAGGTGCATGTGTATCATGTCAAGTGCATGTGTATCATGTCAGGTGCATGTGTATCATGCTGCTGCATGTGTATCATGTCAAGTGCATGTGTATCATGTCAGGTGCGTGTGTATCATGTCAGGTGCGTGTGTATCATGTCAGGTGCATGTGTATCATGCTGGTGCGTGTATATCATGTCAGGTGCGTGTGTATCATGTCAGGTGCGTGTGTATCATGCTGGTGCATGTGTATCATGTCAGGTGCGTGTATATCATGTCAGGTGCGTGTGTATCATGTCAGGTGCGTGTGTATCATGCTGGTGCGTGTGTATCATGTCAAGTGCATGTGTATCATGTCAGGTGCATGTGTATCATGCTGGTGCGTGTATATCATGTCAGGTGCGTGTGTATCATGTCAGGTGCGTGTGTATCATGCTGGTGCGTGTGTATCATGTCAGGTGCGTGTGTTCCATGTCAGGTGCATGTGTATCATGCTGCTGCATGTGTATAATGTCATGTGCATGTGTATCATGTCAGGTGCATGTGTATCATGTCAAGTGCATGTGTATCATGTCAGGTGCATGTGTATCATGCTGGTGCGTGTATATCATGTCAGGTGCGTGTGTATCATGTCAGGTGCGTGTGTATCATGCTGGTGCGTGTGTATCATGTCAGGTGCGTGTGTATCATGTCAGGTGCATGTGTATCATGCTGGTGCATATGTATCATGTCAAGTGCATGTGTATCATGTCAGGTGCATGTGTATCATGTCAAGTTCATGTGTATCATGTCAGGTGCATGTGTATCATGCTGCTGCATGTGTATCATGCTGCTGCATGTGTATCATGCTGCTGCATGTGTATCATGTCAAGTGCATGTGTATCATGTCAGGTGCATGTGTATCATGTCAAGTGCATGTGTATCTTGCTGGTACATGTGTATCATGCTGGTGCGTGTATATCATGTCAGGTGCGTGTGTATCATGTCAGGTGTGTGTGTATCATGTCATGTGCGTGTGTATCATGTCAGGTGCATGTGTATCATGTCAGGTGCATGTGTATCATGTCAGGTGCGTGTGTATCATGTCAAGTGCATGTGTATCATGTCAGGTGCATGTGTACCATGCTGTTGCATGTGTATCATGTCAAATGCATGTGTATCATGCCAGGTGCATGTGTATCATGTCAAGTGCATGTGTATCATGTCAGGTGCATGGGTATCATGCTGGTGCGTGTATATCATGTCAGGTGCGTGTGTATCATGTCAGGTGCGTGTGTATCATGCTGGTGCGTGTGTATCATTTCAGGTGCGTGTGTATCATGTCAGGTGCGTGTGTATCATGCTGGTGCGTGTATATCATGTCAGTTGCGTGTGTATCATGCCAGGTGCATGTGTATCATGTCAAGTGCATGTGTATCATGTCAGGTGCATGTGTATCATGTCAAGTGCATGTGTATCTTGCTGGTACATGTGTATCATGCTGGTGCGTGTATATCATTTCAGGTGCGTGTGTATCATGTCAGGTGCGTGTGTATCATGCTGGTGCGTGTTTATCATGTCAGGTGCATGTGTATCATGTCAGGTGCATGTGTATCATGCTGGTGCGTGTGTATCATGTCAGGTGCGTGTGTATCATGTCAGGTGCATGTGTATCATGCTGGTGCGTGTGTATCATGTCAGGTGCGTGTGTATCATGTCAGGTGCATGTGTATCATGCAGCTGCATCTGTATCATGTCAAGTGCATGTGTATCATGTCAGGTGCATGTGTATCATGTCAAGTGCATGTGTATCATGTCAGGTGCATGTGTATCATGCTGGTGCGTGTTTATCATGTCAGGTGCATGTGTATCATGTCAGGTGCATGTGTATCATGCTGGTGCGTGTGTATCATGTCAGGTGCGTGTGTATCATGTCAGGTGCATGTATATCATGCTGGTGCATATGTATCATGTCAAGTGCATGTGTATCATGTCAGGTGCATGTGTATCATGCTGGTGCATATGTATCATGTCAAGTGGATGTGTATCATGTCAGGTGCATGTGTATCATGTCAAGTTCATGTGTATCATGTCAGGTGCATGTGTATAATGCTGCTGCATGTGTATCATGCTGCTGCATGTGTATCATGTCAAGTGCATGTGTATCATGTCAGGTGCATGTGTATCATGTCAGGTGCATGTGTATCAAGTCAAGTGCACGTGTATCATGTCAGGTGCATGTGTACCATGCTGCTGCATGTGTATCATGTCAAATGCATGTGTATCATGCCAGGTGCATGTGTATCATGTCAAGTGCATGTGTATCATGTCAGGTGCATGTGTATCATGTCAAGTGCATGTGTATCTTGCTGTAACATGTGTATCATGCTGGTGCGTGTATATCATGTCAGGTGCGTGTGTATCATGTCAGGTGCATGTGTATCATGTCAAGTGCATGTGTATCATGTCAGGTGCATGGGTATCATGCTGGTGCGTGTATATCATGTCAGGTGCGTGTGTATCATGTCAGGTGCGTGTGTATCATGCTGGTGCGCGTGTATCATTTCAGGTCCGTGTGTATCATGTCAGGTGCGTGTGTATCATGCTGGTGCGTGTATATCATGTCAGGTGCGTGTGTATCATGTCAGGTGCATGTGTATCATGCTGGTGCGTGTATATCATGTCAGGTGCGTGTGTATCATGTCAGGTGCGTGTGTATCATGCTGGTGCGTGTGTATCATGTCAGGTGCATGTGTATCATGTCAGGTGCATGTGTATCATGCCAGGTGCATGTGTATCATGTCAAGTGCATGTGTATCATGTCAGGTGCATGTGTATCATGTCAAGTGCATGTGTATCATGTCATGTGCATGTGTATCATGTCAGGTGCATGTGTATCATGTCAAGTGCATGTGTATCATGTCAGGGGCAGGTGTATCATGCTGGTGCGTGTATATCATGTCAGGTGCGTGTGTATCATGTCAGGTGCGTGTGTATCATGTCAGGTGCGTGTGTATCATGTCAGGTGCATGTGTATCATGTCAAGTGCATGTGTATCATGTCATGTGCATGTGTATCATGTCAGGTGCATGTGTATCATGTCAAGTGCATGTGTATCATGTCAGGGGCAGGTGTATCATGCTGGTGCGTGTATATCATGTCAGGTGCGTGTGTATCATGTCAGGTGCATGTGTATCATGCTGGTGCGTGTGTATCATGTCAGGTGCGTGTGTATCATGTCAGGTGCATGTATATCATGCTGGTGCATATGTATCATGTCAAGTGCATGTGTATCATGTCAGGTGCATGTGTATCATGCTGGTGCATATGTATCATGTCAAGTGCATGTGTATCATGTCAGGTGCATGTGTATCATGTCAAGTTCATGTGTATCATGTCAGGTGCATGTGTATAATGCTGCTGCATGTGTATCATGCTGCTGCATGTGTATCATGTCAAGTGCATGTGTATCATGTCAGGTGCATGTGTATCATGTCAGGTGCATGTGTATCAAGTCAAGTGCACGTGTATCATGTCAGGTGCATGTGTACCATGCTGCTGCATGTGTATCATGTCAAATGCATGTGTATCATGCCAGGTGCATGTGTATCATGTCAAGTGCATGTGTATCATGTCAGGTGCATGTGTATCATGTCAAGTGCATGTGTATCTTGCTGTAACATGTGTATCATGCTGGTGCGTGTATATCATGTCAGGTGCGTGTGTATCATGTCAGGTGCGTGTGTATCATGCTGGTGCGTGTGTATCATGTCAGGTGCGTGTGCATCATGTCAGGTGCATGTGTATCATGCTGGTGCATATGTATCATGTCAAGTGCATGTGTATCATGTCAGGTGCATGTGTATCATGTCAAGTTCATGTGTATTATGTCAGGTGCATGTGTATCATGCTGCTGCATGTGTATCATGCTGCTGCATGTGTATCATGCTGCTGCATGTGTATCATGTCAAGTGCATGTGTATCATGTCAGGTGCATGTGTATCATGTCAAGTGCATGTGTATCTTGCTGGTACATGTGTATCATGCTGGTGCGTGTATATCATGTCAGGTGCGTGTGTATCATGTCAGGTGTGTGTGTATCATGTCAGGTGCGTGTGTATCATGTCAAGTGCATGTGTATCATGTCAGGTGCATGTGTACCATGCTGTTGCATGTGTATCATGTCAAATGCATGTGTATCATGCCAGGTGCATGTGTATCATGTCAAGTGCATGTGTATCATGTCAGGTGCATGGGTATCATGCTGGTGCGTGTATATCATGTCAGGTGCGTGTGTATCATGTCAGGTGCGTGTGTATCATGCTGGTGCGCGTGTATCATTTCAGGTCCGTGTGTATCATGTCAGGTGCGTGTGTATCATGCTGGTGCGTGTGTATCATGTCAGGTGCGTGTGTATCATGTCAGGTGCATTTGTATCATGCTGGTGCGTGTGTATCATGTCAGGTGCGTGTGTATCATGTCAGGTGCGTGTGTATCATGCTGGTGGGTGTGTATCATGTCAAGTGCATGTGTATCATGTCAGGTGCATGTGTATCATGCTGCTGCATGTGTATCATGTCAAGTGCATGTGTATCATGTCAGGTGCATGTGTATCATGTCAAGTGCATGTGTATCATGTCAGGGGCAGGTGTATCATGCTGGTGCATGTATATCATGTCAGGTGCGTGTGTATCATGTCAGGTGCGTGTGTATCATGTCAGGTGCATGTGTATCATGTCAGGTGCATGTGTATCATGCTGGTGCGTGTATATCATGTCAGGTGCGTGTGTATCATGTCAGGTGCGTGTGTATCATGCTGGTGCGTGTATATCATGTCAGGTGCGTGTGTATCATGTCAGGTGCATTTGTATCATGCTGGTGCGTGTGTATCATGTCAGGTGCGTGTGTATCATGTCAGGTGCGTGTGTATCATGCTGGTGGGTGTATATCATGTCAGGTGCGTGTGTATCATGTCAGGTGCGTGTGTATCATGCTGGTGCGTGTGTATCATGTCAGGTGCGTGTGTATCATGTCAGGTGCATGTGTATCATGCTGGTGCATATGTATCATGTCAAGTGCATGTGTATCATGTCAGGTGCATGTGTATCATGTCAAGTTCATGTGTATCATGTCAGGTGCATGTGTATCATGCTGCTGCATGTGTATCATGCTGCTGCATGTGTATCATGCTGCTGCATGTGTATCATGTCAAGTGCATGTGTATCATGTCAGGTGCATGTGTATCATGTCAAGTGCATGTGTATCTTGCTGGTACATGTGTATCATGCTGGTGCGTGTATATCATGTCAGGTGCGTGTGAATCATGTCAGGTGTGTGTGTATCATGTCATGTGCGTGTGTATCATGTCAGGTGCATGTGTATCATGTCAGGTGCATGTGTATCATGTCAGGTGCGTGTGTATCATGTCATGTGCGTGTGTATCATGTCAGGTGCATGTGTATCATGTCAGGTGCATGTGTATCATGTCAGGTGCGTGTGTATCATGTCAAGTGCATGTGTATCATGTCAGGTGCATGTGTACCATGCTGTTGCATGTGTATCATGTCAAATGCATGTGTATCATGCCAGGTGCATGTGTATCATGTCAAGTGCATGTGTATCATGTCAGGTGCATGGGTATCATGCTGGTGCGTGTATATCATGTCAGGTGCGTGTGTATCATGTCAGGTGCGTGTGTATCATGCTGGTGCGTGTGTATCATTTCAGGTGCGTGTGTATCATGTCAGGTGCGTGTGTATCATGCTGGTGCGTGTATATCATGTCAGTTGCGTGTGTATCATGCCAGGTGCATGTGTATCATGTCAAGTGCATGTGTATCATGTCAGGTGCATGTGTATCATGTCAAGTGCATGTGTATCTTGCTGGTACATGTGTATCATGCTGGTGCGTGTATATCATTTCAGGTGCGTGTGTATCATGTCAGGTGCGTGTGTATCATGCTGGTGCGTGTTTATCATGTCAGGTGCATGTGTATCATGTCAGGTGCATGTGTATCATGCTGGTGCGTGTGTATCATGTCAGGTGCGTGTGTATCATGTCAGGTGCATGTGTATCATGCTGGTGCGTGTGTATCATGTCAGGTGCGTGTGTATCATGTCAGGTGCATGTGTATCATGCAGCTGCATCTGTATCATGTCAAGTGCATGTGTATCATGTCAGGTGCATGTGTATCATGTCAAGTGCATGTGTATCATGTCAGGTGCATGTGTATCATGCTGGTGCGTGTTTATCATGTCAGGTGCATGTGTATCATGTCAGGTGCATGTGTATCATGCTGGTGCGTGTGTATCATGTCAGGTGCGTGTGTATCATGTCAGGTGCATGTATATCATGCTGGTGCATATGTATCATGTCAAGTGCATGTGTATCATGTCAGGTGCATGTGTATCATGCTGGTGCATATGTATCATGTCAAGTGGATGTGTATCATGTCAGGTGCATGTGTATCATGTCAAGTTCATGTGTATCATGTCAGGTGCATGTGTATAATGCTGCTGCATGTGTATCATGCTGCTGCATGTGTATCATGTCAAGTGCATGTGTATCATGTCAGGTGCATGTGTATCATGTCAGGTGCATGTGTATCAAGTCAAGTGCACGTGTATCATGTCAGGTGCATGTGTACCATGCTGCTGCATGTGTATCATGTCAAATGCATGTGTATCATGCCAGGTGCATGTGTATCATGTCAAGTGCATGTGTATCATGTCAGGTGCATGTGTATCATGTCAAGTGCATGTGTATCTTGCTGTAACATGTGTATCATGCTGGTGCGTGTATATCATGTCAGGTGCGTGTGTATCATGTCAGGTGCATGTGTATCATGTCAAGTGCATGTGTATCATGTCAGGTGCATGGGTATCATGCTGGTGCGTGTATATCATGTCAGGTGCGTGTGTATCATGTCAGGTGCGTGTGTATCATGCTGGTGCGCGTGTATCATTTCAGGTCCGTGTGTATCATGTCAGGTGCGTGTGTATCATGCTGGTGCGTGTATATCATGTCAGGTGCGTGTGTATCATGTCAGGTGCATGTGTATCATGCTGGTGCGTGTATATCATGTCAGGTGCGTGTGTATCATGTCAGGTGCGTGTGTATCATGCTGGTGCGTGTGTATCATGTCAGGTGCATGTGTATCATGTCAGGTGCATGTGTATCATGCCAGGTGCATGTGTATCATGTCAAGTGCATGTGTATCATGTCAGGTGCATGTGTATCATGTCAAGTGCATGTGTATCATGTCATGTGCATGTGTATCATGTCAGGTGCATGTGTATCATGTCAAGTGCATGTGTATCATGTCAGGGGCAGGTGTATCATGCTGGTGCGTGTATATCATGTCAGGTGCGTGTGTATCATGTCAGGTGCGTGTGTATCATGTCAGGTGCGTGTGTATCATGTCAGGTGCATGTGTATCATGTCAAGTGCATGTGTATCATGTCATGTGCATGTGTATCATGTCAGGTGCATGTGTATCATGTCAAGTGCATGTGTATCATGTCAGGGGCAGGTGTATCATGCTGGTGCGTGTATATCATGTCAGGTGCGTGTGTATCATGTCAGGTGCATGTGTATCATGCTGGTGCGTGTGTATCATGTCAGGTGCGTGTGTATCATGTCAGGTGCATGTATATCATGCTGGTGCATATGTATCATGTCAAGTGCATGTGTATCATGTCAGGTGCATGTGTATCATGCTGGTGCATATGTATCATGTCAAGTGCATGTGTATCATGTCAGGTGCATGTGTATCATGTCAAGTTCATGTGTATCATGTCAGGTGCATGTGTATCATGCTGCTGCATGTGTATCATGCTGCTGCATGTGTATCATGTCAAGTGCATGTGTATCATGTCAGGTGCATGTGTATCATGTCAGGTGCATGTGTATCAAGTCAAGTGCACGTGTATCATGTCAGGTGCATGTGTACCATGCTGCTGCATGTGTATCATGTCAAATGCATGTGTATCATGCCAGGTGCATGTGTATCATGTCAAGTGCATGTGTATCATGTCAGGTGCATGTGTATCATGTCAAGTGCATGTGTATCTTGCTGTAACATGTGTATCATGCTGGTGCGTGTATATCATGTCAGGTGCGTGTGTATCATGTCAGGTGCGTGTGTATCATGCTGGTGCGTGTGTATCATGTCAGGTGCGTGTGCATCATGTCAGGTGCATGTGTATCATGCTGGTGCATATGTATCATGTCAAGTGCATGTGTATCATGTCAGGTGCATGTGTATCATGTCAAGTTCATGTGTATCATGTCAGGTGCATGTGTATCATGCTGCTGCATGTGTATCATGCTGCTGCATGTGTATCATGCTGCTGCATGTGTATCATGTCAAGTGCATGTGTATCATGTCAGGTGCATGTGTATCATGTCAAGTGCATGTGTATCTTGCTGGTACATGTGTATCATGCTGGTGCGTGTATATCATGTCAGGTGCGTGTGTATCATGTCAGGTGTGTGTGTATCATGTCAGGTGCGTGTGTATCATGTCAAGTGCATGTGTATCATGTCAGGTGCATGTGTACCATGCTGTTGCATGTGTATCATGTCAAATGCATGTGTATCATGCCAGGTGCATGTGTATCATGTCAAGTGCATGTGTATCATGTCAGGTGCATGGGTATCATGCTGGTGCGTGTATATCATGTCAGGTGCGTGTGTATCATGTCAGGTGCGTGTGTATCATGCTGGTGCGCGTGTATCATTTCAGGTCCGTGTGTATCATGTCAGGTGCGTGTGTATCATGCTGGTGCGTGTGTATCATGTCAGGTGCGTGTGTATCATGTCAGGTGCATTTGTATCATGCTGGTGCGTGTGTATCATGTCAGGTGCGTGTGTATCATGTCAGGTGCGTGTGTATCATGCTGGTGGGTGTGTATCATGTCAAGTGCATGTGTATCATGTCAGGTGCATGTGTATCATGCTGCTGCATGTGTATCATGTCAAGTGCATGTGTATCATGTCAGGTGCATGTGTATCATGTCAAGTGCATGTGTATCATGTCAGGGGCAGGTGTATCATGCTGGTGCGTGTATATCATGTCAGGTGCGTGTGTATCATGTCAGGTGCGTGTGTATCATGTCAGGTGCATGTGTATCATGTCAGGTGCATGTGTATCATGCTGGTGCGTGTATATCATGTCAGGTGCGTGTGTATCATGTCAGGTGCGTGTGTATCATGCTGGTGCGTGTATATCATGTCAGGTGCGTGTGTATCATGTCAGGTGCATTTGTATCATGCTGGTGCGTGTGTATCATGTCAGGTGCGTGTGTATCATGTCAGGTGCGTGTGTATCATGCTGGTGGGTGTGTATCATGTCAAGTGCATGTGTATCATGTCAGGTGCATGTGTATCATGCTGCTGCATGTGTATCATGTCAATTGCATGTGTATCATGTCAGGTGCATGTGTATCATGTCAAGTGCATGTGTATCATGTCAGGGGCAGGTGTATCATGCTGGTGCGTGTATATCATGTCAGGTGCGTGTGTATCATGTCAGGTGCGTGTGTATCATGTCAGGTGCATGTGTATCATGTCAGGTGCATGTGTATCATGCTGGTGCGTGTATATCATGTCAGGTGCGTGTGTATCATGTCAGGTGCGTGTGTATCATGCTGGTGCATGTGTATCATGTCAGGTGCGTGTGTATCATGTCAGGTGCGTGGTGCATATGTATCATGTCAAGTGCATGTGTATCATGTCAGGTGCATGTGTATCATGTCAAGTGCATGTGTATAATGTCAGGTGCATGTGTATCATGTCAGGTGCATGTGTATCATGTCAAGTGCATGTGTATCATGTCAGGTGCATGTGTATCATGTCAAGTGCATGTGTATCTTGCTGGTACATGTGTATAATGCTGGTGCGTGTATATCATGTCAGGTGCGTGTGTATCATGTCAGGTGCGTGTGTATCATGCTGGTGCGTGTGTATCATGTCAGGTGCGTGTGTATCATGTCAGGTGCATGTGTATCATGCTGGTGCATATGTATCATGTCAAGTGCATGTGTATCATGTCAGGTGCATGTGTATCATGTCAAGTGCATGTGTATCATGTCAGGTGCATGTGTATCATGCTGCTGCATGTGTATCATGTCAAGTGCATGTGTATCATGTCAGGTGCATGTGTATCATGTCAGGCGCATGTGTATCATGTCAGGTGCATGTGTATCATGCTGGATGCATGTGTATCATGTCACGTGCGTGTGTATCATGTCAGGTGCGTGTGTATCATGCTGGGGTGTGTATATCAAGTCAGGTGCGTGTGTATCATGTCAGGTGCATATGTATCATGTCAGGTGCATGTGTATCATGTCAGGCGCATGTGTATCATGTCAGGTGCATGTGTATCATGCTGGTGCATGTGTATCATGTCAGGTGCGTGTGTATCATGTCAGGTGCATGTGTATCATGCTGGTGTGTGTATATCAAGTCAGGTGCGTGTGTATCATGTCAGGTGCATGTGTATCATGCTGGTGCGTGTATATCAAGTCAGGTGCGTGTGTATCATGTCAGGTGCTTATCATGCTGGTGCATATGTATCATGTCAGGTGCATGTGTATCATGTCAGGTGCATGTGTATCATGTCGGGTGCATGTGTATCATGTCAAGTGCATGTGTATCATGTCAGGTGCATGTGTATCATGTCAGGCGCATGTGTATCATGTCAGGTGCATGTGTATCATGTCAGGCGCATGTGTATCATGTCAAGTGCATGTGTATCTTTCTGGTACATGTGTATCATGCTGGTGCGTGTATATCATGTCAGGTGCGTGTGTATCATGTCAGGTGCGTGTGTATCATGTCAGGTGCGTGTGTATCATGTCAGGTGCATGTGTATCATGCTGCTGCATGTGTATAATGTCAAGTGCATGTGTATCATGTCAGGTGCATGTGTATCATGTCAAGTGCATGTGTATCATGTCAGGTGCATGTGTATCATGCTGGTGCGTGTATATCATGTCAGGTGCGTGTGTATCATGTCAGGTGCGTGTGTATCATGCTGGTGCGTGTGTATCATGTCAGGTGCGTGTGTATCATGTCAGGCGCATGTGTATCATGTCAGGTGCATGTGTATCATGCTGGTGCATGTGTATCATGTCAGGTGCGTGTGTATCATGTCAGGTGCATGTGTATCATGTCAGGTGCATGTGTATCATGTCGGGTGCATGTGTATCATGTCAAGTGCATGTGTATCATGTCAGGTGCATGTGTATCATGTCAGGCGCATGTGTATCATGTCAGGTGTATGTGTATCATGCCGGTGCATGTGTATAATGCCGGTGCATGTGTATCAGGTCAGGTGCGTGTGTATCATGTCAGGTGCATGTGTATCATGCTGGTGCATGTGTATCATGTCAAGTGCATGTGTATCATGTCAGGTGCATGTGTATCATGCTGGTGCGTGTATATCAAGTCAGGTGCGTGTGTATCATGTCAGGTGCGTATCATACTGGTGCATATGTATCATGTCAAGTGCATGTGTATCATGTCAGGTGCATGTGTATCATGTCAGGTGCATGTGTATCATGTCAAGTGCATGTGTACCATGTCAGGTGCATGTGTATCATGTCAGGCGCATGTGTATCATGTCAGGTGCATGTGTATCATGCCGGTGCATGTGTATCATGTCAAGTGCATGTGTATCATGCTGCTGCATGTGTATCATGTCAAGTGCATGTGTATCATGTCAGGTGCATGTGTTTCTTGCTGGTACATGTGTATCATGCTGGTGCGTGTATATCAAGTCAGGTGCGTGTGTATCATGTCAGGTGCGTGTGTATCATGCTGGTGCGTGTGTATCATGTCAGGTGCGTGTGTATCATGTCAGGTGCATGTGTATCATGCTGGTGCATATGTATCATGTCAAGTGCATGTGTATCATGTCAGGTGCATGTGTATCATGTCAAGTGCATGTGTATCATGTCAGGTGCATGTGTATCATGCTGCAGCATGTGTATCATGTCAAGTGCATGTGTATCATGTCAGGTGCATGTGTATCATGTCAGGCGCATGTGTATCATGTCAGGTGCATGTGTATCATGCTGGTGCATGTGTATCATGTCAGGTGCGTGTGTATCATGTCAGGTGCGTGTGTATCATGCTGGTGTGTGTATATCAAGTCAGGTGCGTGTGTATCATGTCAGGTGCATATGTATCATGTCAGGTGCATGTGTATCATGTCAGGTGCATGTGTATCATGTCAGGTGCATGTGTATCATGCTGGTGCATGTGTATCATGTCAGGTGCGTGTGTATCATGTCAGGTGCATGTGTATCATGCTGGTGTGTGTATATCAAGTCAGGTGCGTGTGTATCATGTCAGGTGCATGTGTATCATGCTGGTGCGTGTATATCAAGTCAGGTGCGTGTGTATCATGTCAGGTGCTTATCATGCTGGTGCATATGTATCATGTCTGGTGCATGTGTATCATGTCAGGTGCATGTGTATCATGTCGGGTGCATGTGTATCATGTCAAGTGCATGTGTATCATGTCAGGTGCATGTGTATCATGTCAGGCGCATGTGTATCATGTCAGGTGCATGTGTATCATGTCAGGCGCATGTGTATCATGTCAAGTGCATGTGTATCATGTCAGGTGCATGTGTATCATGTCAAGTGCATGTGTATCTTTCTGGTACATGTGTATCATGCTAGTGCGTGTATATCATGTCAGGTGCGTGTGTATCATGTCAGGTGCGTGTGTATCATGTCAGGTGCGTGTGTATCATGTCAGGTGCGTGTGTATCATGTCAGGTGCATGTGTATCATACTGCTGCATGTGTATAATGTCAAGTGCATGTGTATCATGTCAGGTGCATGTGTATCATGTCAAGTGCATGTGTATCATGTCAGGTGCATGTGTATCATGCTGGTGCGTGTATATCATGTCAGGTGCGTGTGTATCATGTCAGGTGCGTGTGTATCATGCTGGTGCGTGTGTATCATGTCAGGTGCGTGTGTATCATGTCAGGTGCATGAGTATCATGCTGGTGCATATGTATCATGTCAAGTGCATGTGTATCATGTCAGGTGCATGTGTATCATGTCAAGTTCATGTGTATCATGTCAGGTGCATGTGTATCATGCTGCTGCATGTGTATCATGCTGCTGCATGTGTATCATGCTGCTGCATGTGTATCATGTCAAGTGCATGTGTATCTTGCTGGTACATGTGTATCATGCTGGTGCGTGTATATCATGCTGGTGCGTGTATATCATGTCAGGTGCGTGTGTATCATGTCAGGTGCGTGTGTATCATGTCAGGTGTGTGTGTATCATGTCAAGTGAATGTGTATCATGTCAGGTGCATGTGTACCATGCTGCTGCATGTGTATCATGTCAAATGCATGTGTATCATGTCAGATGCATGTGTATCATGTCAAGTGCATGTGTATCATGTCAGTTGCATGTGTATCATGCTGGTGCGTGTTTATCATGTCAGGTGCCTGTGTATCATGTCAGGTGTGTGTGTATCATGCTGGTGCGTGTGTATCATGTCAGGTGCGTGTGTATCATGTCATGTGCATGTGTATCATGCTGGTGCGTGTGTATCATGTCAGGTGCGTGTGTATCATGTCAGGTGCATGTGTATCATGTCAGGTGCGTGTGTATCATGTCAGGTGCATGTGTATCATGCTGGTGCATGTGTATCATGTCGGGTGCATGTGTATCATGTCAAGTGCATGTGTATCATGTCAGGTGCATGTGCATCATGTCAGGCGCATGTGTATCATGTCAGGTGTATGTGTATCATGCCGGTGCATGTGTATAATGCCGGTGCATGTGTATCATGTCAGGTGCGTGTGTATCATGTCAGGTGCATGTGTATCATGCTGGTGCATGTGTATCATGTCAGGTGCATGTGTATCATGCTGGTGCGTGTATATCAAGTCAGGTGCGTATCATGCTCGTGCATATGTATCATGTCAGGTGCATGTGTATCATGTCAGGTGCATGTGTATCATGTCGGGTGCATGTGTATCATGTCAAGTGCATGTGTACCATGTCAGGTGCATGTGTATCATGTCAGGCGCATGTGTATCATGTCAGGTGCATGTGTATCATGCCGGTGCATGTGTATAATGCCGGTGTATGTGTATCATGCTGGTGCATGTGTATCATGTCAAGTGCATGTGTATCATGCTGGTGCATGTGTATCATGTCAAGTGCATGTGTATCATGTCAGGTGCATGTGTATCATGTCAAGTGCATGTGTATCATGTCAGGTGCATGTGTATCATGCTGCTGCATCTGTATCATGTCAAGTGCATATGTATCATGTCAGGTGCATGTGTATCATGTCAAGTGCATGTGTATCATGTCAGGTGCATGTGTATCATGTCAGGTGTGTGTGTATCATGCTGGTGCGTGTGTATCATGTCAGGTGCGTGTGTATCATGTCAGGTGCATGTGTATCATGCTGGTGCGTGTGTATCATGTCAGGTGCGTGTGTATCATGTCAGGTGCGTATCATGCTGGTGCATGTGTATCATGTCAGGTGCATGTGTATCATGTCAGGTGCATGTGTATCATGTCGGGTGCATGTGTATCATGTCAAGTGCATGTGTATCATGTCAGGTGCATGTGTATCATGTCAGGCGCATGTGTATCATGTCAGGTGCATGTGTATCATGCTGGTGCATGTGTATCATGTCAGGTGCGTGTGTATCATGTCAGGTGCATGTGTATCATGCTGGTGTGTGTATATCAAGTCAGGTGCGTGTGTATCATGTCAGGTGCATGTGTATCATGTCAGGTGCATGTGTATCATGACAGGTGCATGTGTATCATGTCAGGTGCATGTGTATCATGTCAGGTGCATGTGTATCATGCTGCTGCATGTGTATCATGTCAAGTGCATGTGTATCATGTCAGGTGCATGTGTATCATGTCAAGTGCATGTGTATCTTGCTGGTACATGTGTATAATGCTGGTGCGTGTATATCATGTCAGGTGCGTGTGTATCATGTCAGGTGCGTGTGTATCATGCTGGTGCGTGTGTATCATGTCAGGTGCGTGTGTATCATGTCAGGTGCATGTGTATCATGCTGGTGCATATGTATCATGTCAAGTGCATGTGTATCATGTCAGGTGCATGTGTATCATGTCAAGTGCATGTGTATCATGTCAGGTGCATGTGTATCATGCTGCTGCATGTGTATCATGTCAGGTGCATGTGTATCATGTCAGGTGCATGTGTATCATGTCAGGCGCATGTGTATCATGTCAGTTGCATGTGTATCATGCTGGATGCATGTGTATCATGTCAGGTGCGTGTGTATCATGTCAGGTGCGTGTGTATCATGCTGGTGTGTGTATATCAAGTCAGGTGCGTGTGTATCATGTCAGGTGCATATGTATCATGTCAGGTGCATGTGTATCATGTCAGGCGCATGTGTATCATGTCAGGTGCATGTGTATCATGCTGGTGCATGTGTATCATGTCAGGTGCGTGTGTATCATGTCAGGTGCATGTGTATCATGCTGGTGTGTGTATATCAAGTCAGGTGCGTGTGTATCATGTCAGGTGCATGTGTATCATGCTGGTGCGTGTATATCAAGTCAGGTGCGTGTGTATCATGTCAGGTGCTTATCATGCTGGTGCATATGTATCATGTCAGGTGCATGTGTATCATGTCAGGTGCATGTGTATCATGTCGGGTGCATGTGTATCATGTCAAGTGCATGTGTATCATGTCAGGTGCATGTGTATCATGTCAGGCGCATGTGTATCATGTCAGGTGCATGTGTATCATGTCAGGCGCATGTGTATCATGTCAAGTGCATGTGTATCATGTCAGGTGCATGTGTATCATGTCAAGTGCATGTGTATCTTTCTGGTACATGTGTATCATGCTGGTGCGTGTATATCATGTCAGGTGCGTGTGTATCATGTCAGGTGCGTGTGTATCATGTCAGGTGCGTGTGTATCATGTCAGGTGCGTGTGTATCATGTCAGGTGCATGTGTATCATGCTGCTGCATGTGTATAATGTCAAGTGCATGTGTATCATGTCAGGTGCATGTGTATCATGTCAAGTGCATGTGTATCATGTCAGGTGCATGTGTATCATGCTGGTGCGTGTATATCATGTCAGGTGCGTGTGTATCATGTCAGGTGCGTGTGTATCATGCTGGTGCGTGTGTATCATGTCAGGTGCGTGTGTATCATGTCAGGCGCATGTGTATCATGTCAGGTGCATGTGTATCATGCTGGTGCATGTGTATCATGTCAGGTGCATGTGTATCATGTCAGGTGCATGTGTATCATGTCAGGTGCATGTGTATCATGTCGGGTGCATGTGTATCATGTCAAGTGCATGTGTATCATGTCAGGTGCATGTGTATCATGTCAGGCGCATGTGTATCATGTCAGGTGTATGTGTATCATGCCGGTGCATGTGTATAATGCCGGTGCATGTGTATCATGTCAGGTGCGTGTGTATCATGTCAGGTGCATGTGTATCATGCTGGTGCATGTGTATCATGTCAAGTGCATGTGTATCATGTCAGGTGCATGTGTATCATGCTGGTGCGTGTATATCAAGTCAGGTGCGTGTGTATCATGTCAGGTGCGTATCATGCTGGTGCATATGTATCATGTCAAGTGCATGTGTATCATGTCAGGTGCATGTGTATCATGTCAGGTGCATGTGTATCATGTCAAGTGCATGTGTACCATGTCAGGTGCATGTGTATCATGTCAGGCGCATGTGTATCATGTCAGGTGCATGTGTATCATGCCGGTGCATGTGTATAATGCCGGTGTATGTGTATCATGCTGGTGCATGTGTATCATGTCAAGTGCATGTGTATCATGCTGCTGCATGTGTATCATGTCAAGTGCATGTGTATCATGTCAGGTGCATGTGTATCATGTCAAGTGCATGTGTATCATGTCAGGTGCATGTGTATCATGCTGCTGCATCTATATCATGTCAAGTGCATGTGTATCATGTCAGGTGCATGTGTATCATGTCAAGTGCATGTGTATCATGTCAGGTGCATGTGGTTCATGCTGGTGCGTGTTTATCATGTCAGGTGCATGTGTATCATGTCAGGTGTGTGTGTATCATGCTGGTGCGTGTGTATCATGTCAGGTGCGTGTGTATCATGTCAGGTGCATGTGTATCATGCTGGTGCGTGTGTATCATGTCAGGTGCGTGTGTATCATGTCAGGTGCGTATCATGCTGGTGCATATGTATCCTGTCAGGTGCATGTGTATCATGTCAGGTGCATGTGTATCATGTCGGGTGCATGTGTATCATGTCAAGTGCATGTGTATCATGTCAGGTGCATGTGTATCATGTCAGGCGCATGTGTATCATGTCAGGTGCATGTGTATCATGCTGGTGCATGTGTATCATGTCAGGTGCGTGTGTATCATGTCAGGTGCATGTGTATCATGCTGGTGTGTGTATATCAAGTCAGGTGCGTGTGTATCATGTCAGGTGCATGTGTATCATGTCAGGTGCATGTGTATCATGACAGGTGCATCTGTATCATGTCAGGTGCATGTGTATCATGCTGGTGCATATGTATCATGTCAAGTACATGTGTATCATGTCAGGTGCATGTGTATCATGTCAAGTGCATGTGTATCATGTCAGGTGCATGTGTATCATGCTGCTGCATGTGTATCATGTCAAGTGCATGTGTATCATGTCAGGTGCATGTGTATCATGTCAAGTGCATGTGTATCTTGCTGGTACATGTTTATCATGCTGGTGCGTGTATATCATGTCAGGTGCGTGTGTATCATGTCAGGTGCGTGTGTATCATGCTGGTGCGTGTGTATCATGTCAGGTGCGTGTGTATCATGTCAGGTGCATGTGTATCATGCTGGTGCATATGTATCATGTCAAGTGCATGTGTATCATGTCAGGTGCATGTGTATCATGTCAAGTGCATGTGTATCATGTCAGGTGCATGTGTATCATGCTGCTGCATGTGTATCATGTCAAGTGCATGTGTATCATGTCAGGTGCATGTGTATCATGTCAGGCGCATGTGTATCATGTCAGGTGCATGTGTATCATGCTGGATGCATGTGTATCATGTCAGGTGCGTGTGTATCATGTCAGGTGCGTGTGTATCATGCTGGTGTGTGTATATCAAGTCAGGTGCGTGTGTATCATGTCAGGTGCATATGTATCATGTCAGGTGCATGTGTATCATGTCAGGCGCATGTGTATCATGTCAGGTGCGTGTGTATCATGCTGGTGCATGTGTATCATGTCAGGTGCGTGTGTATCATGTCAGGTGCATGTGTATCATGCTGGTGTGTGTATATCAAGTCAGGTGCGTGTGTATCATGTCAGGTGCATGTGTATCATGCTGGTGCGTGTATATCAAGTCAGGTGCGTGTGTATCATGTCAGGTGCTTATCATGCTGGTGCATATGTATCATGTCAGGTGCATGTGTTTCATGTCAGGTGCATGTGTATCATGTCGGGTGCATGTGTATCATGTCAAGTGCATGTGTATCATGTCAGGTGCATGTGTATCATGTCAGGCGCATGTGTATCATGTCAGGTGCATGTGTATCATGTCAGGCGCATGTGTATCATGTCAAGTGCATGTGTATCATGTCAGGTGCATGTGTATCATGTCAAGTGCATGTGTATCTTTCTGGTACATGTGTATCATGCTGGTGCGTGTATATCATGTCAGGTGCGTGTGTATCATGTCAGGTGCGTGTGTATCATGTCAGGTGCGTGTGTATCATGTCAGGTGCATGTGTATCATGTCAGGTGCATGTGTATCATGCTGCTGCATGTGTATAATGTCAAGTGCATGTGTATCATGTCAGGTGCATGTGTATCATGTCAAGTGCATGTGTATCATGTCAGGTGCATGTGTATCATGCTGGTGCGTGTATATCATGTCAGGTGCGTGTGTATCATGTCAGGTGCGTGTGTATCATGCTGGTGCGTGTGTATCATGTCAGGTGCGTGTGTATCATGTCAGGCGCATGTGTATCATGTCAGGTGCATGTGTATCATGCTGGTGCATGTGTATCATGTCAGGTGCGTGTGTATCATGTCAGGTGCATGTGTATCATGTCAGGTGCATGTGTATCATGTCGGGTGCATGTGTATCATGTCAAGTGCATGTGTATCATGTCAGGTGCATGTGTATCATGTCAGGCGCATGTGTATCATGTCAGGTGTATGTGTATCATGCCGGTGCATGTGTATAATGCCGGTGCATGTGTATCATGTCAGGTGCGTGTGTATCATGTCAGGTGCATGTGAATCATGCTGGTGCATGTGTATCATGTCAAGTGCATGTGTATCATGTCAGGTGCATGTGTATCATGCTGGTGCGTGTATATCAAGTCAGGTGCGTGTGTATCATGTCAGGTGCGTATCATGCTGGTGCATATGTATCATGTCAAGTGCATGTGTATCATGTCAGGTGCATGTGTATCATGTCAGGTGCATGTGTATCATGTCAAGTGCATGTGTACCATGTCAGGTGCATGTGTATCATGTCAGGCGCATGTGTATCATGTCAGGTGCATGTGTATCATGCCGGTGCATGTGTATAATGCCGGTGTATGTGTATCATGCTGGTGCATGTGTATCATGTCAAGTGCATGTGTATCATGCTGCTGCATGTGTATCATGTCAAGTGCATGTGTATCATGTCAGGTGCATGTGTATCATGTCAAGTGCATGTGTATCATGTCAGGTGCATGTGTATCATGCTGCTGCATCTGTATCATGTCAAGTGCATGTGTATCATGTCAGGTGCATGTGTATCATGTCAAGTGCATGTGTATCATGTCAGGTGCATGTGTATCATGCTGGTGCGTTTTTATCATGTCAGGTGCATGTGTATCATGTCAGGTGTGTGTGTATCATGCTGGTGCGTGTGTATCATGTCAGGTGCGTGTGTATCATGTCAGGTGCATGTGTATCATGCTGGTGCGTGTGTATCATGTCAGGTGCGTGTGTATCATGTCAGGTGCGTATCATGCTGGTGCATATGTATCATGTCAGGTGCATGTGTATCATGTCAGGTGCATGTGTATCATGTCGGGTGCATGTGTATCATGTCAAGTGCATGTGTATCATGTCAGGTGCATGTGTATCATGTCAGGCGCATGTGTATCATGTCAGGTGCATGTGTATCATGTCAAGTGCATGTGTATCATGTCAGGTGCGTGTGTATCATGTCAGGTGCATGTGTATCATGCTGGTGTGTGTATATCAAGTCAGGTGCGTGTGTATCATGTCAGGTGCATGTGTATCATGTCAGGTGCATGTGTATCATGACAGGTGCATGTGTATCATGTCAGGTGCATGTGTATCATGCTGGTGCATATGTATCATGTCAAGTGCATGTGTATCATGTCAGGTGCATGTGTATCATGTCAGGCGCATGTGTATCATGTCAGGTGCATGTGTATCATGCTGGTGCATGTGTATCATGTCAGGTGCGTGTGTATCATGTCAAGTGCATGTGTATCAAGTCAGGTGCGTGTGTATCATGTCAGGTGCATGTGTATCATGTCGGGTGCATGTGTATCATGTCAAGTGCATGTGTATCATGTCAGGTGCATGTGTATCATGTCAGGCGCATGTGTATCATGTCAAGTGCATGTGTATCATGTCAGGTGCATGTGTATCATGTCAAGTGCATGTGTATCTTTCTGGTACATGTGTATCATGCTGGTGCGTGTATATCATGTCAGGTGCGTGTGTATCATGTCAGGTGCGTGTGTATCATGTCAGGTGCGTGTGTATCATGTCAGGTGCGTGTGTATCATGTCAGGTGCATGTGTATCATGCTGCTGCATGTGTATAATGTCAAGTGCATGTGTATCATGTCAGGTGCATGTGTATCATGTCAAGTGCATGTGTATCATGTCAGGTGCATGTGTATCATGCTGGTGCGTGTATATCATGTCAGGTGCGTGTGTATCATGTCAGGTGCGTGTGTATCATGCTGGTGCGTGTGTATCATGTCAGGTGCGTGTGTATCATGTCAGGTGCATGCGTATCATGCTGGTGCATATGTATCATGTCAAGTGCATGTGTATCATGTCACGTGCATGTGTATCATGTCAAGTTCATGTGTATCATGTCAGGTGCATGTGTATCATGCTGCTGCATGTGTATCATGCTGCTGCATGTGTATCATGCTGCTGCATGTGTATCATGTCAAGTGCATGTGTATCTTGCTGGTACATGTGTATCATGCTGGTGCGTGTATATCATGCTGGTGCGTGTATATCATGTCAGGTGCGTGTGTATCATGTCAGGTGCGTGTGGATCATGTCAGGTGTGTGTGTATCATGGCAGGTGCGTGTGGATCATGTCAGGTGCATGTGTATCATGCTGCTGCATCTGTATCATGTCAAGTGCATGTGTATCATGTCAGGTGCATGTGTATCATGTCAGGCGCATGTGTATCATGTCAGGTGCATGTGTATCATGCTGGTGCATGTGTATCATGTCAGGTGCGTGTGTATCATATCAGGTGCATGTGTATCATGCTGGTGTGTGTATATCAAGTCAGGTGCGTGTGTATCATGTCAGGTGCATGTGTATCATGTCAGGTGCATGTGTATCATGTCAGGCGCATGTGTATCATGTCAGGTGCATGTGTATCATGCTGGTGCATGTGTATCATGTCAGGTGCGTGTGTATCATTTCAGGTGCATGTGTATCATGCTGGTGTGTGTATATCAAGTCAGGTGCGTGTGTATCATGTCAGGTGCATGTGTATCATGCTGGTGCGTGTATATCAAGTCAGGTGCGTGTGTATCATGTAAGGTGCGTATCATGCTGGTGCATATGTATCATGTCAGGTGCATGTGTATCATGTCAGGTGCATGTGTACCATGTCGGGTGCATGTGTATCATGTCAAGTGCATGTGTACCATGTCAGGTGCATGTGTATCATATCAGGCGCATGTGTATCATGTCAGGTGCATGTGTATCATGCCGGTGCATGTGTATAATGCCGGTGTATGTGTATCATGCTGGTGCATATGTATCATGTCAAGTGCATGTGTATCATGCTGGTGCATGTGTATCATGTCAAGTGCATGTGAATCATGTCAGGTGCATGTGTATCATGCTGGTGCGTGTGTATCATGTCAGGTGCGTGTGTATCATGTCAGGTGCGTGTGTATCATGCTGGTGCGTGTGTATCATGTCAGGTGCGTGTGTATCATGCTGGTGCGTGTGTATCATGTCAGGTGCGTGTGTATCATGCTGGTGCGTGTGTATCATGTCAGGTGCGTATGTATCATGTCAGGTGCATGTGTATCATGCTGGTGCATATGTATCATGTCAAGTGCGTGTGTATCATGTCAGGTGCATGTGTATCATGTCAAGTGCATGTGTATCATGTCAGGTGCATGTGTATCATGCTGCTGCATGTGTATCATGTCAAGTGCATGTGTATCATGTCAGGTGCATGTGTATCATGTCAGGCGCATGTGTATCATGTCAGGTGCATGTGTATCATGCTGGTGCATGTGGATCATGTCAGGTGCGTGTGTATCATGTCAGGTGCGTGTGTATCATGTCAGGTGCATATGTATCATGTCAGGTGCATGTGTATCATGTCAGGCGCATGTGTATCATGTCAGGTGCATGTGTATCTTGCTGGTGCATGTGTATCATGTCAGGTGCGTGTGTATCATGTCAGGTGCATGTGTATCATGCTGGTGTGTGTATATCAAGTCAGGTGCGTGTGTATCATGTCAGGTGCATGTGTATCATGCTGGTGCGTGTATATCAAGTCAGGTGCGTGTGTATCATGTCAGGTGCTTATCATGCTGATGCATATGTATCA
This sequence comes from Microtus oregoni, assembly GCF_018167655.1. Classification (NCBI taxonomy): domain Eukaryota; kingdom Metazoa; phylum Chordata; class Mammalia; order Rodentia; family Cricetidae; genus Microtus; species Microtus oregoni. The sequence goes on along the minus strand of NW_024544840.1, from coordinate 313,464 downwards.
TGTCAGGTGCATGTGTATCATGTCAGGTGCATGTGTATCATGTCGGGTGCATGTGTATCATGTCAAGTGCATGTGTATCATGTCAGGTGCATGTGTATCATGTCAGGCGCATGTGTATCATGTCAGGTGCATATGTATCATGCTGGTGTGTGTATATCAAGTCAGGTGCGTGTGTATCATGTCAGGTGCATGTGTATCATGTCAGGTGCATGTGTATCATGACAGGTGCATGTGTATCATGTCAGGTGCATGTGTATCATGCTGGTGCATATGTATCATGTCAAGTGCATGTGTATCATGTCAGGTGCATGTGTATCATGTCAAGTGCATGTGTATCATGTCAGGTGCATGTGTATCATGCTGCTGCATGTGTATCATGTCAAGTGCATGTGTATCATGTCAGGTGCATGTGTATCATGTCAAGTGCATGTGTATCTTGCTGGTACATGTGTATCATGCTGGTGCGTGTATATCATGTCAGGTGCGTGTGTATCATGTCAGGTGCGTGTGTATCATGCTGGTGCGTGTGTATCATGTCAGGTGCGTGTGTATCATGTCAGGTGCATGTGTATCATGCTGGTGCATATGTATCATGTCAAGTGCATGTGTATCATGTCAGGTGCATGTGTATCATGTCAAGTGCATGTGTATCATGTCAGGTGCATGTGTATCATGCTGCAGCATGTGTATCATGTCAAGTGCATGTGTATCATGTCAGGTGCATGTGTATCATGTCAGGCGCATGTGTATCATGTCAGGTGCATGTGTATCATGCTGGTGCATGTGTATCATGTCAGGTGCGTGTGTATCATGTCAGGTGCGTGTGTATCATGCTGGTGTGTGTATATCAAGTCAGGTGCGTGTGTATCATGTCAGGTGCATATGTATCATGTCAGGTGCATGTGTATCATGTCAGGCGCATGTGTATCATGTCAGGTGCATGTGTATCATGCTGGTGCATGTGTATCATGTCAGGTGCGTGTGTATCATGTCAGGTGCATGTGTATCATGCTGGTGTGTGTATATCAAGTCAGGTGCGTGTGTATCATGTCAGGTGCATGTGTATCATGCTGGTGCGTGTATATCAAGTCAGGTGCGTGTGTATCATGTCAGGTGCTTATCATGCTGGTGCATATGTATCATGTCAGGTGCATGTGTATCATGTCAGGTGCATGTGTATCATGTCGGGTGCATGTGTATCATGTCAAGTGCATGTGTATCATGTCAGGTGCATGTGTATCATGTCAGGCGCATGTGTATCATGTCAGGTGCATGTGTATCATGTCAGGCGCATGTGTATCATGTCAAGTGCATGTGTATCATATCAGGTGCATGTGTATCATGTCAAGTGCATGTGTATCTTTCTGGTACATGTGTATCATGCTGGTGCGTGTATATCATGTCAGGTGCGTGTGTATCATGTCAGGTGCGTGTGTATCATGTCAGGTGCGTGTGTATCATGTCAGGTGCGTGTGTATCATGTCAGGTGCATGTGTATCATGCTGCTGCATGTGTATAATGTCAAGTGCATGTGTATCATGTCAGGTGCATGTGTATCATGTCAAGTGCATGTGTATCATGTCAGGTGCATGTGTATCATGCTGGTGCGTGTATACCATGTCAGGTGCGTGTGTATCATGTCAGGTGCGTGTGTATCATGCTGGTGCGTGTATATCATGTCAGGTGCGTGTGTATCATGTCAGGTGCATTAGTATCATGCTGGTGCATATGTATCATGTCAAGTGCATGTGTATCATGTCAGGTGCATGTGTATCATGTCAAGTTCATGTGTATCATGTCAGGTGCATGTGTATCATGCTGCTGCATGTGTAACATGCTGCTGCATGTGTATCATGCTGCTGCATGTGTATCATGTCAAGTGCATGTGTATCTTGCTGGTACATGTGTATCATGCTGGTGCGTGTATATCATGCTGGTGCGTGTATATCATGTCAGGTGCGTGTGTATCATGTCAGGTGCGTGTGTATCATGTCAGGTGTGTGTGTATCATGGCAGGTGCGTGTGGATCATGTCAGGTGCATGTGTATCATGCTGCTGCATCTGTATCATGTCAAGTGCATGTGTATCATGTCAGGTGCATGTGTATCATGTCAGGCGCATGTGTATCATGTCAGGTGCATGTGTATCATGCTGGTGCATGTGTATCATGTCAGGTGCGTGTGTATCATGTCAGGTGCGTGTGTATCATGCTGGTGTGTGTATATCAAGTCAGGTGCGTGTGTATCATGTCAGGTGCATGTGTATCATGTCAGGTGCATGTGTATCATGTCAGGCGCATGTGTATCATGTCAGGTGCATGTGTATCATGCTGGTGCATGTGTATCATGTCAGGTGCGTGTGTATCATTTCAGGTGCATGTGTATCATGCTGGTGTGTGTATATCAAGTCAGGTGCGTGTGTATCATGTCAGGTGCATGTGTATCATGCTGGTGCGTGTATATCAAGTCAGGTGCGTGTGTATCATGTCAGGTGCGTATCATGCTGGTGCATATGTATCATGTCAGGTGCATGTGTATCATGTCAGGTGCATGTGTACCATGTCGGGTGCATGTGTATCATGTCAAGTGCATGTGTACCATGTCAGGTGCATGTGTATCATGTCAGGCGCATGTGTATCATGTCAGGTGCATGTGTATCATGCCGGTGCATGTGTATAATGCCGGTGTATGTGTATCATGCTGGTGCATATGTATCATGTCAAGTGCATGTGTATCATGTCAGGTGCATGTGTATCATGTCAGGTGCATGTGTATCATGCTGGTGCATATGTATCATGTCAAGTGCATGTGTATCATGTCAGGTGCATGTGTATCATGTCAAGTGCATGTGTATCATGTCAGGTGCATGTGTATCATGCTGCTGCATGTGTATCATGTCAAGTGCATGTGTATCATGTCAGGTGCATGTGTATCATGTCAAGTGCATGTGTATCTTGCTGGTACATGTGTATCATGCTGGTGCGTGTATATCATGTCAGGTGCGTGTGTATCATGTCAGGTGCGTGTGTATCATGCTGGTGCGTGTGTATCATGTCAGGTGCGTGTGTATCATGTCAGGTGCATGTGTATCATGCTGGTGCATGTGTATCATGTCAGGTGCGTGTGTATCATGTCAGGTGCGTGTGTATCATGCTGGTGTGTGTATATCAAGTCAGGTGCGTGTGTATCATGTCAGGTGCATATGTATCATGTCAGGTGCATGTGTATCATGTCAAGTGCATGTGTATCATGTCAGGTGCATGTGTATCATGCTGGTGCGTGTTTATCATGTCAGGTGCATGTGTATCATTTCAGGTGTGTGTGTATCATGCTGGTGCGTGTGTATCATGTCAGGTGCATGGGTATCATGTCAGGTGCATGTGTATCATGCTGGTGCGTGTGTATCATGTCAGGTGCGTGTGTATCATGTCAGGTGCGTATCATGCTGGTGCATATGTATCATGTCAGGTGCATGTGTATCATGTCAGGTGCATGTGTATCATGTCGGGTGCATGTGTATCATGTCAAGTGCATGTGTATCATGTCAGGTGCATGTGTATCATGTCAGGCGCATGTGTATCATGTCAGGTGCATGTGTATCATGCTGGTGCATGTGTATCATGTCAGGTGTGTGTGTATCATGTCAGGTGCATGTGTATCATGCTGGTGTGTGTATATCAAGTCAGGTGCGTGTGTATCATGTCAGGTGCATGTGTATCATGTCAGGTGCATGTGTATCATGTCAGGCACATGTGTATCATGTCAGGTGCATGTGTATCATGCTGGTGCATGTGTATCATGTCAGGTGCGTGTGTATCATGTCAGGTGCATGTGTATCATGTCAGGTGCATGTGTATCATGTCGGGTGCATGTGTATCATGTCAAGTGCATGTGTTCCATGTCAGGTGCATGTGTATCATGTCAGGCGCATGTGTATCATGTCAGGTGCATGTGTATCATGCCGGTGCATGTGTATCATGTCAGGTGCATGTGTATCATGTCAGGCGCATGTGTATCATGTCAGGTGCATGTGTATCATGCTGGTACACGTGTATCATGTCAAGTGCATGTGTATCATGTCAGGTGCATGGGTATTATGCTGGTGCGTGTATATCATGTCAGGTGCGTGTGTATCATGTCAGGTGCGTGTGTATCATGTCAGGTGCGTTTGTATCATGCTAGTGCGTGTGTATCATGTCAGGTGCATGTGTATCATCTCAGGTGCATGTGTATCATGCTGGTGGGTGTGTATCATGTCAAGTGCATGTGTATCATGTCAGGTGCATGTGTATCATGTCAAGTGCATGTGTATCATGTCAGGTGCATGTGTATCATGCTGCTGCATGTGTATCATGCTGCTGCATGTGTATCATGCTGCTGCATGTGTATCATGTCAAGTGCATGTGTATCATGTCAGGTGCATGTGTATCATGTCAAGTGCATGTGTATCTTGCTCGTACATGTGTATCATGCTGGTGCGTGTATATCATGTCAGGTGCGTGTGTATCATGTCAGGTGCGTGTGTATCATGTCAGGTGCGTGTGGATCATGTCAGGTGCGTGTGTATCATGCTGCTGCATCTGTATCATGTCAAGTGCATGTGTATCATGTCAGGTGCATGTGTATCATGTCAGGTGCATGTGTATCATGTCAGGTGCATGTGTATCATGCTGCTGCATCTGTATCATGTCAAGTGCATGTGTATCATGTCAGGTGCATGTGTATCATGTCAAGTGCATGTGTATCATGTCAGGTGCATGTGTATCATGCTGGTGCGTGTTTATCATGTCAGGTGCATGTGTATCATGTCAGGTGCATGTGTATCATGCTGGTGCGTGTGTATCATGTCAGGTGCATGTGTATCATGCTGGTGCGTGTGTATCATGTCAGGTGCGTGTGTATCATGTCAGTTGCATGTGTATCATGCTGGTGCATATGTATCATGTCAAGTGCATGTGTATCATGTCAGGTGCATGTGTATCATGTCAAGTGCATGTGTATCATGTCAGGTGCATGTGTATCATGCTGGTGCATGTGTATCATGTCAGGTGCGTGTGTATCATGTCAGGTGCATGTGTATCATGCTGGTGCGTGTATATCAAGTCAGGTGCGTGTGTATCATGTCAGGTGCTTATCATGCTGGTTCATATGTATCATGTCAGGTGCATGTGTATCATGTCAGGTGCATGTGTATCATGTCGGGTGCATGTGTATCATGTCAAGTGCATGTGACATGCACCTGACATGATACACATGCACCTGACATGATACACACGCACCTGACGTGATACACACGCACCAGCATGATACACATGCACCTGACATGATACACACGCACCTGACATGATACACACGCACCAGCATGATACACACACACCTGACATGATACACAGGCACCTGACATGATAAACACGCACCAGCATGATACACATGCACCTGACATGATACACATGCACTTGACATGATACACATGCATCTGACATGATACACATGCATTTGACATGATACACATGCAGCAGCATGGTACACATGCACCTGACATGATACACATTCACTTGACATGATACACACACACCTGACATGATACACACGCACCTGACATGATACACATGCACCTGACATGATATACACGCACCAGCATGATATACACGCACCAGCATGATACACATGTACCAGCAAGATACACATGCACTTGACATGATACACATGCAGCAGCATGATACACATGCAGCAGCATGATACACATGCAGCAGCATGATACACATGCACCTGACATGATACACATGAACTTGACATGATACACATGCACCTGACATGATACACATGCACTTGACATGATACATATGCACCAGCATGATACTCATGCACCTGACATGATACACACGCACCTGACATGATACACACGCACCAGCATGATACACACACACCTGACATGATACACACGCACCTGACATGATATACACGCACCAGCATGATACACATGCACCTGACATGATACACATGCACTTGACATGATACACATGCACCTGACATGATACACATGCACTTGACATTATACACATGCAGCAGCATGATACACATGCACCTGACATGATACACACGCACCTGACATGATACACACGCACCTGACATGATACACACGCACCTGACATGATACACACGCACCTGACATGATATACACGCACCAGCATGATACACATGTACCAGAAAGATACACATGCACTTGACATGATACACATGCACCTGACATGATACACATGCACTTGACATGATACACATGCACCTGACATGATACACATGCACCTGACATGATACACATGCGCCTGACATGATACACATGCACCTGACATGATACACATGCACTTGACATGATACACATGCACCCGACATGATACACATGCACCTGACATGATACACATGCACCTGACATGATACATATGCACCAGCATGATAAGCACCTGACATGATACACACGCACCTGACTTGATATACACGCACCAGCATGATACACATGCACCTGACATGATACACACGCACCTGACTTGATATACACACACCAGCATGATACACATGCACCTGACATGATACACACGCACCTGACATGATACACATGCACCAGCATGATACACATGCACCTGACATGATACACATGCACCTGACATGATACACACGCACCTGACTTGATATACACACACCAGCATGATACACACGCACCTGACATGATACACACGCACCTGACATGATACACATGCACCAGCATGATACACATTCACCTGACATGATACACATGCGCCTGACATGATACACATGCACCTGACATGATACACATGCACTTGACATGATACACATGCTGCAGCATGATACACATGCACCTGACATGATACACATGCACTAGACATGATACACATGCACCTGACATGATACACATGCACTTGACATGATACATATGCACCAGCATGATACACATGCACCTGACATGATACACACGCACCTGACATGATACACACGCACCAGCATGATACACACGCACCTGACATGATACACACGCACCTGACTTGATATACACGCACCAGCATGATACACATGTACCAGCAAGATACACATGCACTTGACATGATACACATGCACCTGACATGATACACATGCACTTGACATGATACACATGCAGCAGCATGATACACATGAACCTGACATGATACACATGCACTTGACATGATACACATGCACCTGACATGATACACATGCACTTGACATGATACACATGCACTTGACATGATACATATGCACCAGCATGATACACATGCACCTGACATGATACACATGCACCTGTCATGATACACATGCACCTGACATAATACACATGCACCTGACATGATACACACGCACCTGACTTGATATACACACACCAGCATGATACACATGCACCTGACATGATACACACGCACCTGACATGATACACATGCACCAGCATGATACACATGCACCTGACATGATACACATGCGCCTGACATGATACACATGCACCTGACATGATACACATGCACTTGACATGATACACATGCACATGACATGATACACATGCACCTGACATGATACACATGCACCTGACATGATACAAATGCACCAGCATGATACGCACCTGACATGATACACACGCACCTGATATGATACACACGCACCAGCATGATACACACGCACCTGACATGATACACACGCACCAGCATGATACACACACACCTGACATGATACACATGCACCTGACATGATAAACACGCACCAGCATGATACACATGCACCTGACATGATACACATGCACTTGACATGATACACATGCACCTGACATGATACACATGCACTTGACATGATACAGATGCAGCAGCATGATACACATGCACCTGACATGATACACATGCACTTGACATGATACACATGCACCTGACATGATACACATGCACTTGACATGATACACATGCAGCAGCATGATACACATGCACTTGACATGATACACATGCACCAGCATGATACACATACACCGGCATTATACACATGCACCGGCATGATACACATGCACCTGACATGATACACATGCGCCTGACATGATACACATGCACCTGACATGGTACACATGCACTTGACATGATACACATGCACCTGACATGATACACATGCACCTGACATGATACACATGCACTTGACATGATACATATGCACCAGCATGATACGCACCTGACATGATACACACGCACCTGACTTGATATACACGCACCAGCATGATACACATGCACCTGACATGATACACATGCACTTGACATGATACACATGCACCTGACATGATACACACGCACCTGACATGATACACATGCACCAGCATGATACACATGCACCTGACATGATACACATGCGCCTGACATGATACACACGCACCTGACATGATACACACGCACCAGAATGATACACACACACCTGACATGATACACACGCACCTGACATGATATACACGCACCAGCATGATACACATGCACCTGACATGATACACATGCACTTGACATGATACACATGCACCTGACATGATACACATGCACTTGACATTATACACATGCAGCAGCATGATACACATGCACCTGACATGATACACACGCACCTGACATGATACACACGCACCTGACATGATACACACGCACCAGAATGATACACACACACCTGACATGATACACACGCACCTGACATGATATACACGCACCAGCATGATACACATGCACCTGACATGATACACATGCACTTGACATGATACACATGCACCTGACATGATACACATGCACTTGACATTATACACATGCAGCAGCATGATACACATGCACCTGACATGATACACACGCACCTGACATGATACACACGCACCTGACATGATACACACGCACCTGACATGATACACACGCACCTGACATGATATACACGCACCAGCATGATACACATGTACCAGAAAGATACACATGCACTTGACATGATACACATGCACCTGACATGATACACATGCACTTGACATGATACACATGCGCCTGACATGATACACATGCACCTGACATGATACACATGCGCCTGACATGATACACATGCACCTGGCATGATACACATGCACTTGACATGATACACATGCACCCGACATGATACACATGCACCTGACATGATACACATGCACCTGACATGATACATATGCACCAGCATGATAAGCACCTGACATGATACACACGCACCTGACTTGATATACACGCACCAGCATGATACACATGCACCTGACATGATACACACGCACCTGACTTGATATACACACACCAGCATGATACACATGCACCTGACATGATACACACGCACCTGACATGATACACATGCACCAGCATGATACACATGCACCTGACATGATACACATGCGCCTGACATGATACACATGCACCTGACATGATACATATGCACCTGACATGATACACACGCACCTGACTTGATATACACACACCAGCATGATACACACGCACCTGACATGATACACACGCACCTGACATGATACACATGCATCCAGCATGATACACATGCACCTGACATGATACACATGCGCCTGACATGATACACATGCACCTGACATGATACACATGCACTTGACATGATACACATGCAGCAGCATGATACACATGCACCTGACATGATACACATGCACTTGACATGATACACATGCACCTGACATGATACACATGCACTTGACATGATACATATGCACCAGCATGATACACATGCACCTGACATGATACACACGCACCTGACATGATACACACGCACCAGCATGATACACACGCACCTGACATGATACACACGCACCTGACATGATATACACGCACCAGCATTATACACATGTACCAGCAAGATACACATGCACTTGACATGATACACATGCACCTGACATGATACACATGCACTTGACATGATACACATGCAGCAGCATGATACACATGCACCTGACATGATACACATGCACTTGACATGATACACATGCACCTGACATGATACACATGCACTTGACATGATACATATGCACCAGCATGATACACATGCACCTGACATGATACACACGCACCTGACATGATACACATGCACCAGCATGATACACATGCACCTGACATGATACACATGCGCCTGACATGATACACATGCACCTGACATGATACACATGCACTTGACATGATACACATGCACCCGGCATGATACACATGCACCTGACATGATACACATGCACCTGACATGATACATATGCACCAGCATGATACGCACCTGACATGATACACACGCACCTGACATGATACACACGCACCAGCATGATACACATGCACCTGACATGATACACACGCACCTGACATGATACACACGCACCAGCATGATACACACACACCTGACATGATACACATGCACCTGACATGATAAACACGCACCAGCATGATACACATGCACCTGACATGATACACATGCACTTGACATGATACACATGCACCAGCATGATACACATGCACTTGACATGATACACATGCACCAGCATGATACACATACACCGGCATTATACACATGCACCGGCATGATACACATGCACCTGACATGATACACATGCGCCTGACATGATACACATGCACCTGACATGGTACACATGCACTTGACATGATACACATGCACCCGACATGATACACATGCACCTGACATGATACACATGCACCTGACATGATACATATGCACGAGCATGATACGCACCTGACTTGATATACACGCACCAGCATGATACACATGCACCTGACATGATACACATGCACTTGACATGATACACATGCACCAGCATGATACACATGCACCTAACATGATACACACGCACCTGACATGATACACATGCACCGGCATTATACACATGCACCGGCATGATACACATACACCTGACATGATACACATGCGCCTGACATGATACACATGCACCTGACATGATACACATGCACTTGACATGATACACATGCACCCGACATGATACACATGCACCAGCATGATACACATGCACCTGACATGATACACACGCACCTGACATGATACACATGCACCTGACATGATACACACGCACCTGACATGATACACACGCACCAGCATGATACACATGCACCTGACATGATACACACGCACCTGACATGATACACACGCACCAGCATGATACACATGCACCTGACATGATACACACGCACCTGACATGATACACACGCACCAGCATGATACACACACACCTGACATGATACACAGGCACCTGACATGATAAACACGCACCAGCATGATACACATGCACCTGACATGATACACATGCACTTGACATGATACACATGCATCTGACATGATACACATGCATTTGACATGATACACATGCAGCAGCATGGTACACATGCACCTGACATGATACACATTCACTTGACATGATACACACACACCTGACATGATACACACGCACCTGACATGATACACATGCACCTGACATGATATACACGCACCAGCATGATATACACGCACCAGCATGATACACATGTACCAGCAAGATACACATGCACTTGACATGATACACATGCAGCAGCATGATACACATGCAGCAGCATGATACACATGCAGCAGCATGATACACATGCACCTGACATGATACACATGAACTTGACATGATACACATGCACCTGACATGATACACATGCACTTGACATGATACATATGCACCAGCATGATACTCATGCACCTGACATGATACACACGCACCTGACATGATACACACGCACCAGCATGATACACACACACCTGACATGATACACACGCACCTGACATGATATACACGCACCAGCATGATACACATGCACCTGACATGATACACATGCACTTGACATGATACACATGCACCTGACATGATACACATGCACTTGACATTATACACATGCAGCAGCATGATACACATGCACCTGACATGATACACACGCACCTGACATGATACACACGCACCTGACATGATACACACGCACCTGACATGATACACACGCACCTGACATGATATACACGCACCAGCATGATACACATGTACCAGCAAGATACACATGCACTTGACATGATACACATGCACCTGACATGATACACATGCACTTGACATGATACACATGCACCTGACATGATACACATGCACCTGACATGATACACATGCGCCTGACATGATACACATGCACCTGACATGATACACATGCACTTGACATGATACACATGCAACCGACATGATACACATGCACCTGACATGATACACATGCACCTGACATGATACATATGCACCAGCATGATAAGCACCTGACATGATACACACGCACCTGACTTGATATACACGCACCAGCATGATACACATGCACCTGACATGATACACACGCACCTGACTTGATATACACACACCAGCATGATACACATGCACCTGACATGATACACACGCACCTGACATGATACACATGCACCAGCATGATACACATGCACCTGACATGATACACATGCACCTGACATGATACACACGCACCTGACTTGATATACACACACCAGCATGATACACACGCACCTGACATGATACACACGCACCTGACATGATACACATGCACCAGCATGATACACATTCACCTGACATGATACACATGCGCCTGACATGATACACATGCACCTGACATGATACACATGCACTTGACATGATACACATGCTGCAGCATGATACACATGCACCTGACATGATACACATGCACTAGACATGATACACATGCACCTGACATGATACACATGCACTTGACATGATACATATGCACCAGCATGATACACATGCACCTGACATGATACACACGCACCTGACATGATACACACGCACCAGCATGATACACACGCACCTGACATGATACACACGCACCTGACTTGATATACACGCACCAGCATGATACACATGTACCAGCAAGATACACATGCACTTGACATGATACACATGCACCTGACATGATACACATGCACTTGACATGATACACATGCAGCAGCATGATACACATGAACCTGACATGATACACATGCACTTGACATGATACACATGCACCTGACATGATACACATGCACTTGACATGATACACATGCACTTGACATGATACATATGCACCAGCATGATACACATGCACCTGACATGATACACATGCACCTGTCATGATACACATGCACCTGACATAATACACATGCACCTGACATGATACACACGCACCTGACTTGATATACACACACCAGCATGATACACATGCACCTGACATGATACACACGCACCTGACATGATACACATGCACCAGCATGATACACATGCACCTGACATGATACACATGCGCCTGACATGATACACATGCACCTGACATGATACATATGCACCTGACATGATACACACGCACCTGACTTGATATACACACACCAGCATGATACACACGCACCTGACATGATACACACGCACCTGACATGATACACATGCATCCAGCATGATACACATGCACCTGACATGATACACATGCGCCTGACATGATACACATGCACCTGACATGATACACATGCACTTGACATGATACACATGCAGCAGCATGATACACATGCACCTGACATGATACACATGCACTTGACATGATACACATGCACCTGACATGATACACATGCACTTGACATGATACATATGCACCAGCATGATACACATGCACCTGACATGATACACACGCACCTGACATGATACACACGCACCAGCATGATACACACGCACCTGACATGATACACACGCACCTGACATGATATACACGCACCAGCATTATACACATGTACCAGCAAGATACACATGCACTTGACATGATACACATGCACCTGACATGATACACATGCACTTGACATGATACACATGCAGCAGCATGATACACATGCACCTGACATGATACACATGCACTTGACATGATACACATGCACCTGACATGATACACATGCACTTGACATGATACATATGCACCAGCATGATACACATGCACCTGACATGATACACACGCACCTGACATGATACACATGCACCAGCATGATACACATGCACCTGACATGATACACATGCGCCTGACATGATACACATGCACCTGACATGATACACATGCACTTGACATGATACACATGCACCCGGCATGATACACATGCACCTGACATGATACACATGCACCTGACATGATACATATGCACCAGCATGATACGCACCTGACATGATACACACGCACCTGACATGATACACACGCACCAGCATGATACACATGCACCTGACATGATACACACGCACCTGACATGATACACACGCACCAGCATGATACACACACACCTGACATGATACACATGCACCTGACATGATAAACACGCACCAGCATGATACACATGCACCTGACATGATACACATGCACTTGACATGATACACATGCACCAGCATGATACACATGCACTTGACATGATACACATGCACCAGCATGATACACATACACCGGCATTATACACATGCACCGGCATGATACACATGCACCTGACATGATACACATGCGCCTGACATGATACACATGCACCTGACATGGTACACATGCACTTGACATGATACACATGCACCCGACATGATACACATGCACCTGACATGATACACATGCACCTGACATGATACATATGCACGAGCATGATACGCACCTGACTTGATATACACGCACCAGCATGATACACATGCACCTGACATGATACACATGCACTTGACATGATACACATGCACCAGCATGATACACATGCACCTAACATGATACACACGCACCTGACATGATACACATGCACCGGCATTATACACATGCACCGGCATGATACACATACACCTGACATGATACACATGCGCCTGACATGATACACATGCACCTGACATGATACACATGCACTTGACATGATACACATGCACCCGACATGATACACATGCACCAGCATGATACACATGCACCTGACATGATACACACGCACCTGACATGATACACATGCACCTGACATGATACACACGCACCTGACATGATACACACGCACCAGCATGATACACATGCACCTGACATGATACACACGCACCTGACATGATACACACGCACCAGCATGATACACACACACCTGACATGATACACAGGCACCTGACATGATAAACACGCACCAGCATGATACACATGCACCTGACATGATACACATGCACTTGACATGATACACATGCATCTGACATGATACACATGCATTTGACATGATACACATGCAGCAGCATGGTACACATGCACCTGACATGATACACATTCACTTGACATGATACACACACACCTGACATGATACACACGCACCTGACATGATACACACGCACCTGACATGATATACACACACCAGCATGATATACACGCACCAGCATGATACACATGTACCAGCAAGATACACATGCACTTGACATGATACACATGCACCTGACATGATACACATGCACTTGACATGATACACATGCAGCAGCATGATACACATGCAGCAGCATGATACACATGCAGCAGCATGATACACATGCACCTGACATGATACACATGAACTTAACATGATACACATGCACCTGACATGATACACATGCACTTGACATGATACATATGCACCAGCATGATACTCATGCACCTGACATGATACACACGCACCTGACATGATACACACGCACCAGCATGATACACACGCACCTGACATGATACACACGCACCTGACATGATATACACGCACCAGCATGATACCCATGAACCTGACATGATACACATGCACTTGACATGATACACATGCACCTGACATGATACACATGCACTTGACATTATACACATGCAGCAGCATGATACACATGCACCTGACATGATACACACGCACCTGACATGATACACACGCACCTGACATGATACACACGCACCTGACATGATATACACGCACCAACATGATACACATGTACCAGCAAGATACACATGCACTTGACATGATACACATGCACCTGACATGATACACATGCACTTGACATGATACACATGCACCAGCATGATATACATGCACCTGACATGATACACATGCGCCTGACATGATACACATGCACCTGACATGATACACATGCACTTGACATGATACACATGCAGCAGCATGATACACATGCACCTGACATGATACACATGCACTTGACATGATACACATGCACCTGACATGATACACATGCACTTGACATGATACATATGCACCAGCATGATACACATGCACCTGACATGATACACACGCACCTGACATGATATAGACGCACCAGCATGATACACATGTACCAGCAAGATACACATGCACTTGACATGATACACATGCACCTGACATGATACACATGCACTTGACATGATCCACATGCAGCAGCATGATACACATGCACCTGACATGATACACATGCACTTGACATGATACACATGCACCTGACATGATACACATGCACTTGACATGATACATATGCACCAGCATGATACACACGCACCTGACATGATACACACGTACCTGACATGATATAGACGCACCAGCATGATACACATGTACCAGCAAGATACACATGCACTTGACATGATACACATGCACCTGACATGATACACATGCACTTGACATGATACACATGCAGCAGCATGATACACATGCACCTGACATGATACACATGCACTTGACATGATACACATGCACCTGACATGATACACATGCACTTGACATGATACATATGCACCAGCATGATACACATGCACCTGACATGATACACACGCACCTGACATGATATAGACGCACCTGACATGATACACATGCACCAGCATGATACTCATGCACCTGACATGATACACATGCGCCTGACATGATACACATGCACCTGACATGATACACATGCACTTGACATGATACACATGCACCCGACATGATACACATGCACCTGACATGATACACATGCACCTGACATGATACACACGCACCAGCATGATACAAACGCACCTGACATGATACACACGCAACTGACATGATATACACGCACCAGCATGATACACACGCACCTGACATGATACACACGCACCAGCATGATACACACACACCTGACATGATACACATGCACCTGACATGATAAACACGCACCAGCATGATACACATGCACCTGACATGATACACATGCACTTGACATGATACACATGCACCTGACATGATACACATGCACTTGACATGATACAGATGCAGCAGCATGATACACATGCACCTGACATGATACACATGCACTTGACATGATACACATGCACCTGACATGATACACATGCACTTGACATGATACACATGCACCAGCATGATACACATGCACTTGACATGATACACATGCACCAGCATGATACACATACACCGGCATTATACACATGCACCGGCATGATACACATGCACCTGACATGATACACATGCGCCTGACATGATACACATGCACCTGACATGGTACACATGCACTTGACATGATACACATGCACCCGACATGATACACATCCACCTGACATGATACACATGCACCTGACATGATACATATGCACCAGCATGATACGCACCTGACATGATACACACGCACCTGACATGATACACACGCACCAGCATGATACACATGCACCTGACATGATACACACGCACCTGACATGATACACACGCACCAGCATGATACACACACACCTGACATGATACACATGCACTTGACATGATACACATGCACCTGACATGATACACATGCACTTGACATGATACAGATGCAGCAGCATGATACACATGCACCTGACATGATACACATGCACTTGACATGATACACATGCACCAGCATGATACACATGCACTTGACATGATACACATGCACCAGCATGATACACATACACCGGCATTATACACATGCACCGGCATGATACACATGCACCTGACATGATACACATGCGCCTGACATGATACACATGCACCTGACATGGTACACATGCACTTGACATGATACACATGCACCCGACATGATACACATGCACCTGACATGATACACATGCACCTGACATGATACATATGCACGAGCATGATACGCACCTGACTTGATATACACGCACCAGCATGATACACATGCACCTGACATGATACACATGCACTTGACATGATACACATGCACCAGCATGATACACATGCACCTGACATGATACACATGCACCGGCATTATACACATGCACCGGCATGATACACATACACCTGACATGATACACATGCGCCTGACATGATACACATGCACCTGACATGATACACATGCACTTGACATGATACACATGCACCCGACATGATACACATGCACCAGCATGATACACATGCACCTGACATGATACACACGCACCTGACATGATACACATGCACCTGACATGATACACACGCACCTGACATGATACACACGCACCAGCATGATACACATGCACCTGACATGATACACACGCACCTGACATGATACACACGCACCAGCATGATACACACACACCTGACATGATACACAGGCACCTGACATGATAAACACGCACCAGCATGATACACATGCACCTGACATGATACACATGCACTTGACATGATACACATGCATCTGACATGATACACATGCATTTGACATGATACACATGCAGCAGCATGGTACACATGCACCTGACATGATACACATTCACTTGACATGATACACACACACCTGACATGATACACACGCACCTGACATGATACACATGCACCTGACATGATATACACGCACCAGCATGATATACACGCACCAGCATGATACACATGTACCAGCAAGATACACATGCACTTGACATGATACACATGCAGCAGCATGATACACATGCAGCAGCATGATACACATGCAGCAGCATGATACACATGCACCTGACATGATACACATGAACTTGACATGATACACATGCACCTGACATGATACACATGCACTTGACATGATACATATGCACCAGCATGATACTCATGCACCTGACATGATACACACGCACCTGACATGATACACACGCACCAGCATGATACACACACACCTGACATGATACACACGCACCTGACATGATATACACGCACCAGCATGATACACATGCACCTGACATGATACACATGCACTTGACATGATACACATGCACCTGACATGATACACATGCACTTGACATTATACACATGCAGCAGCATGATACACATGCACCTGACATGATACACACGCACCTGACATGATACACACGCACCTGACATGATACACACGCACCTGACATGATACACACGCACCTGACATGATATACACGCACCAGCATGATACACATGTACCAGAAAGATACACATGCACTTGACATGATACACATGCACCTGACATGATACACATGCACTTGACATGATACACATGCGCCTGACATGATACACATGCACCTGACATGATACACATGCGCCTGACATGATACACATGCACCTGACATGATACACATGCACTTGACATGATACACATGCACCCGACATGATACACATGCACCTGACATGATACACATGCACCTGACATGATACATATGCACCAGCATGATAAGCACCTGACATGATACACACGCACCTGACTTGATATACACGCACCAGCATGATACACATGCACCTGACATGATACACACGCACCTGACTTGATATACACACACCAGCATGATACACATGCACCTGACATGATACACACGCACCTGACATGATACACATGCACCAGCATGATACACATGCACCTGACATGATACACATGCACCTGACATGATACACACGCACCTTACTTGATATACACACACCAGCATGATACACACGCACCTGACATGATACACACGCACCTGACATGATACACATGCACCAGCATGATACACATGCACCTGACATGATACACATGCGCCTGACATGATACACATGCACCTGACATGATACACATGCACTTGACATGATACACATGCTGCAGCATGATACACATGCACCTGACATGATACACATGCACTTGACATGATACACATGCACCTGACATGATACACATGCACTTGACATGATACATATGCACCAGCATGATACACATGCACCTGACATGATACACACGCACCTGACATGATACACACGCACCAGCATGATACACACGCACCTGACATGATACACACGCACCTGACTTGATATACACGCACCAGCATGATACACATGTACCAGCAAGATACACATGCAATTGACATGATACACATGCACCTGACATGATACACATGCACTTGACATGATACACATGCAGCAGCATGATACACATGCACCTGACATGATACACATGCACTTGACATGATACACATGCACCTGACATGATACACATGCACTTGACATGATACACATGCACTTGACATGATACATATGCACCAGCATGATACACATGCACCTGACATGATACACATGCACCTGTCATGATACACATGCACCTGTCATGATACACATGCACCTGACATGATACACATGCACCTGACATGATACACACGCACCTGACTTGATATACACACACCAGCATGATACACATGCACCTGACATGATACACACGCACCTGACATGATACACATGCACCAGCATGATACACATGCACCTGACATGATACACATGCGCCTGACATGATACACATGCACCTGACATGATACACATGCACTTGACATGATACACATGCACATGACATGATACACATGCACCTGACATGATACACATGCACCTGACATGATACAAATGCACCAGCATGATACGCACCTGACATGATACACACGCACCTGATATGATACACACGCACCAGCATGATACACACGCACCTGACATGATACACACGCACCAGCATGATACACACACACCTGACATGATACACATGCACCTGACATGATAAACACGCACCAGCATGATACACATGCACCTGACATGATACACATGCACTTGACATGATACACATGCACCTGACATGATACACATGCACTTGACATGATACAGATGCAGCAGCATGATACACATGCACCTGACATGATACACATGCACTTGACATGATACACATGCACCTGACATGATACACATGCACTTGACATGATACACATGCAGCAGCATGATACACATGCACTTGACATGATACACATGCACCAGCATGATACACATACACCGGCATTATACACATGCACCGGCATGATACACATGCACCTGACATGATACACATGCGCCTGACATGATACACATGCACCTGACATGGTACACATGCACTTGACATGATACACATGCACCTGACATGATACACATGCACCTGACATGATACACATGCACTTGACATGATACATATGCACCAGCATGATACGCACCTGACATGATACACACGCACCTGACTTGATATACACGCACCAGCATGATACACATGCACCTGACATGATACACATGCACTTGACATGATACACATGCACCTGACATGATACAAACGCACCTGACATGATACACATGCACCAGCATGATACACATGCACCTGACATGATACACATGCGCCTGACATGATACACACGCACCTGACATGATACACACGCACCAGAATGATACACACACACCTGACATGATACACACGCACCTGACATGATATACACGCACCAGCATGATACACATGCACCTGACATGATACACATGCACTTGACATGATACACATGCACCTGACATGATACACATGCACTTGACATTATACACATGCAGCAGCATGATACACATGCACCTGACATGATACACACGCACCTGACATGATACACACGCACCTGACATGATACACACGCACCAGAATGATACACACACACCTGACATGATACACACGCACCTGACATGATATACACGCACCAGCATGATACACATGCACCTGACATGATACACATGCACTTGACATGATACACATGCACCTGACATGATACACATGCACTTGACATTATACACATGCAGCAGCATGATACACATGCACCTGACATGATACACACGCACCTGACATGATACACACGCACCTGACATGATACACACGCACCTGACATGATACACACGCACCTGACATGATATACACGCACCAGCATGATACACATGTACCAGAAAGATACACATGCACTTGACATGATACACATGCACCTGACATGATACACATGCACTTGACATGATACACATGCGCCTGACATGATACACATGCACCTGACATGATACACATGCGCCTGACATGATACACATGCACCTGACATGATACACATGCACTTGACATGATACACATGCACCCGACATGATACACATGCACCTGACATGATACACATGCACCTGACATGATACATATGCACCAGCATGATAAGCACCTGACATGATACACACGCACCTGACTTGATATACACGCACCAGCATGATACACATGCACCTGACATGATACACACGCACCTGACTTGATATACACACACCAGCATGATACACATGCACCTGACATGATACACACGCACCTGACATGATACACATGCACCAGCATGATACACATGCACCTGACATGATACACATGCGCCTGACATGATACACATGCACCTGACATGATACATATGCACCTGACATGATACACACGCACCTGACTTGATATACACACACCAGCATGATACACACGCACCTGACATGATACACACGCACCTGACATGATACACATGCATCCAGCATGATACACATGCACCTGACATGATACACATGCGCCTGACATGATACACATGCACCTGACATGATACACATGCACTTGACATGATACACATGCAGCAGCATGATACACATGCACCTGACATGATACACATGCACTTGACATGATACACATGCACCTGACATGATACACATGCACTTGACATGATACATATGCACCAGCATGATACACATGCACCTGACATGATACACACGCACCTGACATGATACACACGCACCAGCATGATACACACGCACCTGACATGATACACACGCACCTGACATGATATACACGCACCAGCATTATACACATGTACCAGCAAGATACACATGCACTTGACATGATACACATGCACCTGACATGATACACATGCACTTGACATGATACACATGCAGCAGCATGATACACATGCACCTGACATGATACACATGCACTTGACATGATACACATGCACCTAACATGATACACATGCACTTGACATGATACATATGCACCAGCATGATACACACGCACCTGACATGATACACACGCACCTGACATGATACACATGCACCAGCATGATACACATGCACCTGACATGATACACATGCGCCTGACATGATACACATGCACCTGACATGATACACATGCACTTGACATGATACACATGCACCCGACATGATACACATGCACCTGACATGATACACATGCACCTGACATGATACATATGCACCAGCATGATACGCACCTGACATGATACACACGCACCTGACATGATACACACGCACCAGCATGATACACATGCACCTGACATGATACACACGCACCTGACATGATACACACGCACCAGCATGATACACACACACCTGACATGATACACATGCACCTGACATGATAAACACGCACCAGCATGATACACATGCACCTGACATGATACACATGCACTTGACATGATACACATGCACCAGCATGATACACATGCACTTGACATGATACACATGCACCAGCATGATACACATACACCGGCATTATACACATGCACCGGCATGATACACATGCACCTGACATGATACACATGCGCCTGACATGATACACATGCACCTGACATGGTACACATGCACTTGACATGATACACATGCACCCGACATGATACACATGCACCTGACATGATACACATGCACTTGACATGATACAGATGCAGCAGCATGATACACATGCACCTGACATGATACACATGCACTTGACATGATACACATGCACCTGACATGATACACATGCACTTGACATGATACACATGCAGCAGCATGATACACATGCACTTGACATGATACACATGCACCAGCATGATACACATACACCGGCATTATACACATGCACCGGCATGATACACATGCACCTGACATGATACACATGCGCCTGACATGATACACATGCACCTGACATGGTACACATGCACTTGACATGATACACATGCACCTGACATGATACACATGCACCTGACATGATACACATGCACTTGACATGATACATATGCACCAGCATGATACGCACCTGACATGATACACACGCACCTGACTTGATATACACGCACCAGCATGATACACATGCACCTGACATGATACACATGCACTTGACATGATACACATGCACCTGACATGATACAAACGCACCTGACATGATACACATGCACCAGCATGATACACATGCACCTGACATGATACACATGCGCCTGACATGATACACACGCACCTGACATGATACACACGCACCAGAATGATACACACACACCTGACATGATACACACGCACCTGACATGATATACATGCACCAGCATGATACACATGCACCTGACATGATACACATGCACTTGACATGATACACATGCACCTGACATGATACACATGCACCTGACATGATACACACGCACCTGACATGATACACACGCACCTGACATGATACACACGCACCAGAATGATACACACACACCTGACATGATACACACGCACCTGACATGATATACACGCACCAGCATGATACACATGCACCTGACATGATACACATGCACTTGACATGATACACATGCACCTGACATGATACACATGCACTTGACATTATACACATGCAGCAGCATGATACACATGCACCTGACATGATACACACGCACCTGACATGATACACACGCACCTGACATGATACACACGCACCTGACATGATATACACGCACCAGCATGATACACATGTACCAGAAAGATACACATGCACTTGACATGATACACATGCACCTGACATGATACACATGCACTTGACATGATACACATGCGCCTGACATGATACACATGCACCTGACATGATACACATGCGCCTGACATGATACACATGCACCTGACATGATACACATGCACTTGACATGATACACATGCACCCGACATGATACACATGCACCTGACATGATACACATGCACCTGACATGATACATATGCACCAGCATGATAAGCACCTGACATGATACACACGCACCTGACTTG
The DNA here is from genome assembly GCF_018167655.1 of Microtus oregoni. Classification (NCBI taxonomy): domain Eukaryota; kingdom Metazoa; phylum Chordata; class Mammalia; order Rodentia; family Cricetidae; genus Microtus; species Microtus oregoni. Next base: position 288,082 of record NW_024544840.1, on the reverse strand, counting down.
ATATACACGCACCAGCATGATACACATGCACCTGACATGATACACACGCACCTGACTTGATATACACACACCAGCATGATACACATGCACCTGACATGATACACACGCACCTGACATGATACACATGCACCAGCATGATACACATGCACCTGACATGATACACATGCGCCTGACATGATACACATGCACCTGACATGATACATATGCACCTGACATGATACACACGCACCTGACTTGATATACACACACCAGCATGATACACACGCACCTGACATGATACACACGCACCTGACATGATACACATGCATCCAGCATGATACACATGCACCTGACATGATACACATGCGCCTGACATGATACACATGCACCTGACATGATACACATGCACTTGACATGATACACATGCAGCAGCATGATACACATGCACCTGACATGATACACATGCACTTGACATGATACACATGCACCTGACATGATACACATGCACTTGACATGATACATATGCACCAGCATGATACACATGCACCTGACATGATACACACGCACCTGACATGATACACACGCACCAGCATGATACACACGCACCTGACATGATACACACGCACCTGACATGATATACACGCACCAGCATTATACACATGTACCAGCAAGATACACATGCACTTGACATGATACACATGCACCTGACATGATACACATGCACTTGACATGATACACATGCAGCAGCATGATACACATGCACCTGACATGATACACATGCACTTGACATGATACACATGCACCTAACATGATACACATGCACTTGACATGATACATATGCACCAGCATGATACACACGCACCTGACATGATACACACGCACCTGACATGATACACATGCACCAGCATGATACACATGCACCTGACATGATACACATGCGCCTGACATGATACACATGCACCTGACATGATACACATGCACTTGACATGATACACATGCACCCGAAATGATACACATGCACCTGACATGATACACATGCACCTGACATGATACATATGCACCAGCATGATACGCACCTGACATGATACACACGCACCTGACATGATACACACGCACCAGCATGATACACATGCACCTGACATGATACACACGCACCTGACATGATACACACGCACCAGCATGATACACACACACCTGACATGATACACATGCACCTGACATGATAAACACGCACCAGCATGATACACATGCACCTGACATGATACACATGCACTTGACATGATACACATGCACCAGCATGATACACATGCACTTGACATGATACACATGCACCAGCATGATACACATACACCGGCATTATACACATGCACCGGCATGATACACATGCACCTGACATGATACACATGCGCCTGACATGATACACATGCACCTGACATGGTACACATGCACTTGACATGATACACATGCACCCGACATGATACACATGCACCTGACATGATACACATGCACCTGACATGATACATATGCACGAGCATGATACGCACCTGACTTGATATACACGCACCAGCATGATACACATGCACCTGACATGATACACATGCACTTGACATGATACACATGCACCAGCATGATACACATGCACCTAACATGATACACACGCACCTGACATGATACACATGCACCGGCATTATACAATGCACCGGCATGATACACATACACCTGACATGATACACATGCGCCTGACATGATACACATGCACCTGACATGATACACATGCACTTGACATGATACACATGCACCCGACATGATACACATGCACCAGCATGATACACATGCACCTGACATGATACACACGCACCTGACATGATACACATGCACCTGACATGATACACACGCACCTGACATGATACACACGCACCAGCATGATACACATGCACCTGACATGATACACACGCACCTGACATGATACACACGCACCAGCATGATACACACACACCTGACATGATACACAGGCACCTGACATGATAAACACGCACCAGCATGATACACATGCACCTGACATGATACACATGCACTTGACATGATACACATGCATCTGACATGATACACATGCATTTGACATGATACACATGCAGCAGCATGGTACACATGCACCTGAGATGATACACATTCACTTGACATGATACACACACACCTGACATGATACACACGCACCTGACATGATACACACGCACCTGACATGATATACACACACCAGCATGATATACACGCACCAGCATGATACACATGTACCAGCAAGATACACATGCACTTGACATGATACACATGCACCTGACATGATACACATGCACTTGACATGATACACATGCAGCAGCATGATACACATGCAGCAGCATGATACACATGCACCTGACATGATACACATGAACTTAACATGATACACATGCACCTGACATGATACACATGCACTTGACATGATACATATGCACCAGCATGATACTCATGCACCTGACATGATACACACGCACCTGACATGATACACACGCACCAGCATGATACACACGCACCTGACATGATACACACGCACCTGACATGATATACACGCACCAGCATGATACCCATGCACCTGACATGATACACATGCACTTGACATGATACACATGCACCTGACATGATACACATGCACTTGACATTATACACATGCAGCAGCATGATACACATGCACCTGACATGATACACACGCACCTGACATGATACACACGCACCTGACATGATACACACGCACCTGACATGATACACACGCACCTGACATGATATACACGCACCAACATGATACACATGTACCAGCAAGATACACATGCACTTGACATGATACACATGCACCTGACATGATACACATGCACTTGACATGATACACATGCACCAGCATGATATACATGCACCTGACATGATACACATGCGCCTGACATGATACACATGCACCTGACATGATACACATGCACTTGACATGATACACATGCAGCAGCATGATACACATGCACCTGACATGATACACATGCACTTGACATGATACACATGCACCTGACATGATACACATGCACTTGACATGATACATATGCACCAGCATGATACACATGCACCTGACATGATACACACGCACCTGACATGATATAGACGCACCAGCATGATACACATGTACCAGCAAGATACACATGCACTTGACATGATACACATGCACCTGACATGATACACATGCACTTGACATGATCCACATGCAGCAGCATGATACACATGCACCTGACATGATACACATGCACTTGACATGATACACATGCACCTGACATGATACACATGCACTTGACATGATACATATGCACCAGCATGATACACACGCACCTGACATGATACACACGTACCTGACATGATATAGACGCACCAGCATGATACACATGTACCAGCAAGATACACATGCACTTGACATGATACACATGCACCTGACATGATACACATGCACTTGACATGATACACATGCAGCAGCATGATACACATGCACCTGACATGATACACATGCACTTGACATGATACACATGCACCTGACATGATACACATGCACTTGACATGATACATATGCACCAGCATGATACACATGCACCTGACATGATACACACGCACCTGACATGATATAGACGCACCTGACATGATACACATGCACCAGCATGATACTCATGCACCTGACATGATACACATGCGCCTGACATGATACACATGCACCTGACATGATACACATGCACTTGACATGATACACATGCACCCGACATGATACACATGCACCTGACATGATACACATGCACCTGACATGATACATATGCACCAGCATGATACGCACCTGACATGATACACACGCACCTGACATGATACACACGCACCAGCATGATACACATGTACCTGACATGATACACACGCACCTGACATGATACACACGCACCAGCATGATACACACACACCTGACATGATACACATGCACCTGACATGATAAACACGCACCAGCATCATACACATGCACCTGACATGATACACATGCACTTGACATGATACACATGCACCTGACATGATACACATGCACTTGACATGATACAGATGCAGCAGCATGATACACATGCACCTGACATGATACACATGCACTTGACATGATACACATGCACCTGACATGATACACATGCACTTGACATGATACACATGCACCAGCATGATACACATGCACTTGACATGATACACATGCACCAGCATGATACACATACACCGGCATTATACACATGCACCGGCATGATACACATGCACCTGACATGATACACATGCGCCTGACATGATACACATGCACCTGACATGGTACACATGCACTTGACATGATACACATGCACCCGACATGATACACATCCACCTGACATGATACACATGCACCTGACATGATACATATGCACCAGCATGATACGCACCTGACATGATACACAGGCACCAGACTTGATATACACGCACCAGCATGATACACATGCACCTGACATGATACACATGCACTTGACATGATACACATGCACCAGCATGATACACATGAACCTGACATGATACACACGCACCTGACATGATACACATGCACCGGCATTATACACATGCACCGGCATGATACACATGCACCTGACATGATACACATGCGCCTGACATGATACACATGCACCTGACATGATACAATGCACTTGACATGATACACATGCACCTGACATGATACACATGCACTTGACATGATACATATGCACCAGCATGATACACAAGCACCTGACATGATACACACGCACCTGACATGATATAGACGCACCAGCATGATACACATGTACCAGCAAGATACACATGCACTTGACATGATACACATGCACCTGACATGATACACATGCACTTGACATGATACACATGCAGCAGCATGATACACATGCACCTGACATGATACACATGCACTTGACATGATACACATGCACCTGACATGATACACATGCACTTGACATGATACATATGCACCAGCATGATACACATGCACCTGACATGATACACATGCACTTGACATGATACACATGCACCTGACATGATACACATGCACTTGACATGATACAGATGCAGCAGCATGATACACATGCACCTGACATGATACACATGCACTTGACATGATACACATGCACCTGACATGATACACATGCACTTGACATGATACACATGCAGCAGCATGATACACATGCACTTGACATGATACACATGCACCAGCATGATACACATACACCGGCATTATACACATGCACCGGCATGATACACATGCACCTGACATGATACACATGCGCCTGACATGATACACATGCACCTGACATGGTACACATGCACTTGACATGATACACATGCACCTGACATGATACACATGCACCTGACATGATACACATGCACTTGACATGATACATATGCACCAGCATGATACGCACCTGACATGATACACACGCACCTGACTTGATATACACACACCAGCATGATACACATGCACCTGACATGATACACATGCACTTGACATGATACACATGCACCTGACATGATACACACGCACCTGACATGATACACATGCACCAGCATGATACACATGCACCTGACATGATACACATGCGCCTGACATGATACACACGCACCTGACATGATACACACGCACCAGAATGATACACACACACCTGACATGATACACATGCACCTGACATGATATACACGCACCAGCATGATACACATGCACCTGACATGATACACATGCACTTGACATGATACACATGCACCTGACATGATACACATGCACTTGACATTATACACATGCAGCAGCATGATACACATGCACCTGACATGATACACACGCACCTGACATGATACACACGCACCTGACATGATACACACGCACCAGAATGATACACACACACCTGACATGATACACACGCACCTGACATGATATACACGCACCAGCATGATACACATGCACCTGACATGATACACATGCACTTGACATGATACACATGCACCTGACATGATACACATGCACTTGACATTATACACATGCAGCAGCATGATACACATGCACCTGACATGATACACACGCACCTGACATGATACACACGCACCTGACATGATACACACGCACCTGACATGATACACACGCACCTGACATGATACACACGCACCTGACATGATATACACGCACCAGCATGATACACATGTACCAGAAAGATACACATGCACTTGACATGATACACATGCACCTGACATGATACACATGCACTTGACATGATACACATGCGCCTGACATGATACACATGCACCTGACATGATACACATGCGCCTGACATGATACACATGCACCTGACATGATACACATGCACTTGACATGATACACATGCACCCGACATGATACACATGCACCTGACATGATACACATGCACCTGACATGATACATATGCACCAGCATGATAAGCACCTGACATGATACACACGCACCTGACTTGATATACATGCACCAGCATGATACACATGCCCCTGACATGATACACACGCACCTGACTTGATATACACATACCAGCATGATACACATGCACCTGACATGATACACACGCACCTGACATGATACACATGCACCAGCATGATACACATGCACCTGACATGATACACATGCGCCTGACATGATACACATGCACCTGACATGATACATATGCACCTGACATGATACACACGCACCTGACTTGATATACACACACCAGCATGATACACACGCACCTGACATGATACACACGCACCTGACATGATACACATGCATCCAGCATGATACACATTCACCTGACATGATACACATGCGCCTGACATGATACACATGCACCTGACATGATACACATGCACTTGACATGATACACATGCTGCAGCATGATACACATGCACCTGACATGATACACATGCACTAGACATGATACACATGCACCTGACATGATACACATGCACTTGACATGATACATATGCACCAGCATGATACACATGCACCTGACATGATACACACGCACCTGACATGATACACACGCACCAGCATGATACACACGCACCTGACATGATACACACGCACCTGACTTGATATACACGCACCAGCATGATACACATGTACCAGCAAGATACACATGCACTTGACATGATACACATGCACCTGACATGATACACATGCACTTGACATGATACACATGCAGCAGCATGATACACATGAACCTGACATGATACACATGCACTTGACATGATACACATGCACCTGACATGATACACATGCACTTGACATGATACACATGCACTTGACATGATACATATGCACCAGCATGATACACATGCACCTGACATGATACACATGCACCTGTCATGATACACATGCACCTGACATAATACACATGCACCTGACATGATACACACGCACCTGACTTGATATACACACACCAGCATGATACACATGCACCTGACATGATACACACGCACCTGACATGATACACATGCACCAGCATGATACACATGCACCTGACATGATACACATGCGCCTGACATGATACACATGCACCTGACATGATACACATGCACTTGACATGATACACATGCACATGACATGATACACATGCACCTGACATGATACACATGCACCTGACATGATACAAATGCACCAGCATGATACGCACCTGACATGATACACACGCACCTGATATGATACACACGCACCAGCATGATACACACGCACCTGACATGATACACACGCACCAGCATGATACACACACACCTGACATGATACACATGCACCTGACATGATAAACACGCACCAGCATGATACACATGCACCTGACATGATACACATGCACTTGACATGATACACATGCACCTGACATGATACACATGCACTTGACATGATACAGATGCAGCAGCATGATACACATGCACCTGACATGATACACATGCACTTGACATGATACACATGCACCTGACATGATACACATGCACTTGACATGATACACATGCAGCAGCATGATACACATGCACTTGACATGATACACATGCACCAGCATGATACACATACACCGGCATTATACACATGCACCGGCATGATACACATGCACCTGACATGATACACATGCGCCTGACATGATACACATGCACCTGACATGGTACACATGCACTTGACATGATACACATGCACCTGACATGATACACATGCACCTGACATGATACACATGCACTTGACATGATACATATGCACCAGCATGATACGCACCTGACATGATACACACGCACCTGACTTGATATACACGCACCAGCATGATACACATGCACCTGACATGATACACATGCACTTGACATGATACACATGCACCTGACATGATACACACGCACCTGACATGATACACATGCACCAGCATGATACACATGCACCTGACATGATACACATGCGCCTGACATGATACACACGCACCTGACATGATACACACGCACCAGAATGATACACACACACCTGACATGATACACACGCACCTGACATGATATACACGCACCAGCATGATACACATGCACCTGACATGATACACATGCACTTGACATGATACACATGCACCTGACATGATACACATGCACTTGACATTATACACATGCAGCAGCATGATACACATGCACCTGACATGATACACACGCACCTGACATGATACACACGCACCTGACATGATACACACGCACCAGAATGATACACACACACCTGACATGATACACACGCACCTGACATGATATACACGCACCAGCATGATACACATGCACCTGACATGATACACATGCACTTGACATGATACACATGCACCTGACATGATACACATGCACTTGACATTATACACATGCAGCAGCATGATACACATGCACCTGACATGATACACACGCACCTGACATGATACACACGCACCTGACATGATACACACGCACCTGACATGATACACACGCACCTGACATGATATACACGCACCAGCATGATACACATGTACCAGAAAGATACACATGCACTTGACATGATACACATGCACCTGACATGATACACATGCACTTGACATGATACACATGCGCCTGACATGATACACATGCACCTGACATGATACACATGCACCTGACATGATACACATGCACCTGACATGATACACATGCACTTGACATGATACACATGCACCCGACATGATACACATGCACCTGACATGATACACATGCACCTGACATGATACATATGCACCAGCATGATAAGCACCTGACATGATACACACGCACCTGACTTGATATACACGCACCAGCATGATACACATGCACCTGACATGATACACACGCACCTGACTTGATATACACACACCAGCATGATACACATGCACCTGACATGATACACACGCACCTGACATGATACACATGCACCAGCATGATACACATGCACCTGACATGATACACATGCGCCTGACATGATACACATGCACCTGACATGATACATATGCACCTGACATGATACACACGCACCTGACTTGATATACACACACCAGCATGATACACACGCACCTGACATGATACACACGCACCTGACATGATACACATGCATCCAGCATGATACACATGCACCTGACATGATACACATGCGCCTGACATGATACACATGCACCTGACATGATACACATGCACTTGACATGATACACATGCAGCAGCATGATACACATGCACCTGACATGATACACATGCACTTGACATGATACACATGCACCTGACATGATACACATGCACTTGACATGATACATATGCACCAGCATGATACACATGCACCTGACATGATACACACGCACCTGACATGATACACACGCACCAGCATGATACACACGCACCTGACATGATACACACGCACCTGACATGATATACACGCACCAGCATTATACACATGTACCAGCAAGATACACATGCACTTGACATGATACACATGCACCTGACATGATACACATGCACTTGACATGATACACATGCAGCAGCATGATACACATGCACCTGACATGATACACATGCACTTGACATGATACACATGCACCTGACATGATACACATGCACTTGACATGATACATATGCACCAGCATGATACACATGCACCTGACATGATACACACGCACCTGACATGATACACATGCACCAGCATGATACACATGCACCTGACATGATACACATGCGCCTGACATGATACACATGCACCTGACATGATACACATGCACTTGACATGATACACATGCACCCGGCATGATACACATGCACCTGACATGATACACATGCACCTGACATGATACATATGCACCAGCATGATACGCACCTGACATGATACACACGCACCTGACATGATACACACGCACCAGCATGATACACATGCACCTGACATGATACACACGCACCTGACATGATACACACGCACCAGCATGATACACACACACCTGACATGATACACATGCACCTGACATGATAAACACGCACCAGCATGATACACATGCACCTGACATGATACACATGCACTTGACATGATACACATGCACCAGCATGATACACATGCACTTGACATGATACACATGCACCAGCATGATACACATACACCGGCATTATACACATGCACCGGCATGATACACATGCACCTGACATGATACACATGCGCCTGACATGATACACATGCACCTGACATGGTACACATGCACTTGACATGATACACATGCACCCGACATGATACACATGCACCTGACATGATACACATGCACCTGACATGATACATATGCACGAGCATGATACGCACCTGACTTGATATACACGCACCAGCATGATACACATGCACCTGACATGATACACATGCACTTGACATGATACACATGCACCAGCATGATACACATGCACCTAACATGATACACACGCACCTGACATGATACACATGCACCGGCATTATACACATGCACCGGCATGATACACATACACCTGACATGATACACATGCGCCTGACATGATACACATGCACCTGACATGATACACATGCACTTGACATGATACACATGCACCCGACATGATACACATGCACCAGCATGATACACATGCACCTGACATGATACACACGCACCTGACATGATACACATGCACCTGACATGATACACACGCACCTGACATGATACACACGCACCAGCATGATACACATGCACCTGACATGATACACACGCACCTGACATGATACACACGCACCAGCATGATACACACACACCTGACATGATACACAGGCACCTGACATGATAAACACGCACCAGCATGATACACATGCACCTGACATGATACACATGCACTTGACATGATACACATGCATCTGACATGATACACATGCATTTGACATGATACACATGCAGCAGCATGGTACACATGCACCTGACATGATACACATTCACTTGACATGATACACACACACCTGACATGATACACACGCACCTGACATGATACACACGCACCTGACATGATATACACACACCAGCATCATATACACGCACCAGCATGATACACATGTACCAGCAAGATACACATGCACTTGACATGATACACATGCACCTGACATGATACACATGCACTTGACATGATACACATGCAGCAGCATGATACACATGCAGCAGCATGATACACATGCAGCAGCATGATACACATGCACCTGACATGATACACATGAACTTAACATGATACACATGCACCTGACATGATACACATGCACTTGACATGATACATATGCACCAGCATGATACTCATGCACCTGACATGATACACACGCACCTGACATGATACACACGCACCAGCATGATACACACGCACCTGACATGATACACACGCACCTGACATGATATACACGCACCAGCATGATACCCATGAACCTGACATGATACACATGCACTTGACATGATACACATGCACCTGACATGATACACATGCACTTGACATGATACACATGCACCTGACATGATACACATGCACTTGACATTATACACATGCAGCAGCATGATACACATGCACCTGACATGATACACACGCACCTGACATGATACACACGCACCTGACATGATACACACGCACCTGACATGATATACACGCACCAACATGATACACATGTACCAGCAAGATACACATGCACTTGACATGATACACATGCACCTGACATGATACACATGCACTTGACATGATACACATGCACCAGCATGATATACATGCACCTGACATGATACACATGCGCCTGACATGATACACATGCACCTGACATGATACACATGCACTTGACATGATACACATGCAGCAGCATGATACACATGCACCTGACATGATACACATGCACTTGACATGATACACATGCACCTGACATGATACACATGCACTTGACATGATACATATGCACCAGCATGATACACATGCACCTGACATGATACACACGCACCTGACATGATATAGACGCACCAGCATGATACACATGTACCAGCAAGATACACATGCACTTGACATGATACACATGCACCTGACATGATACACATGCACTTGACATGATCCACATGCAGCAGCATGATACACATGCACCTGACATGATACACATGCACTTGACATGATACACATGCACCTGACATGATACACATGCACTTGACATGATACATATGCACCAGCATGATACACACGCACCTGACATGATACACACGTACCTGACATGATATAGACGCACCAGCATGATACACATGTACCAGCAAGATACACATGCACTTGACATGATACACATGCACCTGACATGATACACATGCACTTGACATGATACACATGCACCTGACATGATACACATGCACTTGACATGATACATATGCACCAGCATGATACACATGCACCTGACATGATACACACGCACCTGACATGATATAGACGCACCTGACATGATACACATGCACCAGCATGATACTCATGCACCTGACATGATACACATGCGCCTGACATGATACACATGCACCTGACATGATACACATGCACTTGACATGATACACATGCACCCGACATGATACACATGCACCTGACATGATACACATGCACCTGACATGATACACACGCACCAGCATGATACAAACGCACCTGACATGATACACACGCAACTGACATGATATACACGCACCAGCATGATACACACGCACCTGACATGATACACACGCACCAGCATGATACACACACACCTGACATGATACACATGCACCTGACATGATAAACACGCACCAGCATGATACACATGCACCTGACATGATACACATGCACTTGACATGATACACATGCACCTGACATGATACACATGCACTTGACATGATACAGATGCAGCAGCATGATACACATGCACCTGACATGATACACATGCACTTGACATGATACACATGCACCTGACATGATACACATGCACTTGACATGATACACATGCACCAGCATGATACACATGCACTTGACATGATACACATGCACCAGCATGATACACATACACCGGCATTATACACATGCACCGGCATGATACACATGCACCTGACATGATACACATGCGCCTGACATGATACACATGCACCTGACATGGTACACATGCACTTGACATGATACACATGCACCCGACATGATACACATCCACCTGACATGATACACATGCACCTGACATGATACATATGCACCAGCATGATACGCACCTGACATGATACACACGCACCTGACATGATACACACGCACCAGCATGATACACATGCACCTGACATGATACACACGCACCTGACATGATACACACGCACCAGCATGATACACACACACCTGACATGATACACATGCACTTGACATGATACACATGCACCTGACATGATACACATGCACTTGACATGATACAGATGCAGCAGCATGATACACATGCACCTGACATGATACACATGCACTTGACATGATACACATGCACCAGCATGATACACATGCACTTGACATGATACACATGCACCAGCATGATACACATACACCGGCATTATACACATGCACCGGCATGATACACATGCACCTGACATGATACACATGCGCCTGACATGATACACATGCACCTGACATGGTACACATGCACTTGACATGATACACATGCACCCGACATGATACACATGCACCTGACATGATACACATGCACCTGACATGATACATATGCACGAGCATGATACGCACCTGACTTGATATACACGCACCAGCATGATACACATGCACCTGACATGATACACATGCACTTGACATGATACACATGCACCAGCATGATACACATGCACCTGACATGATACACATGCACCGGCATTATACACATGCACCGGCATGATACACATACACCTGACATGATACACATGCGCCTGACATGATACACATGCACCTGACATGATACACATGCACTTGACATGATACACATGCACCCGACATGATACACATGCACCAGCATGATACACATGCACCTGACATGATACACACGCACCTGACATGATACACATGCACCTGACATGATACACACGCACCTGACATGATACACACGCACCAGCATGATACACATGCACCTGACATGATACACACGCACCTGACATGATACACACGCACCAGCATGATACACACACACCTGACATGATACACAGGCACCTGACATGATAAACACGCACCAGCATGATACACATGCACCTGACATGATACACATGCACTTGACATGATACACATGCATCTGACATGATACACATGCATTTGACATGATACACATGCAGCAGCATGGTACACATGCACCTGACATGATACACATTCACTTGACATGATACACACACACCTGACATGATACACACGCACCTGACATGATACACATGCACCTGACATGATATACACGCACCAGCATGATATACACGCACCAGCATGATACACATGTACCAGCAAGATACACATGCACTTGACATGATACACATGCAGCAGCATGATACACATGCAGCAGCATGATACACATGCAGCAGCATGATACACATGCACCTGACATGATACACATGAACTTGACATGATACACATGCACCTGACATGATACACATGCACTTGACATGATACATATGCACCAGCATGATACTCATGCACCTGACATGATACACACGCACCTGACATGATACACACGCACCAGCATGATACACACACACCTGACATGATACACACGCACCTGACATGATATACACGCACCAGCATGATACACATGCACCTGACATGATACACATGCACTTGACATGATACACATGCACCTGACATGATACACATGCACTTGACATTATACACATGCAGCAGCATGATACACATGCACCTGACATGATACACACGCACCTGACATGATACACACGCACCTGACATGATACACACGCACCTGACATGATACACACGCACCTGACATGATATACACGCACCAGCATGATACACATGTACCAGAAAGATACACATGCACTTGACATGATACACATGCACCTGACATGATACACATGCACTTGACATGATACACATGCGCCTGACATGATACACATGCACCTGACATGATACACATGCGCCTGACATGATACACATGCACCTGACATGATACACATGCACTTGACATGATACACATGCACCCGACATGATACACATGCACCTGACATGATACACATGCACCTGACATGATACATATGCACCAGCATGATAAGCACCTGACATGATACACACGCACCTGACTTGATATACACGCACCAGCATGATACACATGCACCTGACATGATACACACGCACCTGACTTGATATACACACACCAGCATGATACACATGCACCTGACATGATACACACGCACCTGACATGATACACATGCACCAGCATGATACACATGCACCTGACATGATACACATGCACCTGACATGATACACACGCACCTTACTTGATATACACACACCAGCATGATACACACGCACCTGACATGATACACACGCACCTGACATGATACACATGCACCAGCATGATACACATGCACCTGACATGATACACATGCGCCTGACATGATACACATGCACCTGACATGATACACATGCACTTGACATGATACACATGCTGCAGCATGATACACATGCACCTGACATGATACACATGCACTTGACATGATACACATGCACCTGACATGATACACATGCACTTGACATGATACATATGCACCAGCATGATACACATGCACCTGACATGATACACACGCACCTGACATGATACACACGCACCAGCATGATACACACGCACCTGACATGATACACACGCACCTGACTTGATATACACGCACCAGCATGATACACATGTACCAGCAAGATACACATGCAATTGACATGATACACATGCACCTGACATGATACACATGCACTTGACATGATACACATGCAGCAGCATGATACACATGCACCTGACATGATACACATGCACTTGACATGATACACATGCACCTGACATGATACACATGCACTTGACATGATACACATGCACTTGACATGATACATATGCACCAGCATGATACACATGCACCTGACATGATACACATGCACCTGTCATGATACACATGCACCTGTCATGATACACATGCACCTGACATGATACACATGCACCTGACATGATACACACGCACCTGACTTGATATACACACACCAGCATGATACACATGCACCTGACATGATACACACGCACCTGACATGATACACATGCACCAGCATGATACACATGCACCTGACATGATACACATGCGCCTGACATGATACACATGCACCTGACATGATACACATGCACTTGACATGATACACATGCACATGACATGATACACATGCACCTGACATGATACACATGCACCTGACATGATACAAATGCACCAGCATGATACGCACCTGACATGATACACACGCACCTGATATGATACACACGCACCAGCATGATACACACGCACCTGACATGATACACACGCACCAGCATGATACACACACACCTGACATGATACACATGCACCTGACATGATAAACACGCACCAGCATGATACACATGCACCTGACATGATACACATGCACTTGACATGATACACATGCACCTGACATGATACACATGCACTTGACATGATACAGATGCAGCAGCATGATACACATGCACCTGACATGATACACATGCACTTGACATGATACACATGCACCTGACATGATACACATGCACTTGACATGATACACATGCAGCAGCATGATACACATGCACTTGACATGATACACATGCACCAGCATGATACACATACACCGGCATTATACACATGCACCGGCATGATACACATGCACCTGACATGATACACATGCGCCTGACATGATACACATGCACCTGACATGGTACACATGCACTTGACATGATACACATGCACCTGACATGATACACATGCACCTGACATGATACACATGCACTTGACATGATACATATGCACCAGCATGATACGCACCTGACATGATACACACGCACCTGACTTGATATACACGCACCAGCATGATACACATGCACCTGACATGATACACATGCACTTGACATGATACACATGCACCTGACATGATACAAACGCACCTGACATGATACACATGCACCAGCATGATACACATGCACCTGACATGATACACATGCGCCTGACATGATACACACGCACCTGACATGATACACACGCACCAGAATGATACACACACACCTGACATGATACACACGCACCTGACATGATATACATGCACCAGCATGATACACATGCACCTGACATGATACACATGCACTTGACATGATACACATGCACCTGACATGATACACATGCACTTGACATTATACACATGCAGCAGCATGATACACATGCACCTGACATGATACACACGCACCTGACATGATACACACGCACCTGACATGATACACACGCACCAGAATGATACACACACACCTGACATGATACACACGCACCTGACATGATATACACGCACCAGCATGATACACATGCACCTGACATGATACACATGCACTTGACATGATACACATGCACCTGACATGATACACATGCACTTGACATGATACACATGCAGCAGCATGATACACATGCACTTGACATGATACACATGCACCTGACATGATACACATGCACTTGACATGATACACATGCACCAGCATGATACACATGCACTTGACATGATACACATGCACCAGCATGATACACATACACCGGCATTATACACATGCACCGGCATGATACACATGCACCTGACATGATACACATGCGCCTGACATGATACACATGCACCTGACATGGTACACATGCACTTGACATGATACACATGCACCCGACATGATACACATGCACCTGACATGATACACATGCACCTGACATGATACATATGCACGAGCATGATACGCACCTGACTTGATATACACGCACCAGCATGATACACATGCACCTGACATGATACACATGCACTTGACATGATACACATGCACCAGCATGATACACATGCACCTGACATGATACACATACACCGGCATTATACACATGCACCGGCATGATACACATACACCTGACATGATACACATGCGCCTGACATGATACACATGCACCTGACATGATACACATGCACTTGACATGATACACATGCACCCGACATGATACACATGCACCAGCATGATACACATGCACCTGACATGATACACACGCACCTGACATGATACACATGCACCTGACATGATACACACGCACCTGACATGATACACACGCACCAGCATGATACACATGCACCTGACATGATACACACGCACCTGACATGATACACACGCACCAGCATGATACACACACACCTGACATGATACACAGGCACCTGACATGATAAACACGCACCAGCATGATACACATGCACCTGACATGATACACATGCACTTGACATGATACACATGCATCTGACATGATACACATGCATTTGACATGATACACATGCAGCAGCATGGTACACATGCACCTGACATGATACACATTCACTTGACATGATACACACACACCTGACATGATACACACGCACCTGACATGATACACATGCACCTGACATGATATACACGCACCAGCATGATATACACGCACCAGCATGATACACATGTACCAGCAAGATACACATGCACTTGACATGATACACATGCAGCAGCATGATACACATGCAGCAGCATGATACACATGCAGCAGCATGATACACATGCACCTGACATGATACACATGAACTTGACATGATACACATGCACCTGACATGATACACATGCACTTGACATGATACATATGCACCAGCATGATACTCATGCACCTGACATGATACACACGCACCTGACATGATACACACGCACCAGCATGATACACACACACCTGACATGATACACACGCACCTGACATGATATACACGCACCAGCATGATACACATGCACCTGACATGATACACATGCACTTGACATGATACACATGCACCTGACATGATACACATGCACTTGACATTATACACATGCAGCAGCATGATACACATGCACCTGACATGATACACACGCACCTGACATGATACACACGCACCTGACATGATACACACGCACCTGACATGATACACACGCACCTGACATGATATACACGCACCAGCATGATACACATGTACCAGAAAGATACACATGCACTTGACATGATACACATGCACCTGACATGATACACATGCACTTGACATGATACACATGCGCCTGACATGATACACATGCACCTGACATGATACACATGCGCCTGACATGATACACATGCACCTGACATGATACACATGCACTTGACATGATACACATGCACCCGACATGATACACATGCACCTGACATGATACACATGCACCTGACATGATACATATGCACCAGCATGATAAGCACCTGACATGATACACACGCACCTGACTTGATATACACGCACCAGCATGATACACATGCACCTGACATGATACACACGCACCTGACTTGATATACACACACCAGCATGATACACATGCACCTGACATGATACACACGCACCTGACATGATACACATGCACCAGCATGATACACATGCACCTGACATGATACACATGCACCTGACATGATACACACGCACCTTACTTGATATACACACACCAGCATGATACACACGCACCTGACATGATACACACGCACCTGACATGATACACATGCACCAGCATGATACACATGCACCTGACATGATACACATGCGCCTGACATGATACACATGCACCTGACATGATACACATGCACTTGACATGATACACATGCTGCAGCATGATACACATGCACCTGACATGATACACATGCACTTGACATGATACACATGCACCTGACATGATACACATGCACTTGACATGATACATATGCACCAGCATGATACACATGCACCTGACATGATACACACGCACCTGACATGATACACACGCACCAGCATGATACACACGCACCTGACATGATACACACGCACCTGACTTGATATACACGCACCAGCATGATACACATGTACCAGCAAGATACACATGCAATTGACATGATACACATGCACCTGACATGATACACATGCACTTGACATGATACACATGCAGCAGCATGATACACATGCACCTGACATGATACACATGCACTTGACATGATACACATGCACCTGACATGATACACATGCACTTGACATGATACACATGCACTTGACATGATACATATGCACCAGCATGATACACATGCACCTGACATGATACACATGCACCTGTCATGATACACATGCACCTGTCATGATACACATGCACCTGACATGATACACATGCACCTGACATGATACACACGCACCTGACTTGATATACACACACCAGCATGATACACATGCACCTGACATGATACACACGCACCTGACATGATACACATGCACCAGCATGATACACATGCACCTGACATGATACACATGCGCCTGACATGATACACATGCACCTGACATGATACACATGCACTTGACATGATACACATGCACATGACATGATACACATGCACCTGACATGATACACATGCACCTGACATGATACAAATGCACCAGCATGATACGCACCTGACATGATACACACGCACCTGATATGATACACACGCACCAGCATGATACACACGCACCTGACATGATACACACGCACCAGCATGATACACACACACCTGACATGATACACATGCACCTGACATGATAAACACGCACCAGCATGATACACATGCACCTGACATGATACACATGCACTTGACATGATACACATGCACCTGACATGATACACATGCACTTGACATGATACAGATGCAGCAGCATGATACACATGCACCTGACATGATACACATGCACTTGACATGATACACATGCACCTGACATGATACACATGCACTTGACATGATACACATGCAGCAGCATGATACACATGCACTTGACATGATACACATGCACCAGCATGATACACATACACCGGCATTATACACATGCACCGGCATGATACACATGCACCTGACATGATACACATGCGCCTGACATGATACACATGCACCTGACATGGTACACATGCACTTGACATGATACACATGCACCTGACATGATACACATGCACCTGACATGATACACATGCACTTGACATGATACATATGCACCAGCATGATACGCACCTGACATGATACACACGCACCTGACTTGATATACACGCACCAGCATGATACACATGCACCTGACATGATACACATGCACTTGACATGATACACATGCACCTGACATGATACAAACGCACCTGACATGATACACATGCACCAGCATGATACACATGCACCTGACATGATACACATGCGCCTGACATGATACACACGCACCTGACATGATACACACGCACCAGAATGATACACACACACCTGACATGATACACACGCACCTGACATGATATACATGCACCAGCATGATACACATGCACCTGACATGATACACATGCACTTGACATGATACACATGCACCTGACATGATACACATGCACTTGACATTATACACATGCAGCAGCATGATACACATGCACCTGACATGATACACACGCACCTGACATGATACACACGCACCTGACATGATACACACGCACCAGAATGATACACACACACCTGACATGATACACACGCACCTGACATGATATACACGCACCAGCATGATACACATGCACCTGACATGATACACATGCACTTGACATGATACACATGCACCTGACATGATACACATGCACTTGACATTATACACATGCAGCAGCATGATACACATGCACCTGACATGATACACACGCACCTGACATGATACACACGCACCTGACATGATACACACGCACCTGACATGATACACACGCACCTGACATGATATACACGCACCAGCATGATACACATGTACCAGAAAGATACACATGCACTTGACATGATACACATGCACCTGACATGATACACATGCACTTGACATGATACACATGCGCCTGACATGATACACATGCACCTGACATGATACACATGCGCCTGACATGATACACATGCACCTGACATGATACACATGCACTTGACATGATACACATGCACCCGACATGATACACATGCACCTGACATGATACACATGCACCTGACATGATACATATGCACCAGCATGATAAGCACCTGACATGATACACACGCACCTGACTTGATATACACGCACCAGCATGATACACATGCACCTGACATGATACACACGCACCTGACTTGATATACACACACCAGCATGATACACATGCACCTGACATGATACACACGCACCTGACATGATACACATGCACCAGCATGATACACATGCACCTGACATGATACACATGCGCCTGACATGATACACATGCACCTGACATGATACATATGCACCTGACATGATACACACGCACCTGACTTGATATACACACACCAGCATGATACACACGCACCTGACATGATACACACGCACCTGACATGATACACATGCATCCAGCATGATACACATGCACCTGACATGATACACATGCGCCTGACATGATACACATGCACCTGACATGATACACATGCACTTGACATGATACACATGCAGCAGCATGATACACATGCACCTGACATGATACACATGCACTTGACATGATACACATGCACCTGACATGATACACATGCACTTGACATGATACATATGCACCAGCATGATACACATGCACCTGACATGATACACACGCACCTGACATGATACACACGCACCAGCATGATACACACGCACCTGACATGATACACACGCACCTGACATGATATACACGCACCAGCATTATACACATGTACCAGCAAGATACACATGCACTTGACATGATACACATGCACCTGACATGATACACATGCACTTGACATGATACACATGCAGCAGCATGATACACATGCACCTGACATGATACACATGCACTTGACATGATACACATGCACCTAACATGATACACATGCACTTGACATGATACATATGCACCAGCATGATACACACGCACCTGACATGATACACACGCACCTGACATGATACACATGCACCAGCATGATACACATGCACCTGACATGATACACATGCGCCTGACATGATACACATGCACCTGACATGATACACATGCACTTGACATGATACACATGCACCCGACATGATACACATGCACCTGACATGATACACATGCACCTGACATGATACATATGCACCAGCATGATACGCACCTGACATGATACACACGCACCTGACATGATACACACGCACCAGCATGATACACATGCACCTGACATGATACACACGCACCTGACATGATACACACGCACCAGCATGATACACACACACCTGACATGATACACATGCACCTGACATGATAAACACGCACCAGCATGATACACATGCACCTGACATGATACACATGCACTTGACATGATACACATGCACCAGCATGATACACATGCACTTGACATGATACACATGCACCAGCATGATACACATACACCGGCATTATACACATGCACCGGCATGATACACATGCACCTGACATGATACACATGCGCCTGACATGATACACATGCACCTGACATGGTACACATGCACTTGACATGATACACATGCACCCGACATGATACACATGCACCTGACATGATACACATGCACTTGACATGATACAGATGCAGCAGCATGATACACATGCACCTGACATGATACACATGCACTTGACATGATACACATGCACCTGACATGATACACATGCACTTGACATGATACACATGCAGCAGCATGATACACATGCACTTGACATGATACACATGCACCAGCATGATACACATACACCGGCATTATACACATGCACCGGCATGATACACATGCACCTGACATGATACACATGCGCCTGACATGATACACATGCACCTGACATGGTACACATGCACTTGACATGATACACATGCACCTGACATGATACACATGCACCTGACATGATACACATGCACTTGACATGATACATATGCACCAGCATGATACGCACCTGACATGATACACACGCACCTGACTTGATATACACGCACCAGCATGATACACATGCACCTGACATGATACACATGCACTTGACATGATACACATGCACCTGACATGATACAAACGCACCTGACATGATACACATGCACCAGCATGATACACATGCACCTGACATGATACACATGCGCCTGACATGATACACA
Organism: Microtus oregoni; assembly: GCF_018167655.1. Lineage (NCBI taxonomy): Eukaryota > Metazoa > Chordata > Mammalia > Rodentia > Cricetidae > Microtus > Microtus oregoni. The sequence goes on along the minus strand of NW_024544840.1, from coordinate 263,147 downwards.
CGCACCTGACATGATACACACGCACCAGAATGATACACACACACCTGACATGATACACACGCACCTGACATGATATACATGCACCAGCATGATACACATGCACCTGACATGATACACATGCACTTGACATGATACACATGCACCTGACATGATACACATGCACTTGACATTATACACATGCAGCAGCATGATACACATGCACCTGACATGATACACACGCACCTGACATGATACACACGCACCTGACATGATACACACGCACCAGAATGATACACACACACCTGACATGATACACACGCACCTGACATGATATACACGCACCAGCATGATACACATGCACCTGACATGATACACATGCACTTGACATGATACACATGCACCTGACATGATACACATGCACTTGACATTATACACATGCAGCAGCATGATACACATGCACCTGACATGATACACACGCACCTGACATGATACACACGCACCTGACATGATACACACGCACCTGACATGATACACACGCACCTGACATGATATACACGCACCAGCATGATACACATGTACCAGAAAGATACACATGCACTTGACATGATACACATGCACCTGACATGATACACATGCACTTGACATGATACACATGCGCCTGACATGATACACATGCACCTGACATGATACACATGCGCCTGACATGATACACATGCACCTGACATGATACACATGCACTTGACATGATACACATGCACCCGACATGATACACATGCACCTGACATGATACACATGCACCTGACATGATACATATGCACCAGCATGATAAGCACCTGACATGATACACACGCACCTGACTTGATATACACGCACCAGCATGATACACATGCACCTGACATGATACACACGCACCTGACTTGATATACACACACCAGCATGATACACATGCACCTGACATGATACACACGCACCTGACATGATACACATGCACCAGCATGATACACATGCACCTGACATGATACACATGCGCCTGACATGATACACATGCACCTGACATGATACATATGCACCTGACATGATACACACGCACCTGACTTGATATACACACACCAGCATGATACACACGCACCTGACATGATACACACGCACCTGACATGATACACATGCATCCAGCATGATACACATGCACCTGACATGATACACATGCGCCTGACATGATACACATGCACCTGACATGATACACATGCACTTGACATGATACACATGCAGCAGCATGATACACATGCACCTGACATGATACACATGCACTTGACATGATACACATGCACCTGACATGATACACATGCACTTGACATGATACATATGCACCAGCATGATACACATGCACCTGACATGATACACACGCACCTGACATGATACACACGCACCAGCATGATACACACGCACCTGACATGATACACACGCACCTGACATGATATACACGCACCAGCATTATACACATGTACCAGCAAGATACACATGCACTTGACATGATACACATGCACCTGACATGATACACATGCACTTGACATGATACACATGCAGCAGCATGATACACATGCACCTGACATGATACACATGCACTTGACATGATACACATGCACCTAACATGATACACATGCACTTGACATGATACATATGCACCAGCATGATACACACGCACCTGACATGATACACACGCACCTGACATGATACACATGCACCAGCATGATACACATGCACCTGACATGATACACATGCGCCTGACATGATACACATGCACCTGACATGATACACATGCACTTGACATGATACACATGCACCCGACATGATACACATGCACCTGACATGATACACATGCACCTGACATGATACATATGCACCAGCATGATACGCACCTGACATGATACACACGCACCTGACATGATACACACGCACCAGCATGATACACATGCACCTGACATGATACACACGCACCTGACATGATACACACGCACCAGCATGATACACACACACCTGACATGATACACATGCACCTGACATGATAAACACGCACCAGCATGATACACATGCACCTGACATGATACACATGCACTTGACATGATACACATGCACCAGCATGATACACATGCACTTGACATGATACACATGCACCAGCATGATACACATACACCGGCATTATACACATGCACCGGCATGATACACATGCACCTGACATGATACACATGCGCCTGACATGATACACATGCACCTGACATGGTACACATGCACTTGACATGATACACATGCACCCGACATGATACACATGCACCTGACATGATACACATGCACCTGACATGATACATATGCACGAGCATGATACGCACCTGACTTGATATACACGCACCAGCATGATACACATGCACCTGACATGATACACATGCACTTGACATGATACACATGCACCAGCATGATACACATGCACCTAACATGATACACACGCACCTGACATGATACACATGCACCGGCATTATACAATGCACCGGCATGATACACATACACCTGACATGATACACATGCGCCTGACATGATACACATGCACCTGACATGATACACATGCACTTGACATGATACACATGCACCCGACATGATACACATGCACCAGCATGATACACATGCACCTGACATGATACACACGCACCTGACATGATACACATGCACCTGACATGATACACACGCACCTGACATGATACACACGCACCAGCATGATACACATGCACCTGACATGATACACACGCACCTGACATGATACACACGCACCAGCATGATACACACACACCTGACATGATACACAGGCACCTGACATGATAAACACGCACCAGCATGATACACATGCACCTGACATGATACACATGCACTTGACATGATACACATGCATCTGACATGATACACATGCATTTGACATGATACACATGCAGCAGCATGGTACACATGCACCTGACATGATACACATTCACTTGACATGATACACACACACCTGACATGATACACACGCACCTGACATGATACACACGCACCTGACATGATATACACACACCAGCATGATATACACGCACCAGCATGATACACATGTACCAGCAAGATACACATGCACTTGACATGATACACATGCACCTGACATGATACACATGCACTTGACATGATACACATGCAGCAGCATGATACACATGCAGCAGCATGATACACATGCACCTGACATGATACACATGAACTTAACATGATACACATGCACCTGACATGATACACATGCACTTGACATGATACATATGCACCAGCATGATACTCATGCACCTGACATGATACACACGCACCTGACATGATACACACGCACCAGCATGATACACACGCACCTGACATGATACACACGCACCTGACATGATATACACGCACCAGCATGATACCCATGCACCTGACATGATACACATGCACTTGACATGATACACATGCACCTGACATGATACACATGCACTTGACATTATACACATGCAGCAGCATGATACACATGCACCTGACATGATACACACGCACCTGACATGATACACACGCACCTGACATGATACACACGCACCTGACATGATACACACGCACCTGACATGATATACACGCACCAACATGATACACATGTACCAGCAAGATACACATGCACTTGACATGATACACATGCACCTGACATGATACACATGCACTTGACATGATACACATGCACCAGCATGATATACATGCACCTGACATGATACACATGCGCCTGACATGATACACATGCACCTGACATGATACACATGCACTTGACATGATACACATGCAGCAGCATGATACACATGCACCTGACATGATACACATGCACTTGACATGATACACATGCACCTGACATGATACACATGCACTTGACATGATACATATGCACCAGCATGATACACATGCACCTGACATGATACACACGCACCTGACATGATATAGACGCACCAGCATGATACACATGTACCAGCAAGATACACATGCACTTGACATGATACACATGCACCTGACATGATACACATGCACTTGACATGATCCACATGCAGCAGCATGATACACATGCACCTGACATGATACACATGCACTTGACATGATACACATGCACCTGACATGATACACATGCACTTGACATGATACATATGCACCAGCATGATACACACGCACCTGACATGATACACACGTACCTGACATGATATAGACGCACCAGCATGATACACATGTACCAGCAAGATACACATGCACTTGACATGATACACATGCACCTGACATGATACACATGCACTTGACATGATACACATGCAGCAGCATGATACACATGCACCTGACATGATACACATGCACTTGACATGATACACATGCACCTGACATGATACACACGCACCTGACTTGATATACACGCACCAGCATGATACACATGCACCTGACATGATACACACGCACCTGACATGATACACATGCACCAGCATGATACACATGCACCTGACATGATACACATGCACTTGACATGATACACATGCAGCAGCATGATACACATGCAGTAGCATGATACACATGCAGCAGCATGATACACATGCACCTGACATGATACACACGCACTTGACATGATACACATGCACCTGACATGATACACACGCACCTGACTTGATATACACACACCAGCATGATACACATGCACCTGACATGATACACACGCACCTGACACGATACACACGTACCTGACATGATATACACGCACCAGCATGATACACATGTACCAGCAAGATACACATGCACTTGATATGATACACATGCACCTGACATGATACACATGCACTTGACATGATACACATGCAGCAGCATGATACACATGCAGCAGCATGATACACATGCAGCAGCATGATACACATGCACCTGACATGATACACATGCACTTGACATGATACACACCCACCAGCATGATACACATGCACCTGACATGATACACACGCACCTGACATGATACACACGCACCAGCATGATACAAATGCACCTGACATGATACACACGCACCTGACATGATATACACGCACCAGCATGATACACACGCACCTGACATGATACACACGCACCTGACATGATACACACGCACCAGCATGATACACACGCACCTGACATGATACACACGCACCTGACATGATATACACGCACCAGCATTTTACCCATGCACCTGACATGATACACATGCACCTGACATGATACACATGCACTTGACATGATACAGGTGCAGCAGCATGATACACATGCACCTGATATGATCCACACGCACCTGCCATGATCCACACGCACCTGACATGATACACACGCACCTGACATGATATACACGCACCAGCATGATACACATGTACCAGCAAGATACACATGCACTTGACATGATACACATGCACCTGACATGATACACATGCACTTGACATGATACACATGCAGCAACATGATACACATGCAGCAGCATGATACACATGCAGCAGCATGATACACATGCACCTGACATGATACACATGCACTTGACATGATACATATGCACCAGCATGATACACATGCACCTGACATGATACACACGCACCTGACATGATACACACGCACCAGCATGATACACATGCACCTGACATGATACACATGCACCTGACATGATAAACACGCACCAGCAAGATATACATGCACCTGACACGATACACATGCACTTGACATGATACACATGCACCTGACATGATACACATGCACTTGACATGATACAGATGCAGCAGCATGATACACATGCACCTGACATGATACACATGCACCTGACATGATACACATGCACCTGACATGATACACATGCACTTGACATGATACAGATGCAGCAGCATGATACACATGCACCTGACATGATCTACACGCACCTGACATGATACACACGCACCTGACATGATACACACGCACCTGACATGATACACACGCACCTGACATGATATACACGCACCAGCATGATACACATGTACCAGCAAGATACACATGCACTTGACATGATACACATGCACCTGACATGATACACATGCACTTGACATGATACACATGCAGCAGCATGATACACATGCAGCAGCATGATACACATGCACCTGAGATGATACACATGCACTTGACATGATACACATGCACCTGACATGATACACATGAACTTGACATGATACACATGCACCAGCATGATACACACGCACCTGACATGATACACACGCACCTGACATGATATACACGAACCAGCATGATACACACGCACCTGACATAATACACACGCACCTGACATGATATACACGCACCAGCATGATACACATGCACCTGACATGATACACACGCACCTGACATGATACACACACACCTGACATGATATACACGCACCAGCATGATACACCTGCCCCTGACATGATACACATGCACTTGACATGATACACATGCACCTGACATGATACACATGCACTTGACATGATACACATGCAGCAGCATGATACACATGCACCTGACATGATACACATGCACTTGACATGATACACATGCACCTGACATCATACACATGCACTTGACATGATACGTATGCACCAGCATGCTACACACTCACCTGACATGATACACACGCACCTGACATGATACACATGCACCTGACATGATACACATGCACCTGACATGATACACATTCACTTGACATGATACACATGCAGCAGCATGATACACATGCAGCAGCATGATACACATGCAGCAGCATGATACACATGCAGCAGCATGATAGACATGCACCTGACATGATACACATGCACTTGACATGATACACACGCACCAGCATGATACAAACGCACCTGACATGATACACACGCACCTGACATGATATACACGCACCAGCATGATACACACGCACCTGACATGATACACACGCACCTGACATGATACACACGCACCAGCATGATACACACGCACCTGACATGATACACACGCACCTGACATGATACACACGCACCAGCATGATACACATGCACCTGACATGATACACATGAACTTGACATGATACACATGCACCTGACATGATACACATGCACTTGACATGATACATATGCACCAGCATGATACACATGCACCTGACATGATACACATGCACCTGACATGATACACACGCACCAGCATGATACACACGCACCTGACATGATACACACGCACCTGACATGATATACACGCACCAGCATGATACACATGCACCTGACATGATACACATGCACTTGACATGATACACATGCACCTGACATGATACACATGCACTTGATATTATACACATGCAGCAGCATGATACACATGCACCTGACATGATACACACGCACCTGACATGATACACACGCACCAGCATGATACACACGCACCTGACATGATACACACGCACCTGACATGATATACACGCACCAGGATGATACACATGCACCTGACATGATACACATGCACTTGACATGATACACATGCACCTGACATGATACACATGCACTTGACATGATACACATGCACCAGCATGATACACACGCACCTGACGTGATACACACGCACCTGACATGATACACACGCACCAGCATGATACACACGCACCTGACATGATACACACGCACCTGACATGATATACATGCACCAGCATGATACACATGCACCTGACATGATACATACGCACCTGACATTATACACACGCACCTGACATGATACACACGCACGTGACATGATACACGTGCAGCTGACATGATACACATGCACTTGACATGATACACATGCACCTGACATGATACACATGCACTTGACATGATACACATGCAGCAGCATGATACACATGCACCTGACATGATACACATGCACTTGACATGATACACATGCACCTGACATCATACACATGCACTTGACATGATACGTATGCACCAGCATGATACACACGCACCTGACATGATACACACGCACCTGACATGATACACATGCACCTGACATGATACACACGCACCTGACATGATACACAGGCACCTGACATGATATACACGCACCAGCATGATACACATGTACCAGCAAGAAACACATGCACTTGACATGATACACATGCACCTGACATGATACACATGCACTTGACATGATACACATGCAGCAGCATGATACACATGCAGCAGCATGATACACATGCAGCAGCATGATACACATGCACCTGACATGATACACATGCACTTGACATGATACACATTCACCTGACATGATACACAAGCACTTGACATGATACACACCCACCAGCATGATACACACGCACCTGACATGATACACACGCACCTGACATGATACACACGCACCAGCATGATACATACGCACCTGACATGATACACACGCACCTGACATGATATACACGCACCAGCATGATACACACGCACCTGACATGATACACACGCACCTGACATGATACACACGCACCAGCATGATACACACGCACCTGACATGATATACACGCACCAGCATGATACCCATACACCTGACATGATACACATGCACTTGACATGATACACATGCACGTGGCATGATACACATGCATTTGACATGATACAAATGCAACAGCATGGTACACATGCACCTGACATGATACACATGCACTTGACTTGATACACATGCACCTGACATGATACACATGCACCTGACATGATACACACGCACCTGACATGATACACACGCACCTGACATGATACACACGCACCTGACATGATACACACGCACCTGACATGATATACACGCAACAGCATGATACACATGTACCAGCAAGTTACACATGCACTTGACATGATACACACGCACCTGACATGATACACACGCACCAGCATGATACACACGCACCTGACATGATACACACGCACCTGACATGATATACACGCACCAGCATGATACACATGCACTTGACATGATACACACGCACCCGACATGATACACACCCACCTGACATGATACACACGCACCTGACATGATACACACGCACCAGCATGATACACACGCACCTGACATGATACACAAGCACCTGACATGATATACACGCACCAGCATGATACACATGCACGTGACATGATACACATGCACTTGACATGATACACATGCACCTGACATGATACACATGCACTTGACATTATACACATGCAGCAGCATGATACACATGCACCTGACATGATACACACGCACCTGACATGATACACACGCACCTGACATGATACACACGCACCTGACTTGATATACACGCACCAGCATGATACACATGCACCTGACATGATACACACGCACCTGACTTGATATACACACACCAGCATGATACACATGCACCTGACATGATACACACGCACCTGACATGATACACATGCACCAGCATGATACACATGCACCTGACATGATACACATGCGCCTGACATGATACACATGCACCTGACATGATACACATGCACGTGACATGATACACACGCACCTGACTTGATATACACACACCAGCATGATACACACGCACCTGACATGATACACACGCACCTGACATGATACACATGCACCAGCATGATACACATGCACCTGACATGATACACACGCACCTGACATGATACACACGCACCAGCATGATACACACGCACCTGACATGATACACATGCACCAGCATGATACACATGCACCTGACATGATACACACGCACCAGCATGATACACACGCACCTGACATGATACACACGCACCTGACATGATATACACGCACCAGCATGATACACATGCACCTGACATGATACACATGCACCTGACATGATACACATGCACTTGACATTATACAAATGCAGCAGCATGATACACGTGCACCTGACATGATACACATGCACTTGACATGATACACATGCACCTGACATGATACACATGCACTTGACATGATACATATGCACCAGCATGATACACATGAACCTGACATGATACACACGCACCTGTCATGATACACATGCACCAGCATGATACACACGCACCTGACATGATACACACGCACCTGACATGATACACACGCACCAGCATGATACACATGCACCTGACATGATACACATGCACGTGACATGATACACATGCACCAGCATGATACACATACACTTGACATGATACATATGCACCAGCATGATACACATACACCGGCATGATACACATGCACCTGACATGATACACATGCACCTGACATGATACATATGCACCAGCATGATACGCACCTGACATGATACACACGCACCTGACTTGATATACACGCACCAGCATGATACACATGAACCTGACATGATACACACGCACCTGACTTGATATACACACACCAGCATGATACAAATGCACCTGACATGATACACACGCACCTGACATGATACACATGCACCAGCATGATACACATGCACCTGACATGATACACATGCGCCTGACATGATACACATGCACCTGACATGATACACATGCACCTGACATGATACACACGCACCTGACTTGATATACACACACCAGCATGATACACATGCACCTGACATGATACACATGCACCTGACATGATACACATGCACCAGCATGATACACATGCACCTGACATGATACACATGCGCCTGACATGATACACATGCACCTGACATGATACACATGCACTTGACATGATACACATGCACCCGACATGATACACATGCACCTGACATGATACACATGCACCTGACATGATACATATGCACCAGCATGATACGCACCTGACATGATACACACGCACCTGACATGATACACACGCACCAGCATGATACACATGCACCTGACATGATACACACGCACCAGCATGATACACACACACCTGACATGATACTCATGCACCTGACATGATAAACACGCACCAGCATGATACACATGCACCTGACATGATACACATGCACTTGACATGATACACATGCACCTGACATGATACACATGCACTTGACATGATACAGATGCAGCAGCATGATACACATGCACCTGACATGATACACATGCACTTGACATGATACACATGCACCTGACATGATACACATGCACTTGACATGATACAGGTGCAGCAGCATGATACACATGCACCTGACATGATCCACACGCACCTGCCATGATCCACACGCACCTGCCATGATACACACGCACCTGACATGATACACACGCACCTGACATGATATACACGCACCAGCATGATACACATGTACCAGCAAGATACACATGCACTTGACATGATACACATGCACATGACATGATACACATGCACCTGACATGATACATATGCACCAGCATGATACGCACCTGACATGATACACACGCACCTGACTTGATATACACGCACGAGCATGATACACATGCACCTGACATGATACACACGCACCTGACTTGATATACACACACCAGCATGATACACATGCACCTGACATGATACACACGCACCTGACATGATACACATTCACCAGCAGGATACACATGCACCTGACATGATACACATGCGCCTGACATGATACACATGCACCTGACATGATACACATGCACCTGACATGATACACACGCACCTGACTTGATATACACACACCAGCATGATACACATGCACCTGACATGATACACATGCACCTGACATGATACACATGCACCAGCATGATACACATGCACCTGACATGATACACATGCGCCTGACATGATACACATGCACCTGACATGATACACATGCACTTGACATGATACACATGCACCCGACATGATACACATGCACCTGACATGATACACATGCACCTGACATGATACATATGCACCAGCATGATACGCACCTGACATGATACACACGCACCTGACATGATACACACGCACCAGCATGATACACATGCACCTGACATGATACACACGCACCTGACATGATACACACGCACCAGCATGATACACACACACCTGACATGATACACATGCACCTGACATGATAAACACGCACCAGCATGATACACATGCACCTGACATGATACACATGCACTTGACATGATACACATGCACCTGACATGATACACATGCACTTGACATGATACAGATGCAGCAGCATGATACACATGCACCTGACATGATACACATGCACTTGACATGATACACATGCACCTGACATGATACACATGCACTTGACATGATACAGGTGCAGCAGCATGATACACATGCACCTGACATGATCCACACGCACCTGCCATGATCCACACGCACCTGCCATGATACACACGCACCTGACATGATACACACGCACCTGACATGATATACACGCACCAGCATGATACACATGTACCAGCAAGATACACATGCACTTGACATGATACACATGCACATGACATGATACACATGCACTTGACATGATACACATGCAGCAGCATGATACACATGCAGCAGCATGATACAGATGCAGCAGCATGATACACATGCAACTGACATGATACACATGCACTTGACATGATACATATGCACCAGCATGATACCCATGCACCTGACATGATACACACGCACCTGACATGATACACACGCACCAGCATGATACACATGCACCTGACATAATACACACGCACCAGCATGATACACATGCACCTGACATGATACACATGCACCGGACATGATAAACACGCACCAGCAAGATATACATGCACCTGACATGATACACATGCACTTGACATGATACACATGCACCTGACATGATACACATGCACTTGACATGATACAGATGCAGCAGCATGATACACATGCACCTGACATGATACACATGCACCTGACATGATACACATGCACCTGACATGATACACATGCACTTGACATGATACAGATGCAGCAGCATGATACACATGCACCTGACATGATCCACACGCACCTGACATGATACACACGCACCTGACATGATACACACGCACCTCACATGATACACACGCACCAGCATGATACACACGCACCTGACATGATACACACGCACCTGACATGATATACACGCACCAGCATGATACCCATGCACCTGACATGATACACATGCACTTGACATGATACACATGCACCTGGCATGATACACATCCATTTGACATGATACACATGCAACAGCATGGTACACATGCACCTGACATGATACACATGCACTTGACTTGATACACATGCACCTGACATGATACACATGCACCTGACATGATACACACGCACCTGACATGATACACACGCACCTGACATGATACACACGCACCTGACATGATATACACGCACCAGCATGATACACATGTACCAGCAAGATACACATGCACTTGATATGATACACACGCACCTGACATGATACACACGCACCAGCATGATACACACGCACCTGACATGATACACACGCACCTGACATGATATACACGCACCAGCATGATACACATGCACTTGACATGATACACACGCACCCGACATGATACACACGCACCTGACATGATATATAAGCACCTGACATGATATACACGCACCAGCATGATACACACGTACCAGCATGATACACATGTACCAGCAAGATATACATGCACTTGACATGATACACATGCACCTGACATGATACACATGCACTTGACATTATACACATGCAGCAGCATGATACACATGCACCTGACATGATACACATGCACTTGACATGATACATACCCACCAGCATGATACACACGCACCTGACATGATACACACGCACCTGACATGATAAACACGCACCAGCATCATAAAAACGCAGCTGACATGATACACACGCACCTGACATGATATACACACACCAGCATGATACACACGCACCTGACATGATACACACGCACCTGACATGATACACACGCACCAGCATGATACACACGCACCTGACATGATACACACGCACCTGACATGATACGCACGCACCAGCATGATACCCATGCACCTGACATGATACACATGCACTTGACATGATACACATGCACCTGGCATGATACACATGCATTTGACATGATACACATGCAGAAGCATGGTACACATGCACCTGACATGATACACATGCACTTGACTTGATACACATGCACCTGACATGATACACATGCACCTGACATGATACACATGCACCTGACATGATACATATGCACCTGACATGATACACATGCACCTGACATGATACACACGCACCTGACATGATACACACGCACCTGACATGATACACACGCACCTGACTTGATATACACACACCAGCATGATACACATGCACCTGACATGATACACATGCGCCTGACATGATACACATGCACCTGACATGATACACATGCACCTGACATGATACACACGCACCTGACTTGATATACACACACCAGCATGATACACATGCACCTGACATGATACACATGCACCTGACATGATACACATGCACCAGCATGATACACATGCACCTGACATGATACACATGCGCCTGACATGATACACATGCACCTGACATGATACACATGCACTTGACATGATACACATGCACCCGACATGATACACATGCACCTGACATGATACACATGCACCTGACATGATACATATGCACCAGCATGATACGCACCTGACATGATACACACGCACCTGACATGATACACACGCACCAGCATGATACACATGCAAATGACATGATACACACGCACCTGACATGATACACACGCACCAGCATGATACACACACACCTGACATGATACACATGCACCTGACATGATAAACACGCACCAGCATGATACACATGCACCTGACATGATACACATGCACTTGACATGATACACATGCACCTGACATGATACACATGCACTTGACATGATACAGATGCAGCAGCATGATACACATGCACCTGACATGATACACATGCACTTGACATGATACACATGCACCTGACATGATACACATGCACTTGACATGATACAGGTGCAGCAGCATGATACACATGCACCTGACATGATCCACACGCACCTGCCATGATCCACACGCACCTGCCATGATACACACGCACCTGACATGATACACACGCACCTGACATGATATACACGCACCAGCATGATACACATGTACCAGCAAGATACACATGCACTTGACATGATACACATGCACATGACATGATACACATGCACTTGACATGATACACATGCAGCAGCATGATACACATGCAGCAGCATGATACAGATGCAGCAGCATGATACACATGCAACTGACATGATACACATGCACTTGACATGATACATATGCACCAGCATGATACCCATGCACCTGACATGATACACACGCACCTGACATGATACACACGCACCAGCATGATACACATGCACCTGACATAATACACACGCACCAGCATGATACACATGCACCTGACATGATACACATGCACCGGACATGATAAACACGCACCAGCAAGATATACATGCACCTGACATGATACACATGCACTTGACATGATACACATGCACCTGACATGATACACATGCACTTGACATGATACAGATGCAGCAGCATGATACACATGCACCTGACATGATACACATGCACCTGACATGATACACATGCACCTGACATGATACACATGCACTTGACATGATACAGATGCAGCAGCATGATACACATGCACCTGACATGATCCACACGCACCAGCATGATACACACGCACCTGACATGATACACACGCACCTGACATGATATACACGCACCAGCATGATACCCATGCACCTGACATGATACACATGCACTTGACATGATACACATGCACCTGGCATGATACACATCCATTTGACATGATACACATGCAACAGCATGGTACACATGCACCTGACATGATACACATGCACTTGACTTGATACACATGCACCTGACATGATACACATGCACCTGACATGATACACACGCACCTGACATGATACACACGCACCTGACATGATACACACGCACCTGACATGATATACACGCACCAGCATGATACACATGTACCAGCAAGATACACATGCACTTGATATGATACACACGCACCTGACATGATACACACGCACCAGCATGATACACACGCACCTGACATGATACACACGCACCTGACATGATATACACGCACCTGACATGATATACACGCACCAGCATGATACACACGTACCAGCATGATACACATGTACCAGCAAGATATACATGCACTTGACATGATACACATGCACCTGACATGATACACATGCACTTGACATTATACACATGCAGCAGCATGATACACATGCACCTGACATGATACACATGCACTTGACATGATACATACCCACCAGCATGATACACACGCACCTGACATGATACACACGCACCTGACATGATAAACACGCACCAGCATCATAAAAACGCAGCTGACATGATACACACGCACCTGACATGATATACACACACCAGCATGATACACACGCACCTGACATGATACACACGCACCTGACATGATACACACGCACCAGCATGATACACACGCACCTGACATGATACACACGCACCTGACATGATACGCACGCACCAGCATGATACCCATGCACCTGACATGATACACATGCACTTGACATGATACACATGCACCTGGCATGATACACATGCATTTGACATGATACACATGCAGAAGCATGGTACACATGCACCTGACATGATACACATGCACTTGACTTGATACACATGCACCTGACATGATACACATGCACCTGACATGATACACATGCACCTGACATGATACATATGCACCTGACATGATACACATGCACCTGACATGATACACACGCACCTGACATGATACACACGCACCTGACATGATACACACGCACCTGACTTGATATACACACACCAGCATGATACACATGCACCTGACATGATATACACGCACCAGCATGATACACATGTACCAGCAAGATACACATGCACTTGACATGATACACATGCACCTGACATGATACACATGCACTTGACATGATACACATGCAGCAGCATGATACACATGCAGCAGCATGATACACATGCACCTGACATGATACACATGAACTTGACATGATACACATGCACCTGACATGATACACATGCACTTGACATGATACATATGCACCAGCATGATACACATGCACCTGACATGATACACACGCACCTGACATGATACACACGCACCAGCATGATACACACGCACCTGACATGATACACACGCACCTGACATGATATACACGCACCAGCATGATACACATGCACGTGACATGATACACATGCACTTGACATGATACACATGCACCTGACATGATACACATGCACTTGACATTATACACATGCAGCAGCATGATACACATGCACCTGACATGATACACATGCACCTGACATGATACACACGCACCTGACATGATACACACGCACCTGACATGATACACACGCACCTGACATGATACACACGCACCGGCATGATACACATGCACCTGACATGATACACATGCACGTGACAGGATACACATGCACCAGCATGATACACATACACTTGACATGATACATATGCACCAGCATGATACACATACACCGGCATGATACACATGCACCTGACATGATATACATGCACCTGATATGATACATATGCACCAGCATGATACTCACCTGACATGATACACACGCACCTGACTTGATATACACGCACCAGCATGATACACATGCACCTGACATGATACACACGCACCTGACATAATACACATGCACCAGCATGATACATATGCACCTGACATGATACACATTCGCCTGACATGATACACATGCACCTGACATGATACACATGCACCTGACATGATACACACGCACCTGACTTGATATACACACACCAGCATGATACACATGCACCTGACATGATACACATGCACCTGACATGATACACATGCACCAGCATGATACACATGCACCTGACATGATACACATGCGCCTGACATGATACACATGCACCTGACATGATACACATGCACTTGACATGATACACATGCACCCGACATGATACACATGCACCTGACATGATACACATGCACCTGACATGATACATATGCACCAGCATGATACGCACCTGACATGATACACACGCACCTGACATGATACACACGCACCAGCATGATACACATGCACCTGACATGATACACACGCACCTGACATGATACACACGCACCAGCATGATACACACACACCTGACATGATACACATGCACCTGACATGATAAACACGCACCAGCATGATACACATGCACCTGACATGATACACATGCACTTGACATGATACACATGCACCTGACATGATACACATGCACTTGACATGATACAGATGCAGCAGCATGATACACATGCACCTGACATGATACACATGCACTTGACATGATACAGGTGCAGCAGCATGATACACATGCACCTGACATGATCCACACGCACCTGCCATGATCCACACGCACCTGCCATGATACAGACGCACCTGACATGATACACACGCACCTGACATGATATACACGCACCAGCATGATACACATGTACCAGCAAGATACACATGCACTTGACATGATACACATGCACCTGACACCATGATACACATGCACCTGACATGATACACATGCACTTGACATGATACACATGCACCTGACATGATACACATGCGCTTGACATGATACACATGCACCAGCATGATACACACGCACCTGACATGATACACACGCACCTGACATGATACACACGCACCAGCATGATACACACGCACCTGACATGATACACATGCACCTGACATGATATACACGCACCAGCATGATACCCATGCACCTGACATGATACACATGCACTTGACATGATACACATGCAGCAGCATGATACACATGCAGCAGCATGATACACATGCAGCAGCATGATACACATGCACCTGACATGATACACATGCACTTGACATGATACAAATGCACCTGACATGATACACATGCACTTGACATGATACACACCCACCAGCATGATACACATGCACCTGACATGATACACACGCACCTGACATGATACACACGCACCAGCATGATACACACGCACCTGACATGATACACACGCACCTGACTTGATATACACGCACCAGCATGATACACACGCACCTGACATGATACACACGCACCTGACATGATACACACGCACCAGCATGATACACACGCACCTGACATGATACACACGCACCTGACATGATATACACGCACCAGCATTTTACCCATGCACCTGACATGATACACATGCACCTGACATGATACACATGCACTTGACAGGATACACATGCACCTGACATGATAAACATGCACTTGACATTATACACATGCAGCAGCATGATACACATGCACCTGACATGATACACATGCACTTGACATGATACACATGCACCTGACATGATACACATGCGCCTGACATGATACACATGCACCTGACATGGTACACATGCACTTGACATGATACACATGCACCCGACATGATACACATGCACCTGACATGATACACATGCACCTGAAATGATACATATGCACCAGCATGATACGCACCTGACATGATACACACGCACCTGACCTGATATACACGCACCAGCATGATACACATGCACCTGACATGATACACACGCACCTGACTTGATATACACACACCAGCATGATACACATGCACCTGACATGATACACACGCACCTGACATGATACACATGCACCAGCATGATACACATGCACCTGACATGATACACATGCGCCTGACATGATAAACATGCACCTGACATGATACACATGCACCTGACATGATACACACGCCCCTGACTTGATATAAACACACCAGCATGATACACATGCACCTGACATGATACACACGCACCTGACATGATACACATGCACCAGCATGATACACATGCACCTGACATGATACACATGTGCCTGATATGAGACACATGCACCTGACATGATACACATGCACTTGACATGATACACATGCACCCGACATGATACACATGCACCTGACATGATACACACGCACCTGACATGATAAACACGCACCAGCATGATACACATGCACCTGACATGATACACGTGCACTTGACATGATACACATGCACCTGACATGATACACATACACTTGACATGATACAGATGCAGCAGCATGATACACATGCACCTGACATGATCCACACGCACCTGACATGATACACACGCACCTGACATGATTCACACGCACCTGACATGATACACACGCACCTGACATGATATACACGCACCAGCATAATACACATGTACCAGCAAGATACACATGCACTTGACATGATACACATGCACTTGACATGATACACATGCAACAGCATGATACACATGCAGCAGCATGATACACATGCACCTGACATGATACACATGCACTTGACATGATACACATGCACCTGACATGATACACATGCACTTGACATGATACACATGCACCAGCATGATACACACGCACCTGACATGATACACACGCACCTGACATGATACACACGCACCAGCATGATACACACGCACCTGACATGATACACATGCACCTGACATGATATACACGCACCAGCATGATACACATGCACCTGACATGATACACACGCACCTGACATGATACACACGCACCTGACATGATACACACGCACCGGACATGATATACACGCACCAGCATGATACACCTGCCCCTGACATGATACACATGCACTTGAAATGATACACATGCACCTGACATGATACACATGCACTTGACATGATACACATGCAGCAGCATGATACACATGCACCTGACATGATACACATGCACTTGACATGATACACATGCACCTGACATCATACACATGCACTTGACATGATACGTATGCACCAGCATGATACACACGCACCTGACATGATACACACGCACCTGACATGATACACATGCACCTGACATGATACACATGCACCTGACACGATACACACGCACCTGACATGATATACACGCACCAGCATGATACACATGTACCAGCAAGATACACATGCACTTGACATGATACATATGCACCTGACATGATACACATGCACTTGACATGATACACATGCAGCAGCATGATACACATGCAGCAGCATGATACACATGCAGCAGCATGATACACATGCACCTGACATGATACACATGCACTTGACATGATAAAAATGCACCTGACATGATACACATGCACTTGACATGATACACACCCACCAGCATGATACACATGCACCTGACATGATACACACGCACCTGACACGATACACACGCACCAGCATGATTCACACGCACCTGACATGATACACACGCACCTGACATGATATACACGCACCAGCATGATACACATGCACCGGACATGATACACATGCACTTGACATGATACACATGCACCAGCATGATACACATGCACTTGACATGATACACATGCACCAGCATGATACACATACACCGGCATTATACACATGCACCGGCATGATACACATGCACCTGACATGATACACATGCGCCTGACATGATACACATGCACCTGACATGGTACACATGCACTTGACATGATACACATGCACCCGACATGATACACATGCACCTGACATGATACACATGCACCTGACATGATACATATGCACCATCATGATACGCACCTGACAGGATACACACGCACCTGACTTGATATACACGCACCAGCATGATACACATGCACCTGACATGATACACACGCACCTGACTTGATATACACACACCAGCATGATACACATGCACCTGACATGATACACACGCACCTGACATGATACACATGCACCAGCATGATACACATGCACCTGACATGATACACATGCGCCTGACATGATACACATGCACCTGACATGATACACATGCACTTGACATGATACACATGCACCTGACATGATACACATGCACTTGACATGATACATATGCACCAGCATGATACACATGCACCTGACATGATACACATGCGCCTGACATGATACACATGCACCTGACATGATACACATGCACTTGACATGATACACATGCACCTGACATGATACACATGCACTTGACATGATACACATGCACCCGACATGATACACATGCACCTGACATGATACACATGCACTTGACATGATACATATGCACCAGCATGATACACATGCACCTGACATGATACACACGCACCTGACATGATACACACGCACCAGCATGATACACACGCACCTGACATGATACACACGCACCTGACATGATACACATGCACCAGCATGATACACACACACCTGACATGATACACATGCACCTGACATGATAAACACGCACCAGCATGATACACATGCACCTGACATGATACACATGCACTTGACATGATACACATGCACCTGACATGATACACATGCACTTGACATGATACAGATGCAGCAGCATGAAACACATGCACCTGACATCATACACATGCACTTGACATGATACACATGCACCTGACATGATACACATGCACTTGACATGATAAAGATGCAGCAGCACGATACACATGCACCTGACATGATCCACACGCACCTGACATGATAAACACGCACCTGACATGATACACACGCACCTGACATGATACACACGCACCTGACATAATACACACGCACCTGACATGATATACACGCACCAGCATGATACACATGTACCAGCAAGATACACATGCACTTGACATGATACACATGCACCTGACATGATATACATGCACTTGACATGATACACATGCAGCAGCATGATACACATGCAGCAGCATGATACACATGCACCTGACATGATACACATGCACTTGACATGATACAGATGCAGCAGCATGATACACATGCAGCAGCATGATACACATGCACCTGACATGATACACATACACTTGACATGATACAGATGCAGCAGCATGATACACATGCACCTGACATGATCCACACGCACCTGACATGATACACACGCACCTGACATGATTCACACGCACCTGACATGAAACACACGCACCTGACATGATATACACGCACCAGCATAATACACATGTACCAGCAAGATACACATGCACTTGACATGATACACATGCACTTGACATGATACACATGCAACAGCATGATACACATGCAGCAGCATGATACACATGCACCTGACATGATACACATGCACTTGACATGATACACATGCACCTATCATGATACACATGCACTTGACATGATACACATGCACCAGCATGATAAACACGCACCTGACATGATACACACGCACCTGACATGATACACACGCACCTGACATGATACACACGCACCAGCATGATACACACGCACCTGACATGATACACACGCACCTGACATGATATACACGCACCAGCATGATACACATGCACCTGACATGATACACATGCACCTGACATGATACACATGCACTTGACATTATACAAATGCAGCAGCATGATACACGTGCACCTGACATGATACACATGCACTTGACATGATACACATGCACCTGACATGATACACATGCACTTGACATGATACATATGCACCAGCATGATACACATGAACCTGACATGATACACACGCACCTGTCATGATACACATGCACCAGCATGATACACACGCACCTGACATGATACACACGCACCTGACATGATACACACGCACCAGCATGATACACATGCACCTGACATGATACACATGCACGTGACATGATACACATGCACCAGCATGATACACATACACTTGACATGATACATATGCACCAGCATGATACACATACACCGGCATGATACACATGCACCTGACATGATACACATGCACCTGACATGATACATATGCACCAGCATGATACGCACCTGACATGATACACACGCACCTGACTTGATATACACGCACCAGCATGATACACATGAACCTGACATGATACACACGCACCTGACTTGATATACACACACCAGCATGATACAAATGCACCTGACATGATACACACGCACCTGACATGATACACATGCACCAGCATGATACACATGCACCTGACATGATACACATGCGCCTGACATGATACACATGCACCTGACATGATCCACATGCACCTGACATGATACACACGCACCTGACTTGATATACACACACCAGCATGATACACATGCACCTAACATGATACACATGCACCTGACATGATACACATGCACCAGCATGATACACATGCACCTGACATGATACACATGCGCCTGACATGATAAACATGCACCTGACATGATACACATGCACTTGACATGATACACATGCACCCGACATGATACACATGCACCTGACATGATACACATGCACCTGACATGATACATATGCACCAGCATGATACGCACCTGACATGATACACACGCACCTGACATGATACACACGCACCAGCATGATACACATGCACCTGACATGATACACACGCACCAGCATGATACACACACACCTGACATGATACTCATGCACCTGACATGATAAACACGCACCAGCATGATACACATGCACCTGACATGATACACATGCACTTGACATGATACACATGCACCTGACATGATACACATGCACTTGACATGATACAGATGCAGCAGCATGATACACATGCACCTGACATGATACACATGCACTTGACATGATACACATGCACCTGACATGATACACATGCACTTGACATGATACAGGTGCAGCAGCATGATACACATGCACCTGACATGATCCACACGCACCTGCCATGATCCACAGGCACCTGCCATGATACACACGCACCTGACATGATACACACGCACCTGACATGATATACACGCACCAGCATGATACACATGTACCAGCAAGATACACATGCACTTGACATGATACACATGCACATGACATGATACACATGCACCTGACATGATACATATGCACCAGCATGATACGCACCTGACATGATACACACGCACCTGACTTGATATACACGCACGAGCATGATACACATGCACCTGACATGATACACACGCACCTGACTTGATATACACACACCAGCATGATACACATGCACCTGACATGATACACACGCACCTGACATGATACACATGCACCAGCAGGATACACATGCACCTGACATGATACACATGCGCCTGACATGATACACATGCACCTGACATGATACACATGCACCTGACATGATACACACGCACCTGACTTGATATACACACACCAGCATGATACACATGCACCTGACATGATACACATGCACCTGACATGATACACATGCACCAGCATGATACACATGCACCTGACATGATACACATGCGCCTGACATGATACACATGCACCTGACATGATACACATGCACTTGACATGATACACATGCACCCGACATGATACACATGCACCTGACATGATACACATGCACCTGACATGATACATATGCACCAGCATGATACGCACCTGACATGATACACACGCACCTGACATGATACACACGCACCAGCATGATACACATGCACCTGACATGATACACACGCACCTGACATGATACACACGCACCAGCATGATACACACACACCTGACATGATACACATGCACCTGACATGATAAACACGCACCAGCATGATACACATGCACCTGACATGATACACATGCACTTGACATGATACACATGCACCTGACATGATACACATGCACTTGACATGATACAGATGCAGCAGCATGATACACATGCACCTGACATGATACACATGCACTTGACATGATACACATGCACCTGACATGATACACATGCACTTGACATGATACAGGTGCAGCAGCATGATACACATGCACCTGACATGATCCACACGCACCTGCCATGATCCACACGCACCTGCCATGATACACACGCACCTGACATGATACACACGCACCTGACATGATATACACGCACCAGCATGATACACATGTACCAGCAAGATACACATGCACTTGACATGATACACATGCACATGACATGATACACATGCACTTGACATGATACACATGCAGCAGCATGATACACATGCAGCAGCATGATACAGATGCAGCAGCATGATACACATGCAACTGACATGATACACATGCACTTGACATGATACATATGCACCAGCATGATACCCATGCACCTGACATGATACACACGCACCTGACATGATACACACGCACCAGCATGATACACATGCACCTGACATAATACACACGCACCAGCATGATACACATGCACCTGACATGATACACATGCACCGGACATGATAAACACGCACCAGCAAGATATACATGCACCTGACATGATACACATGCACTTGACATGATACACATGCACCTGACATGATACACATGCACTTGACATGATACAGATGCAGCAGCATGATACACATGCACCTGACATGATACACATGCACCTGACATGATACACATGCACCTGACATGATACACATGCACTTGACATGATACAGATGCA
Source organism: Microtus oregoni (assembly GCF_018167655.1). Taxonomy (NCBI): domain Eukaryota; kingdom Metazoa; phylum Chordata; class Mammalia; order Rodentia; family Cricetidae; genus Microtus; species Microtus oregoni. The sequence continues at coordinate 236,601 of NW_024544840.1, read as the reverse complement.
GCAGCATGATACACATGCACCTGACATGATCCACACGCACCTGACATGATACACACGCACCTGACATGATACACACGCACCTCACATGATACACACGCACCAGCATGATACACACGCACCTGACATGATACACACGCACCTGACATGATATACACGCACCAGCATGATACCCATGCACCTGACATGATACACATGCACTTGACATGATACACATGCACCTGGCATGATACACATCCATTTGACATGATACACATGCAACAGCATGGTACACATGCACCTGACATGATACACATGCACTTGACTTGATACACATGCACCTGACATGATACACATGCACCTGACATGATACACACGCACCTGACATGATACACACGCACCTGACATGATACACACGCACCTGACATGATATACACGCACCAGCATGATACACATGTACCAGCAAGATACACATGCACTTGATATGATACACACGCACCTGACATGATACACACGCACCAGCATGATACACACGCACCTGACATGATACACACGCACCTGACATGATATACACGCACCAGCATGATACACATGCACTTGACATGATACACACGCACCCGACATGATACACACGCACCTGACATGATATACACGCACCTGACATGATATACACGCACCAGCATGATACACACGTACCAGCATGATACACATGTACCAGCAAGATATACATGCACTTGACATGATACACATGCACCTGACATGATACACATGCACTTGACATTATACACATGCAGCAGCATGATACACATGCACCTGACATGATACACATGCACTTGACATGATACATACCCACCAGCATGATACACACGCACCTGACATGATACACACGCACCTGACATGATAAACACGCACCAGCATCATAAAAACGCAGCTGACATGATACACACGCACCTGACATGATATACACACACCAGCATGATACACACGCACCTGACATGATACACACGCACCTGACATGATACACACGCACCAGCATGATACACACGCACCTGACATGATACACACGCACCTGACATGATACGCACGCACCAGCATGATACCCATGCACCTGACATGATACACATGCACTTGACATGATACACATGCACCTGGCATGATACACATGCATTTGACATGATACACATGCAGAAGCATGGTACACATGCACCTGACATGATACACATGCACTTGACTTGATACACATGCACCTGACATGATACACATGCACCTGACATGATACACATGCACCTGACATGATACATATGCACCTGACATGATACACATGCACCTGACATGATACACACGCACCTGACATGATACACACGCACCTGACATGATACACACGCACCTGACTTGATATACACACACCAGCATGATACACATGCACCTGACATGATACACATGCACTTGACATGATACATATGCACCAGCATGATACACACGCACCTGACATGATACACACGTACCTGACATGATATAGACGCACCAGCATGATACACATGTACCAGCAAGATACACATGCACTTGACATGATACACATGCACCTGACATGATACACATGCACTTGACATGATACACATGCAGCAGCATGATACACATGCACCTGACATGATACACATGCACTTGACATGATACACATGCACCTGACATGATACACATGCACTTGACATGATACATATGCACCAGCATGATACACATGCACCTGACATGATACACACGCACCTGACATGATATAGACGCACCTGACATGATACACATGCACCAGCATGATACACATGCACCTGACATGATACACATGCGCCTGACATGATACACATGCACCTGACATGATACACATGCACTTGACATGATACACATGCACCCGACATGATACACATGCACCTGACATGATACACATGCACCTGACATGATACATATGCACCAGCATGATACGCACCTGACATGATACACACGCACCTGACATGATACACACGCACCAGCATGATACACATGTACCTGACATGATACACACGCACCTGACATGATACACACGCACCAGCATGATACACACACACCTGACATGATACACATGCACCTGACATGATAAACACGCACCAGCATGATACACATGCACCTGACATGATACACATGCACTTGACATGATACACATGCACCTGACATGATACACATGCACCTGACATGATACACACGCACATGACATGATACACACGCACCTGACATGATACACACACACCTGACATGATACACACGCACCTGACATGATATACACGCAGGAGCATGATACACATGTACCAGCAAGATACACATGCACTTGACATGATACACATGCACCTGACATGATACACATGCACTTGACATGATACACATGCAGCAGCATGATACACATGCAGCAGCATGATACATATGCACCTGACATGATACACATGAACTTGACATGATACACATGCACCTGACATGATACACATGCACTTGACATGATACATATGCACCAGCATGATACACATGCACCTGACATGATACACATGCACTTGACATGATACACATGCAGCAGCATGATACACATGCAGCAGCATGATACACATGCAGCAGCATGATACACATGCACCTGACATGATACACATGAACTTAACATGATACACATGCACCTGACATGATACACATGCACTTGACATGATACATATGCACCAGCATGATACTCATGCACCTGACATGATACACACGCACCTGACATGATATACACGCACCAGCATGATACCCATGCACCTGACATGATACACATGCACTTGACATGATACACATGCACCTGACATGATACACATGCACTTGACATTATACACATGCAGCAGCATGATACACATGCACCTGACATGATACACACGCACCTGACATGATACACACGCACCTGACATGATACACACGCACCTGACATGATACACACGCACCTGACATGATATACACGCACCAACATGATACACATGTACCAGCAAGATACACATGCACTTGACATGATACACATGCACCTGACATGATACACATGCACTTGACATGATACACATGCACCAGCATGATACACATGCACCTGACATGATACACATGCGCCTGACATGATACACATGCACCTGACATGATACACATGCACTTGACATGATACACATGCAGCAGCATGATACACATGCACCTGACATGATACACATGCACTTGACATGATACACATGCACCTGACATGATACACATGCACTTGACATGATACATATGCACCAGCATGATACACATGCACCTGACATGATACACACGCACCTGACATGATATAGACGCACCAGCATGATACACATGTACCAGCAAGATACACATGCACTTGATATGATACACATGCACCTGACATGATACACATGCACTTGACATGATCCACATGCAGCAGCATGATACACATGCACCTGACATGATACACATGCACTTGACATGATACACATGCACCTGACATGATACACATGCACTTGACATGATACATATGCACCAGCATGATACACACGCACCTGACATGATACACACGCACCTGACATGATATAGACGCACCAGCATGATACACATGTACCAGCATGATACACATGCACTTGACATGATACACATGCACCTGACATGATACACATGCACTTGACATGATACACATGCAGCAGCATGATACACATGCACCTGACATGATACACATGCACCTGACATGATACACATGCACTTGACATGATACATATGCACCAGCATGATACACATGCACCTGACATGATACACACGCACCTGACATGATATAGACGCACCTGACATGATACACATGCACCAGCATGATACACATGCACCTGACATGATACACATGCGCCTGACATGATACACATGCACCTGACATGATACACATGCACTTGACATGATGCACATGCACCCGACATGATACACATGCACCTGACATGATACACATGCACCTGACATGATACATATGCACCAGCATGATACGCACCTGACATGATACACACGCACCTGACATGATACACACGCACGAGCATGATACACATGCACCTGACATGATACACACGCACCTGACATGATACACACGCACCAGCATGATACACACACACCTGACATGATACACATGCACCTGACATGATAAACACGCACCAGCATGATACACATGCACCTGACATGATACACATGCACTTGACATGATACACATGCACCTGACATGATACACATGCACTTGACATGATACAGATGCAGCAGCATGATACACATGTACCTGACATGATACACATGCACTTGACATGATACACATGCACCTGACATGATACACATGCACTTGACATGATACACATGCACTTGACATGATACACATGCACCAGCATGATACACATGCACTTGACATGATACACATGCACCAGCATGATACACATAAACCGGCATTATACACATGCACCGGCATGATACACATGCACCTGACATGATACACATGCGCCTGACATGATACACATGCACCTGACATGGTACACATGCACTTGACATGATACACATGCACCCGACATGATACACATCCACCTGACATGATACACATGCACCTGACATGATACATATGCACCAGCATGATACGCACCTGACATGATACACACGCACCTGACTTGATATACACGCACCAGCATGATACACATGCACCTGACATGATACACATGCACTTGACATGATACACATGCACCAGCATGATACACATGAACCTGACATGATACACACGCACCTGACATGATACACATGCACCGGCATTATACACATGCACCGGCGTGATACACATGCACCTGACATGATACACATGCGCCTGACATGATACACATGCACCTGACATGATACACATGCACTTGACATGATACATATGCACCAGCATGATACACAAGCACCTGACATGATACACACGCACCTGACATGATATAGACGCACCAGCATGATACACATGTACCAGCAAGATACACATGCACTTGACATGATACACATGCACCTGACATGATACACATGCACTTGACATGATACACATGCAGCAGCATGATACACATGCACCTGACATGATACACATGCACTTGACATGATACACATGCACCTGACATGATACACATGCACTTGACATGATACATATGCACCAGCATGATACACATGCACCTGACATGATACACATGCACTTGACATGATACACATGCACCTGACATGATACACATGCATTTGACATGATACACATGCAGCAGCATGGTACACATGCACCTGACATGATACACATGCACTTGACATGATACACATGCATCTGACATGATACACATGCACTTGACATGATACAGATGCAGCAGCATGATACACATGCACCTGACATGATCCACACGCACCTGACATGATACACACGCACCTGACATGATACACACGCACCTGACATGATACACACGCACCTGACATGATACACACGCACCTGACATGATATACACGCACCAGCATGATACACATGTACCAGCAAGATACACATGCACTTGACATGATACACATGCACCTGACATGATACACATGCACTTGATATGATACACATGCAGCAGCATGATACACATGCAGCAGCATGATACACATGCAGCAGCATGATACACATGCACCTGACATGATACACATGCACTTGACATGATACACATGCACCTGACATGATACACATGCACTTGACATGATACATATGCACCAGCATGATACACACGCACCTGACATGATACACACGCACCTGACATGATATAGACGCACCAGCATGATACACATGTACCAGCAAGATACACATGCACTTGATATGATACACATGCACCTGACATGATACACATGCACTTGACATGATCCACATGCAGCAGCATGATACACATGCACCTGACATGATACACATGCACTTGACATGATACACATGCACCTGACATGATACACATGCACTTGACATGATACATATGCACCAGCATGATACACACGCACCTGACATGATACACACGCACCTGACATGATATAGACGCACCAGCATGATACACATGTACCAGCATGATACACATGCACTTGACATGATACACATGCACCTGACATGATACACATGCACTTGACATGATACACATGCAGCAGCATGATACACATGCACCTGACATGATACACATGCACCTGACATGATACACATGCACTTGACATGATACATATGCACCAGCATGATACACATGCACCTGACATGATACACACGCACCTGACATGATATAGACGCACCTGACATGATACACATGCACCAGCATGATACACATGCACCTGACATGATACACATGCGCCTGACATGATACACATGCACCTGACATGATACACATGCACTTGACATGATGCACATGCACCCGACATGATACACATGCACCTGACATGATACACATGCACCTGACATGATACATATGCACCAGCATGATACGCACCTGACATGATACACACGCACCTGACATGATACACACGCACGAGCATGATACACATGCACCTGACATGATACACACGCACCTGACATGATACACACGCACCAGCATGATACACACACACCTGACATGATACACATGCACCTGACATGATAAACACGCACCAGCATGATACACATGCACCTGACATGATACACATGCACTTGACATGATACACATGCACCTGACATGATACACATGCACTTGACATGATACAGATGCAGCAGCATGATACACATGTACCTGACATGATACACATGCACTTGACATGATACACATGCACCTGACACACATGCAGCAGCATGATACACATGCACCTGACATGATACACATGCACTTGACATGATACAGATGCAGCAGCATGATACACATGCAGCAGCATGATACACATGCACCTGACATGATACACATACACTTGACATGATACAGATGCAGCAGCATGATACACATGCACCTGACATGATCCACACGCACCTGACATGATACACACGCACCTGACATGATTCACACGCACCTGACATGAAACACACGCACCTGACATGATATACACGCACCAGCATAATACACATGTACCAGCAAGATACACATGCACTTGACATGATACACATGCACTTGACATGATACACATGCAACAGCATGATACACATGCAGCAGCATGATACACATGCACCTGACATGATACACATGCACTTGACATGATACACATGCACCTATCATGATACACATGCACTTGACATGATACACATGCACCAGCATGATACACACGCACCTGACATGATACACACGCACCTGACATGATACACACGCACCTGACATGATACACACGCACCAGCATGATACACACGCACCTGACATGATACACACGCACCTGACATGATATACACGCACCAGCATGATACACATGCACCTGACATGATACACATGCACCTGACATGATACACATGCACTTGACATTATACAAATGCAGCAGCATGATACACGTGCACCTGACATGATACACATGCACTTGACATGATACACATGCACCTGACATGATACACATGCACTTGACATGATACATATGCACCAGCATGATACACATGAACCTGACATGATACACACGCACCTGTCATGATACACATGCACCAGCATGATACACACGCACCTGACATGATACACACGCACCTGACATGATACACACGCACCAGCATGATACACATGCACCTGACATGATACACATGCACGTGACATGATACACATGCACCAGCATGATACACATACACTTGACATGATACATATGCACCAGCATGATACACATACACCGGCATGATACACATGCACCTGACATGATACACATGCACCTGACATGATACATATGCACCAGCATGATACGCACCTGACATGATACACACGCACCTGACTTGATATACACGCACCAGCATGATACACATGAACCTGACATGATACACACGCACCTGACTTGATATACACACACCAGCATGATACAAATGCACCTGTCATGATACACACGCACCTGACATGATACACATGCACCAGCATGATACACATGCACCTGACATGATACACATGCGCCTGACATGATACACATGCACCTGACATGATCCACATGCACCTGACATGATACACACGCACCTGACTTGATATACACACACCAGCATGATACACATGCACCTGACATGATACACATGCACCTGACATGATACACATGCACCAGCATGATACACATGCACCTGACATGATACACATGCGCCTGACATGATACACATGCACCTGACATGATACACATGCACTTGACATGATACACATGCACCCGACATGATACACATTCACCTGACATGATACACATGCACCTGACATGATACATATGCACCAGCATGATACGCACCTGACATGATACACACGCACCTGACATGATACACACGCACCAGCATGATACACATGCACCTGACATGATACACACGCACCAGCATGATACACACACACCTGACATGATACTCATGCACCTGACATGATAAACACGCACCAGCATGATACACATGCACCTGACATGATACACATGCACTTGACATGATACACATGCACCTGACATGATACACATGCACTTGACATGATACAGATGCAGCAGCATGATACACATGCACCTGACATGATACACATGCACTTGACATGATACACATGCACCTGACATGATACACATGCACTTGACATGATACAGGTGCAGCAGCATGATACACATGCACCTGACATGATCCACACGCACCTGCCATGATCCACAGGCACCTGCCATGATACACACGCACCTGACATGATACACACGCACCTGACATGATATACACGCACCAGCATGATACACATGTACCAGCAAGATACACATGCACTTGACATGATACACATGCACATGACATGATACACATGCACCTGACATGATACATATGCACCAGCATGATACGCACCTGACATGATACACACGCACCTGACTTGATATACACGCACGAGCATGATACACATGCACCTGACATGATACACACGCACCTGACTTGATATACACACACCAGCATGATACACATGCACCTGACATGATACACACGCACCTGACATGATACACATGCACCAGCAGGATACACATGCACCTGACATGATACACATGCGCCTGACATGATACACATGCACCTGACATGATACACATGCACCTGACATGATACACACGCACCTGACTTGATATACACACACCAGCATGATACACATGCACCTGACATGATACACATGCACCTGACATGATACACATGCACCAGCATGATACACATGCACCTGACATGATACACATGCGCCTGACATGATACACATGCACCTGACATGATACACATGCACTTGACATGATACACATGCACCCGACATGATACACATGCACCTGACATGATACACATGCACCTGACATGATACATATGCACCAGCATGATACGCACCTGACATGATACACACGCACCTGACATGATACACACGCACCAGCATGATACACATGCACCTGACATGATACACACGCACCTGACATGATACACACGCACCAGCATGATACACACACACCTGACATGATACACATGCACCTGACATGATAAACACGCACCAGCATGATACACATGCACCTGACATGATACACATGCACTTGACATGATACACATGCACCTGACATGATACACATGCACTTGACATGATACAGATGCAGCAGCATGATACACATGCACCTGACATGATACACATGCACTTGACATGATACACATGCACCTGACATGATACACATGCACTTGACATGATACAGGTGCAGCAGCATGATACACATGCACCTGACATGATCCACACGCACCTGCCATGATCCACACGCACCTGCCATGATACACACGCACCTGACATGATACACACGCACCTGACATGATATACACGCACCAGCATGATACACATGTACCAGCAAGATACACATGCACTTGACATGATACACATGCACATGACATGATACACATGCACTTGACATGATACACATGCAGCAGCATGATACACATGCAGCAGCATGATACAGATGCAGCAGCATGATACACATGCAACTGACATGATACACATGCACTTGACATGATACATATGCACCAGCATGATACCCATGCACCTGACATGATACACACGCACCTGACATGATACACACGCACCAGCATGATACACATGCACCTGACATAATACACACGCACCAGCATGATACACATGCACCTGACATGATACACATGCACCGGACATGATAAACACGCACCAGCAAGATATACATGCACCTGACATGATACACATGCACTTGACATGATACACATGCACCTGACATGATACACATGCACTTGACATGATACAGATGCAGCAGCATGATACACATGCACCTGACATGATACACATGCACCTGACATGATACACATGCACCTGACATGATACACATGCACTTGACATGATACAGATGCAGCAGCATGATACACATGCACCTGACATGATCCACACGCACCTGACATGATACACACGCACCTGACATGATACACACGCACCTCACATGATACACACGCACCAGCATGATACACACGCACCTGACATGATACACACGCACCTGACATGATATACACGCACCAGCATGATACCCATGCACCTGACATGATACACATGCACTTGACATGATACACATGCACCTGGCATGATACACATCCATTTGACATGATACACATGCAACAGCATGGTACACATGCACCTGACATGATACACATGCACTTGACATGATACAGATGCAGCAGCATGATACACATGCACCTGACATGATACACATGCACCTGACATGATACACATGCACCTGACATGATACACATGCACTTGACATGATACAGATGCAGCAGCATGATACACATGCACCTGACATGATCCACACGCACCTGACATGATACACACGCACCTGACATGATACACACGCACCTCACATGATACACACGCACCAGCATGATACACACGCACCTGACATGATACACACGCACCTGACATGATATACACGCACCAGCATGATACCCATGCACCTGACATGATACACATGCACTTGACATGATACACATGCACCTGGCATGATACACATCCATTTGACATGATACACATGCAACAGCATGGTACACATGCACCTGACATGATACACATGCACCTGACATGATATACACGCACCAGCATGATACACATGCACCTGACATGATACACATGCACTTGACATGATACACATGCACCCGACATGATACACATGCACCTGACATGATACACATGCACTTGACATGATACATATGCACCAGCATGATACACATGCACCTGACATGATACACACGCACCTGACATGATACACACGCACCAGCATGATACACACGCACCTGACATGATACACACGCACCTGACATGATACACATGCACCAGCATGATACACACACACCTGACATGATACACATGCACCTGACATGATAAACACGCACCAGCATGATACACATGCACCTGACATGATACACATGCACTTGACATGATACACATGCACCTGACATGATACACATGCACTTGACATGATACAGATGCAGCAGCATGAAACACATGCACCTGACATCATACACATGCACTTGACATGATACACATGCACCTGACATGATACACATGCACTTGACATGATAAAGATGCAGCAGCACGATACACATGCACCTGACATGATCCACACGCACCTGACATGATAAACACGCACCTGACATGATACACACGCACCTGACATGATACACACGCACCTGACATAATACACACGCACCTGACATGATATACACGCACCAGCATGATACACATGTACCAGCAAGATACACATGCACTTGACATGATACACATGCACCTGACATGATACACATGCAGCAGCATGATACACATGCAGCAGCATGATACACATGCACCTGACATGATACACATGCACTTGACATGATACAGATGCAGCAGCATGATACACATGCAGCAGCATGATACACATGCACCTGACATGATACACATACACTTGACATGATACAGATGCAGCAGCATGATACACATGCACCTGACATGATCCACACGCACCTGACATGATACACACGCACCTGACATGATTCACACGCACCTGACATGAAACACACGCACCTGACATGATATACACGCACCAGCATAATACACATGTACCAGCAAGATACACATGCACTTGACATGATACACATGCACTTGACATGATACACATGCAACAGCATGATACACATGCAGCAGCATGATACACATGCACCTGACATGATACACATGCACTTGACATGATACACATGCACCTATCATGATACACATGCACTTGACATGATACACATGCACCAGCATGATACACACGCACCTGACATGATACACACGCACCTGACATGATACACACGCACCTGACATGATACACACGCACCAGCATGATACACACGCACCTGACATGATACACACGCACCTGACATGATATACACGCACCAGCATGATACACATGCACCTGACATGATACACATGCACCTGACATGATACACATGCACTTGACATTATACAAATGCAGCAGCATGATACACGTGCACCTGACATGATACACATGCACTTGACATGATACACATGCACCTGACATGATACACATGCACTTGACATGATACATATGCACCAGCATGATACACATGAACCTGACATGATACACACGCACCTGTCATGATACACATGCACCAGCATGATACACACGCACCTGACATGATACACACGCACCTGACATGATACACACGCACCAGCATGATACACATGCACCTGACATGATACACATGCACGTGACATGATACACATGCACCAGCATGATACACATACACTTGACATGATACATATGCACCAGCATGATACACATACACCGGCATGATACACATGCACCTGACATGATACACATGCACCTGACATGATACATATGCACCAGCATGATACGCACCTGACATGATACACACGCACCTGACTTGATATACACGCACCAGCATGATACACATGAACCTGACATGATACACACGCACCTGACTTGATATACACACACCAGCATGATACAAATGCACCTGACATGATACACACGCACCTGACATGATACACATGCACCAGCATGATACACATGCACCTGACATGATACACATGCGCCTGACATGATACACATGCACCTGACATGATCCACATGCACCTGACATGATACAAACGCACCTGACTTGATATACACACACCAGCATGATACACATGCACCTGACATGATACACATGCACCTGACATGATACACATGCACCAGCATGATACACATGCACCTGACATGATACACATGCGCCTGACATGATACACATGCACCTGACATGATACACATGCACTTGACATGATACACATGCACCCGACATGATACACATGCACCTGACATGATACACATGCACCTGACATGATACATATGCACCAGCATGATACGCACCTGACATGATACACACGCACCTGACATGATACACACGCACCAGCATGATACACATGCACCTGACATGATACACACGCACCAGCATGATACACACACACCTGACATGATACTCATGCACCTGACATGATAAACACGCACCAGCATGATACACATGCACCTGACATGATACACATGCACTTGACATGATACACATGCACCTGACATGATACACATGCACTTGACATGATACAGATGCAGCAGCATGATACACATGCACCTGACATGATACACATGCACTTGACATGATACACATGCACCTGACATGATACACATGCACTTGACATGATACAGGTGCAGCAGCATGATACACATGCACCTGACATGATCCACACGCACCTGCCATGATCCACAGGCACCTGCCATGATACACACGCACCTGACATGATACACACGCACCTGACATGATATACACGCACCAGCATGATACACATGTACCAGCAAGATACACATGCACTTGACATGATACACATGCACATGACATGATACACATGCACCTGACATGATACATATGCACCAGCATGATACGCACCTGACATGATACACACGCACCTGACTTGATATACACGCACGAGCATGATACACATGCACCTGACATGATACACACGCACCTGACTTGATATACACACACCAGCATGATACACATGCACCTGACATGATACACACGCACCTGACATGATACACATGCACCAGCAGGATACACATGCACCTGACATGATACACATGCGCCTGACATGATACACATGCACCTGACATGATACACATGCACCTGACATGATACACACGCACCTGACTTGATATACACACACCAGCATGATACACATGCACCTGACATGATACACATGCACCTGACATGATACACATGCACCAGCATGATACACATGCACCTGACATGATACACATGCGCCTGACATGATACACATGCACCTGACATGATACACATGCACTTGACATGATACACATGCACCCGACATGATACACATGCACCTGACATGATACACATGCACCTGACATGATACATATGCACCAGCATGATACGCACCTGACATGATACACACGCACCTGACATGATACACACGCACCAGCATGATACACATGCACCTGACATGATACACACGCACCTGACATGATACACACGCACCAGCATGATACACACACACCTGACATGATACACATGCACCTGACATGATAAACACGCACCAGCATGATACACATGCACCTGACATGATACACATGCACTTGACATGATACACATGCACCTGACATGATACACATGCACTTGACATGATACAGATGCAGCAGCATGATACACATGCACCTGACATGATACACATGCACTTGACATGATACACATGCACCTGACATGATACACATGCACTTGACATGATACAGGTGCAGCAGCATGATACACATGCACCTGACATGATCCACACGCACCTGCCATGATCCACACGCACCTGCCATGATACACACGCACCTGACATGATACACACGCACCTGACATGATATACACGCACCAGCATGATACACATGTACCAGCAAGATACACATGCACTTGACATGATACACATGCACATGACATGATACACATGCACTTGACATGATACACATGCAGCAGCATGATACACATGCAGCAGCATGATACAGATGCAGCAGCATGATACACATGCAACTGACATGATACACATGCACTTGACATGATACATATGCACCAGCATGATACCCATGCACCTGACATGATACACACGCACCTGACATGATACACACGCACCAGCATGATACACATGCACCTGACATAATACACACGCACCAGCATGATACACATGCACCTGACATGATACACATGCACCGGACATGATAAACACGCACCAGCAAGATATACATGCACCTGACATGATACACATGCACTTGACATGATACACATGCACCTGACATGATACACATGCACTTGACATGATACAGATGCAGCAGCATGATACACATGCACCTGACATGATACACATGCACCTGACATGATACACATGCACCTGACATGATACACATGCACTTGACATGATACAGATGCAGCAGCATGATACACATGCACCTGACATGATCCACACGCACCTGACATGATACACACGCACCTGACATGATACACACGCACCTCACATGATACACACGCACCAGCATGATACACACGCACCTGACATGATACACACGCACCTGACATGATATACACGCACCAGCATGATACCCATGCACCTGACATGATACACATGCACTTGACATGATACACATGCACCTGGCATGATACACATCCATTTGACATGATACACATGCAACAGCATGGTACACATGCACCTGACATGATACACATGCACTTGACTTGATACACATGCACCTGACATGATACACATGCACCTGACATGATACACACGCACCTGACATGATACACACGCACCTGACATGATACACACGCACCTGACATGATATACACGCACCAGCATGATACACATGTACCAGCAAGATACACATGCACTTGATATGATACACACGCACCTGACATGATACACACGCACCAGCATGATACACACGCACCTGACATGATACACACGCACCTGACATGATATACACGCACCAGCATGATACACATGCACTTGACATGATACACACGCACCCGACATGATACACACGCACCTGACATGATATACACGCACCTGACATGATATACACGCACCAGCATGATACACACGTACCAGCATGATACACATGTACCAGCAAGATATACATGCACTTGACATGATACACATGCACCTGACATGATACACATGCACTTGACATTATACACATGCAGCAGCATGATACACATGCACCTGACATGATACACATGCACTTGACATGATACATACCCACCAGCATGATACACACGCACCTGACATGATACACACGCACCTGACATGATAAACACGCACCAGCATCATAAAAACGCAGCTGACATGATACACACGCACCTGACATGATATACACACACCAGCATGATACACACGCACCTGACATGATACACACGCACCTGACATGATACACACGCACCAGCATGATACACACGCACCTGACATGATACACACGCACCTGACATGATACGCACGCACCAGCATGATACCCATGCACCTGACATGATACACATGCACTTGACATGATACACATGCACCTGGCATGATACACATGCATTTGACATGATACACATGCAGAAGCATGGTACACATGCACCTGACATGATACACATGCACTTGACTTGATACACATGCACCTGACATGATACACATGCACCTGACATGATACACATGCACCTGACATGATACATATGCACCTGACATGATACACATGCACCTGACATGATACACACGCACCTGACATGATACACACGCACCTGACATGATACACACGCACCTGACTTGATATACACACACCAGCATGATACACATGCACCTGACATGATACACATGCACTTGACATGATACATATGCACCAGCATGATACACACGCACCTGACATGATACACACATACCTGACATGATATAGACGCACCAGCATGATACACATGTACCAGCAAGATACACATGCACTTGACATGATACACATGCACCTGACATGATACACATGCACTTGACATGATACACATGCAGCAGCATGATACACATGCACCTGACATGATACACATGCACTTGACATGATACACATGCACCTGACATGATACACATGCACTTGACATGATACATATGCACCAGCATGATACACATGCACCTGACATGATACACACGCACCTGACATGATATAGACGCACCTGACATGATACACATGCACCAGCATGATACACATGCACCTGACATGATACACATGCGCCTGACATGATACACATGCACCTGACATGATACACATGCACTTGACATGATACACATGCACCCGACATGATACACATGCACCTGACATGATACACATGCACCTGACATGATACATATGCACCAGCATGATACGCACCTGACATGATACACACGCACCTGACATGATACACACGCACCAGCATGATACACATGTACCTGACATGATACACACGCACCTGACATGATACACACGCACCAGCATGATACACACACACCTGACATGATACACATGCACCTGACATGATAAACACGCACCAGCATGATACACATGCACCTGACATGATACACATGCACTTGACATGATACACATGCACCTGACATGATACACATGCACTTGACATGATACAGATGCAGCAGCATGATACACATGCACCTGACATGATACACATGCACTTGACATGATACACATGCACCTGACATGATACACATGCACTTGACATGATACACATGCACCAGCATGATACACATGCACTTGACATGATACACATGCACCAGCATGATACACATACACCGGCATTATACACATGCACCCGCATGATACACATGCACCTGACATGGTACACATGCGCCTGACATGATACACATGCACCTGACATGGTACACATGCACTTGACATGATACACATGCACCCGACATGATACACATCCACCTGACATGATACACACGCACCAGACTTGATATACACGCATCAGCATGATACACATGCACCTGACATGATACACATGCACTTGACATGATACACATGCACCAGCATGATACACATGAACCTGACATGATACACACGCACCTGACATGATACACATGCACCGGCATTATACACATGCACCGGCATGATACACATGCACCTGACATGATACACATGCGCCTGACATGATACACATGCACCTGACATGATACAATGCACTTGACATGATACACATGCACCTGACATGATACACATGCACTTGACATGATACATATGCACCAGCATGATACACAAGCACCTGACATGATACACACGCACCTGACATGATATAGACGCACCAGCATGATACACATGTACCAGCAAGATACACATGCACTTGACATGATACACATGCACCTGACATGATACACATGCACTTGACATGATACACATGCAGCAGCATGATACACATGCACCTGACATGATACACATGCACTTGACATGATACACATGCACCTGACATGATACACATGCACTTGACATGATACATATGCACCAGCATGATACACATGCACCTGACATGATACACATGCACTTGACATGATACACATGCACCTGACATGATACACATGCATTTGACATGATACACATGCAGCAGCATGGTACACATGCACCTGACATGATACACATGCATCTGACATGATACACATGCACTTGACATGATACAGATGCAGCAGCATGATACACATGCACCTGACATGATCCACACGCACCTGACATGATACACACGCACCTGACATGATACACACGCACCTGACATGATACACACGCACCTGACATGATATAGACGCACCAGCATGATACACATGTACCAGCAAGATACACATGCACTTGACATGATACACATGCACCTGACATGATACACATGCACTTGATATGATACACATGCAGCAGCATGATACACATGCAGCAGCATGATACACATGCAGCAGCATGATACACATGCACCTGACATGATACACATGCATTTGACATGATACATACGCACCAGCATGATACACATGCACCTGACATGATACACATGCACCTGACATGATACACACGCACCAGCATGATACACATGCACCTGACATGATACACATGCACCTGACATGAAAAACACGCACCAGCATGATACACATGCACCTGACATGATACACACGCACTTGACATGATACACATGCACCTGACATGATACACATGCACTTGACATGATACAGATGCAGCAGCATGATACACATGCACCAGACATTATCCACATGCACCTGACATGATACACATGCACCTGACATGATCCACACGCACCTGACATGATACACACGCACCTGACATGATACACACGCACCTGACATGATACACACACACCTGACATGATATACACGCACCAGCATGATACACCTGCGCCTGACATGATACACATGCACTTGACATGATACACATGCACCTGACATGATACACATGCACTTGACATGATACACATGCAGCAGCATGATACACATGCACCTGACATGATACACATGCACTTGACATGATACACATGCACCTCACATCATACACATGCACTTGACATGATACGTATGCACCAGCATGATACACACGCACCTGACATGATACACACGCACCTGACATGATACACATGCACCTGACATGATACACACTCACCTGACATGATACACACGCACCCGACATGATATACACGCACCAGCATGATACACATGTACCAGCAAGATACACATGCACTTGACATTATACACATGCACCTGACATGATACACATGCACTTGACATGATACACATGCAGCAGCATGATACACATGCAGCAGCATGATACACATGCAGCAGCTTGATACACATGCACCTGACATGATACACATGCACTTGACATGATACACATGCACCTGACATGATACACATGCACTTGACATGATACACACCCACCAGCATGATACACACGCACCTGACATGATACACACGCACCTGACATGATACACACGCACCAGCATGATACAAACGCACCTGACATGATACACACGCAACTGACATGATATACACGCACCAGCATGATACACACGCACCTGACATGATACACACGCACCAGCATGATACACACGCACCTGACATGATACACACGCACCTGACATGATATACACGCACCAGCATGATACCCATGCACCTGACATGATACACATGCACTTGACATGATACACATGCACCTGGTATGATACACATGCATTTGACATGATACACATGCAACAGCATGGTACACATGCACCTGACATGATACACATGCACTTGACATGATACACACGCACCTGACATGATACACATCCACCTGACATGATACACATGCACCTGACATGATACACACGCACATGACATGATACACACGCACCTGACATGATACACACACACCTGACATGATACACACGCACCTGACATGATATACACGCAGGAGCATGATACACATGTACCAGCAAGATACACATGCACTTGACATGATACACATGCACCTGACATGATACACATGCACTTGACATGATACACATGCAGCAGCATGATACACATGCAGCAGCATGATACATATGCACCTGACATGATACACATGAACTTGACATGATACACATGCACCTGACATGATACACATGCACTTGACATGATACATATGCACCAGCATGATACACATGCACCTGACATGATACACATGCACTTGACATGATACACATGCAGCAGCATGATACACATGCAGCAGCATGATACACATGCAGCAGCATGATACACATGCACCTGACATGATACACATGAACTTAACATGATACACATGCACCTGACATGATACACATGCACTTGACATGATACATATGCACCAGCATGATACTCATGCACCTGACATGATACACACGCACCTGACATGATATACACGCACCAGCATGATACCCATGCACCTGACATGATACACATGCACTTGACATGATACACATGCACCTGACATGATACACATGCACTTGACATTATACACATGCAGCAGCATGATACACATGCACCTGACATGATACACACGCACCTGACATGATACACACGCACCTGACATGATACACACGCACCTGACATGATACACACGCACCTGACATGATATACACGCACCAACATGATACACATGTACCAGCAAGATACACATGCACTTGACATGATACACATGCACCTGACATGATACACATGCACTTGACATGATACACATGCACCAGCATGATACACATGCACCTGACATGATACACATGCGCCTGACATGATACACATGCACCTGACATGATACACATGCACTTGACATGATACACATGCAGCAGCATGATACACATGCACCTGACATGATACACATGCACTTGACATGATACACATGCACCTGACATGATACACATGCACTTGACATGATACATATGCACCAGCATGATACACATGCACCCGACATGATACACACGCACCTGACATGATATAGACGCACCAGCATGATACACATGTACCAGCAAGATACACATGCACTTGATATGATACACATGCACCTGACATGATACACATGCACTTGACATGATCCACATGCAGCAGCATGATACACATGCACCTGACATGATACACATGCACTTGACATGATACACATGCACCTGACATGATACACATGCACTTGACATGATACATATGCACCAGCATGATACACACGCACCTGACATGATACACACGCACCTGACATGATATAGACGCACCAGCATGATACACATGTACCAGCATGATACACATGCACTTGACATGATACACATGCACCTGACATGATACACATGCACTTGACATGATACACATGCAGCAGCATGATACACATGCACCTGACATGATACACATGCACCTGACATGATACACATGCACTTGACATGATACATATGCACCAGCATGATACACATGCACCTGACATGATACACACGCACCTGACATGATATAGACGCACCTGACATGATACACATGCACCAGCATGATACACATGCACCTGACATGATACACATGCGCCTGACATGATACACATGCACCTGACATGATACACATGCACTTGACATGATGCACATGCACCCGACATGATACACATGCACCTGACATGATACACATGCACCTGACATGATACATATGCACCAGCATGATACGCACCTGACATGATACACACGCACCTGACATGATACACACGCACGAGCATGATACACATGCACCTGACATGATACACACGCACCTGACATGATACACACGCACCAGCATGATACACACACACCTGACATGATACACATGCACCTGACATGATAAACACGCACCAGCATGATACACATGCACCTGACATGATACACATGCACTTGACATGATACACATGCACCTGACATGATACACATGCACTTGACATGATACAGATGCAGCAGCATGATACACATGTACCTGACATGATACACATGCACTTGACATGATACACATGCACCTGACATGATACACATGCACTTGACATGATACACATGCACTTGACATGATACACATGCACCAGCATGATACACATGCACTTGACATGATACACATGCACCAGCATGATACACATAAACCGGCATTATACACATGCACCGGCATGATACACATGCACCTGACATGATACACATGCGCCTGACATGATACACATGCACCTGACATGGTACACATGCACTTGACATGATACACATGCACCCGACATGATACACATCCACCTGACATGATACACATGCACCTGACATGATACATATGCACCAGCATGATACGCACCTGACATGATACACACGCACCTGACTTGATATACACGCACCAGCATGATACACATGCACCTGACATGATACACATGCACTTGACATGATACACATGCACCAGCATGATACACATGAACCTGACATGATACACACGCACCTGACATGATACACATGCACCGGCATTATACACATGCACCGGCGTGATACACATGCACCTGACATGATACACATGCGCCTGACATGATACACATGCACCTGACATGATACACATGCACTTGACATGATACACATGCACCTGACATGATACACATGCACTTGACATGATACATATGCACCAGCATGATACACAAGCACCTGACATGATACACACGCACCTGACATGATATAGACGCACCAGCATGATACACATGTACCAGCAAGATACACATGCACTTGACATGATACACATGCACCTGACATGATACACATGCACTTGACATGATACACATGCAGCAGCATGATACACATGCACCTGACATGATACACATGCACTTGACATGATACACATGCACCTGACATGATACACATGCACTTGACATGATACATATGCACCAGCATGATACACATGCACCTGACATGATACACATGCACTTGACATGATACACATGCACCTGACATGATACACATGCATTTGACATGATACACATGCAGCAGCATGGTACACATGCACCTGACATGATACACATGCACTTGACATGATACACATGCATCTGACATGATACACATGCACTTGACATGATACAGATGCAGCAGCATGATACACATGCACCTGACATGATCCACACGCACCTGACATGATACACACGCACCTGACATGATACACACGCACCTGACATGATACACACGCACCTGACATGATACACACGCACCTGACATGATATACACGCACCAGCATGATACACATGTACCAGCAAGATACACATGCACTTGACATGATACACATGCACCTGACATGATACACATGCACTTGATATGATACACATGCAGCAGCATGATACACATGCAGCAGCATGATACACATGCAGCAGCATGATACACATGCACCTGACATGATACACATGCACTTGACATGATACACATGCACCTGACATGATACAGATGCAGCAGCATGATACACATGTACCTGACATGATACACATGCACTTGACATGATACACATGCACCTGACATGATACACATGCACTTGACATGATACACATGCACTTGACATGATACACATGCACCAGCATGATACACATGCACTTGACATGATACACATGCACCAGCATGATACACATAAACCGGCATTATACACATGCACCGGCATGATACACATGCACCTGACATGATACACATGCGCCTGACATGATACACATGCACCTGACATGGTACACATGCACTTGACATGATACACATGCACCCGACATGATACACATCCACCTGACATGATACACATGCACCTGACATGATACATATGCACCAGCATGATACGCACCTGACATGATACACACGCACCTGACTTGATATACACGCACCAGCATGATACACATGCACCTGACATGATACACATGCACTTGACATGATACACATGCACCAGCATGATACACATGAACCTGACATGATACACACGCACCTGACATGATACACATGCACCGGCATTATACACATGCACCGGCGTGATACACATGCACCTGACATGATACACATGCGCCTGACATGATACACATGCACCTGACATGATACACATGCACTTGACATGATACACATGCACCTGACATGATACACATGCACTTGACATGATACATATGCACCAGCATGATACACAAGCACCTGACATGATACACACGCACCTGACATGATATAGACGCACCAGCATGATACACATGTACCAGCAAGATACACATGCACTTGACATGATACACATGCACCTGACATGATACACATGCACTTGACATGATACACATGCAGCAGCATGATACACATGCACCTGACATGATACACATGCACTTGACATGATACACATGCACCTGACATGATACACATGCACTTGACATGATACATATGCACCAGCATGATACACATGCACCTGACATGATACACATGCACTTGACATGATACACATGCACCTGACATGATACACATGCATTTGACATGATACACATGCAGCAGCATGGTACACATGCACCTGACATGATACACATGCACTTGACATGATACACATGCATCTGACATGATACACATGCACTTGACATGATACAGATGCAGCAGCATGATACACATGCACCTGACATGATCCACACGCACCTGACATGATCCACACGCACCTGACATGATACACACGCACCTGACATGATACACACGCACCTGACATGATACACACGCACCTGACATGATATACACGCACCAGCATGATACACATGTACCAGCAAGATACACATGCACTTGACATGATACACATGCACCTGACATGATACACATGCACTTGATATGATACACATGCAGCAGCATGATACACATGCAGCAGCATGATACACATGCAGCAGCATGATACACATGCACCTGACATGATACACATGCACTTGACATGATACACATGCACCTGACATGATACACATGCACTTGACATGATACATATGCACCAGCATGATACACATGCACCTGACATGATACACATGCACCTGACATGATACACACGCACCAGCATGATACACATGCACCTGACATGATACACATGCACCTGACATGATAAACACGCACCAGCATGATACACATGCACCTGACATGATACACATGCACTTGACATGATACACATGCACCTGACATGATACACATGCACTTGACATGATACAGATGCAGCAGCATGATACACATGCACCTGACATTATCCACATGCACCTGACATGATACACATGCACCTGACATGATCCACACGCACCTGACATGATACACACGCACCTGACATGATACACACGCACCTGACATGATACACACGCACCTGAAATGATATACACGCACCAGCATGATACACATGTACCAGCAAGATACACATGCACTTGACATGATACACATGCACCTGACATGATACACATGCACTTGACATGATACACATGCACCTGGCATGATACACATGCATTTGACATGATACACATGCAGCAGCATGGTACACATGCACCTGACATGATACACATGCACTTGACTTGATACACATGCACCTGACATGATACACATGCACCTGACATGATACACATGCACCTGACATGATACACATGCACCTGACATGATACACATGCACCTGACATGATACATATGCACCAGCATGATACGCACCTGACATGATACACACGCACCTGACATGATACACACGCACCAGCATGATACACATGCACCTGACATGATACACATGCACTTGACATGATACACATGCACCTGACATCATACACATGCACTTGACATGATACACATGCACCTGGCATGATACACATGCATTTGACATGATACACATGCAGCAGCATGATACACATGCACCTGACATGATACACATGCACCTGACATGATACACACGCACCTGACATGATACACACGCACCTGACATGATACACACTCACCTGAAATGATATACACGCACCAGCATGATACACATGTACCAGCAAGATACACATGCACTTGACATGATACACATGCACCTGACATGATACACATGCACTTGACATGATACACATGCACCTGGCATGATACACATGCATTTGACATGATACACATGCAGCAGCATGGTACACATGAACTTGACATGATACACATGCACCTGACATGATACACATGCACTTAACATGATACATATGCACCAGCATGATACACATGCACCTGACAT
Source organism: Microtus oregoni (assembly GCF_018167655.1). Classification (NCBI taxonomy): domain Eukaryota; kingdom Metazoa; phylum Chordata; class Mammalia; order Rodentia; family Cricetidae; genus Microtus; species Microtus oregoni. The sequence continues at coordinate 209,704 of NW_024544840.1, read as the reverse complement.
GATACACATGCACCTGACATGATACACACGCACCAGCATGATACACACGCACCTGACATGATACACACGCACCTGACATGATATACACGCACCAGCATGATACACATGCACCTGACATGACACACATGCACTTGACATGATACATATGCACCTGACATGATACACATGCACTTGACATTATACACATGCAGCAGCATGATACACATGCACCTGACATGATACACACGCACCTGACATGATACACACGCACCAGCATGATACACACGCACCTGACATGATACACACGCACCTGACATGATGTACACGCACCAGCATGATACACATGCACCTGACATGATACACATGCACTTGACATGATACACATGCACCTGACATGATACACATGCACCTGACATGATACACACGCACCAGCATGATACACATGCACCTGACATGATACACATGCACCTGACATGAAAAACACGCACCAGCATGATACACATGCACCTGACATGATACACATGCACTTGACATGATACACATGCACCTGACATGATACACATGCACTTGACATGATACAGATGCAGCAGCATGATACACATGCACCTGACATTATCCACATGCACCTGACATGATACACATGCACCTGACATGATCCACACGCACCTGACATGATACACACGCACCTGACATGATACACACGCACCTGACATGATACACACACACCTGACATGATATACACGCACCAGCATGATACACCTGCGCCTGACATGATACACATGCACTTGACATGATACACATGCACCTGACATGATACACATGCACTTGACATGATACACATGCAGCAGCATGATACACATGCACCTGACATGATACACATGCACTTGACATGATACACATGCACCTGACATGATACACATGCACTTGACATGATACAGATGCAGCAGCATGATACACATGTACCTGACATGATACACATGCACTTGACATGATACACATGCACCTGACATGATACACATGCACTTGACATGATACACATGCACTTGACATGATACACATGCACCAGCATGATACACATGCACTTGACATGATACACATGCACCAGCATGATACACATAAACCGGCATTATACACATGCACCGGCATGATACACATGCACCTGACATGATACACATGCGCCTGACATGATACACATGCACCTGACATGGTACACATGCACTTGACATGATACACATGCACCCGACATGATACACATCCACCTGACATGATACACATGCACCTGACATGATACATATGCACCAGCATGATACGCACCTGACATGATACACACGCACCTGACTTGATATACACGCACCAGCATGATACACATGCACCTGACATGATACACATGCACTTGACATGATACACATGCACCAGCATGATACACATGAACCTGACATGATACACACGCACCTGACATGATACACATGCACCGGCATTATACACATGCACCGGCGTGATACACATGCACCTGACATGATACACATGCGCCTGACATGATACACATGCACCTGACATGATACACATGCACTTGACATGATACACATGCACCTGACATGATACACATGCACTTGACATGATACATATGCACCAGCATGATACACAAGCACCTGACATGATACACACGCACCTGACATGATATAGACGCACCAGCATGATACACATGTACCAGCAAGATACACATGCACTTGACATGATACACATGCACCTGACATGATACACATGCACTTGACATGATACACATGCAGCAGCATGATACACATGCACCTGACATGATACACATGCACTTGACATGATACACATGCACCTGACATGATACACATGCACTTGACATGATACATATGCACCAGCATGATACACATGCACCTGACATGATACACATGCACTTGACATGATACACATGCACCTGACATGATACACATGCATTTGACATGATACACATGCAGCAGCATGGTACACATGCACCTGACATGATACACATGCACTTGACATGATACACATGCATCTGACATGATACACATGCACTTGACATGATACAGATGCAGCAGCATGATACACATGCACCTGACATGATCCACACGCACCTGACATGATACACACGCACCTGACATGATACACACGCACCTGACATGATACACACGCACCTGACATGATACACACGCACCTGACATGATATACACGCACCAGCATGATACACATGTACCAGCAAGATACACATGCACTTGACATGATACACATGCACCTGACATGATACACATGCACTTGATATGATACACATGCAGCAGCATGATACACATGCAGCAGCATGATACACATGCAGCAGCATGATACACATGCACCTGACATGATACACATGCACTTGACATGATACACATGCACCTGACATGATACAGATGCAGCAGCATGATACACATGTACCTGACATGATACACATGCACTTGACATGATACACATGCACCTGACATGATACACATGCACTTGACATGATACACATGCACTTGACATGATACACATGCACCAGCATGATACACATGCACTTGACATGATACACATGCACCAGCATGATACACATAAACCGGCATTATACACATGCACCGGCATGATACACATGCACCTGACATGATACACATGCGCCTGACATGATACACATGCACCTGACATGGTACACATGCACTTGACATGATACACATGCACCCGACATGATACACATCCACCTGACATGATACACATGCACCTGACATGATACATATGCACCAGCATGATACGCACCTGACATGATACACACGCACCTGACTTGATATACACGCACCAGCATGATACACATGCACCTGACATGATACACATGCACTTTACATGATACACATGCACCAGCATGATACACATGAACCTGACATGATACACACGCACCTGACATGATACACATGCACCGGCATTATACACATGCACCGGCGTGATACACATGCACCTGACATGATACACATGCGCCTGACATGATACACATGCACCTGACATGATACACATGCACTTGACATGATACACATGCACCTGACATGATACACATGCACTTGACATGATACATATGCACCAGCATGATACACAAGCACCTGACATGATACACACGCACCTGACATGATATAGACGCACCAGCATGATACACATGTACCAGCAAGATACACATGCACTTGACATGATACACATGCACCTGACATGATACACATGCACTTGACATGATACACATGCAGCAGCATGATACACATGCACCTGACATGATACACATGCACTTGACATGATACACATGCACCTGACATGATACACATGCACTTGACATGATACATATGCACCAGCATGATACACATGCACCTGACATGATACACATGCACTTGACATGATACACATGCACCTGACATGATACACATGCATTTGACATGATACACATGCAGCAGCATGGTACACATGCACCTGACATGATACACATGCACTTGACATGATACACATGCATCTGACATGATACACATGCACTTGACATGATACAGATGCAGCAGCATGATACACATGCACCTGACATGATCCACACGCACCTGACATGATACACACGCACCTGACATGATACACACGCACCTGACATGATACACACGCACCTGACATGATACACACGCACCTGACATGATATACACGCACCAGCATGATACACATGTACCAGCAAGATACACATGCACTTGACATGATACACATGCACCTGACATGATACACATGCACTTGATATGATACACATGCAGCAGCATGATACACATGCAGCAGCATGATACACATGCAGCAGCATGATACACATGCACCTGACATGATACACATGCACTTGACATGATACACATGCACCTGACATGATACACATGCACTTGACATGATACATATGCACCAGCATGATACACATGCACCTGACATGATACACATGCACCTGACATGATACACACGCACCAGCATGATACACATGCACCTGACATGATACACATGCACCTGACATGATAAACACGCACCAGCATGATACACATGCACCTGACATGATACACATGCACTTGACATGATACACATGCACCTGACATGATACACATGCACTTGACATGATACAGATGCAGCAGCATGATACACATGCACCTGACATTATCCACATGCACCTGACATGATACACACGCACCTGACATGATCCACACGCACCTGACATGATACACACGCACCTGACATGATACACACGCACCTGACATGATACACACGCACCTGAAATGATATACACGCACCAGCATGATACACATGTACCAGCAAGATACACATGCACTTGACATGATACACATGCACCTGACATGATACACATGCACTTGAGATGATACACATGCACCTGGCATGATACACATGCATTTGACATGATACACATGCAGCAGCATGGTACACATGCACCTGACATGATACACATGCACTTGACTTGATACACATGCACCTGACATGATACACATGCACCTGACATGATACACATGCACCTGACATGATACACATGCACCTGACATGATACACATGCACCTGACATGATACATATGCACCAGCATGATACGCACCTGACATGATACACACGCACCTGACATGATACACACGCACCAGCATGATACACATGCACCTGACATGATACACATGCACTTGACATGATACACATGCACCTGACATCATACACATGCACTTGACATGATACACATGCACCTGTCATGATACACATGCATTTGACATGATACACATGCAGCAGCATGATACACATGCACCTGACATGATACACATGCACCTGACATGATACACACGCACCTGACATGATACACACGCACCTGACATGATACACACTCACCTGAAATGATATACACGCACCAGCATGATACACATGTACCAGCAAGATACACATGCACTTGACATGATACACATGCACCTGACATGATACACATGCACTTGACATGATACACATGCACCTGGCATGATACACATGCATTTGACATGATACACATGCAGCAGCATGGTACACATGAACTTGACATGATACACATGCACCTGACATGATACACATGCACCTGACATGATACACACGCACCAGCATGATACACACGCACCTGACATGATACACACGCACCTGACATGATATACACGCACCAGCATGATACACATGCACCTGACATGACACACATGCACTTGACATGATACATATGCACCTGACATGATACACATGCACTTGACATTATACACATGCAGCAGCATGATACACATGCACCTGACATGATACACACGCACCTGACATGATACACACGCACCAGCATGATACACACGCACCTGACATGATACACACGCACCTGACATGATGTACACGCACCAGCATGATACACATGCACCTGACATGATACACATGCACTTGACATGATACACATGCACCTGACATGATACACATGCACCTGACATGATACACACGCACCAGCATGATACACATGCACCTGACATGATACACATGCACCTGACATGAAAAACACGCACCAGCATGATACACATGCACCTGACATGATACACATGCACTTGACATGATACACATGCACCTGACATGATACACATGCACTTGACATGATACAGATGCAGCAGCATGATACACATGCACCTGACATTATCCACATGCACCTGACATGATACACATGCACCTGACATGATCCACACGCACCTGACATGATACACACGCACCTGACATGATACACACGCACCTGACATGATACACACACACCTGACATGATATACACGCACCAGCATGATACACCTGCGCCTGACATGATACACATGCACTTGACATGATACACATGCACCTGACATGATACACATGCACTTGACATGATACACATGCAGCAGCATGATACACATGCACCTGACATGATACACATGCACTTGACATGATACACATGCACCTCACATCATACACATGCACTTGACATGATACGTATGCACCAGCATGATACACACATGCACCCGACATGATACACATGCACCTGACATGATACACATGCACCTGACATGATACATATGCACCAGCATGATAAGCACCTGACATGATACACACGCACCTGACTTGATATACACGCACCAGCATGATACACATGCACCTGACATGATACACACGCACCTGACTTGATATACACACACCAGCATGATACACATGCACCTGACATGATACACACGCACCTGACATGATACACATGCACCAGCATGATACACATGCACCTGACATGATACACATGCGCCTGACATGATACACATGCACCTGACATGATACATATGCACCTGACATGATACACACGCACCTGACTTGATATACACACACCAGCATGATACACACGCACCTGACATGATACACACGCACCTGACATGATACACATGCATCCAGCATGATACACATGCACCTGACATGATACACATGCGCCTGACATGATACACATGCACCTGACATGATACACATGCACTTGACATGATACACATGCAGCAGCATGATACACATGCACCTGACATGATACACATGCACTTGACATGATACACATGCACCTGACATGATACACATGCACTTGACATGATACATATGCACCAGCATGATACACATGCACCTGACATGATACACACGCACCTGACATGATACACACGCACCAGCATGATACACACGCACCTGACATGATACACACGCACCTGACATGATATACACGCACCAGCATTATACACATGTACCAGCAAGATACACATGCACTTGACATGATACACATGCACCTGACATGATACACATGCACTTGACATGATACACATGCAGCAGCATGATACACATGCACCTGACATGATACACATGCACTCGACATGATACACATGCACCTGACATGATACACATGCACTTGACATGATACATATGCACCAGCATGATACACATGCACCTGACATGATACACATGCACCTGTCATGATACACATGCACCTGACATGATACACATGCACCTGACATGATACACACGCACCTGACTTGATATACACACACCAGCATGATACACATGCACCTGACATGATACACACGCACCTGACATGATACACATGCACCAGCATGATACACATGCACCTGACATGATACACATGCGCCTGACATGATACACATGCACCTGACATGATACACATGCACTTGACATGATACACATGCACCCGACATGATACACATGCACCTGACATGATACACATGCACCTGACATGATACATATGCACCAGCATGATACGCACCTGACATGATACACACGCACCTGACATGATACACACGCACCAGCATGATACACATGCACCTGACATGATACACACGCACCTGACATGATACACACGCACCAGCATGATACACACACACCTGACATGATACACATGCACCTGACATGATAAACACGCACCAGCATGATACACATGCACCTGACATGATACACATGCACTTGACATGATACACATGCACCTGACATGATACACATGCACTTGACATGATACAGATGCAGCAGCATGATACACATGCACCTGACATGATACACATGCACTTGACATGATACACATGCACCTGACATGATACACATGCACTTGACATGATACACATGCACCAGCATGATACACATGCACTTGACATGATACACATGCACCAGCATGATACACATACACCGGCATTATACACATGCACCGGCATGATACACATGCACCTGACATGATACACATGCGCCTGACATGATACACATGCACCTGACATGGTACACATGCACTTGACATGATACACATGCACCCGACATGATACACATGCACCTGACATGATACACATGCACCTGACATGATACATATTCACGAGCATGATACGCACCTGACTTGATATACACGCACCAGCATGATACACATGCACCTGACATGATACACATGCACTTGACATGATACACATGCACCAGCATGATACACATGCACCTGACATGATACACACGCACCTGACATGATACACATGCACCGGCATTATACACATGCACCGGCATGATACACATACACCTGACATGATACACATGCGCCTGACATGATACACATGCACCTGACATGATACACATGCACTTGACATGATACACATGCACCCGACATGATACACATGCACCAGCATGATACACATGCACCTGACATGATACACACGCACCTGACATGATACACATGCACCTGACATGATACACACGCACCTGACATGATACACACGCACCAGCATGATACACATGCACCTGACATGATACGCACCTGACATGATACACACGCACCAGCATGATACACACACACCTGACATGATACACAGGCACCTGACATGATAAACACGCACCAGCATGATACACATGCACCTGACATGATACACATGCACTTGACATGATACACATGCATCTGACATGATACACATGCATTTGACATGATACACATGCAGCAGCATGGTACACATGCACCTGACATGATACACATTCACTTGACATGATACACACACACCTGACATGATACACACGCACCTGACATGATACACACGCACCTGACATGATATACACGCACCAGCATGATATACACGCACCAGCATGATACACATGTACCAGCAAGATACACATGCACTTGACATGATACACATGCAGCAGCATGATACACATGCAGCAGCATGATACACATGCAGCAGCATGATACACATGCACCTGACATGATACACATGAACTTGACATGATACACATGCACCTGACATGATACACATGCACTTGACATGATACATATGCACCAGCATGATACTCATGCACCTGACATGATACACACGCACCTGACCTGATACACACGCACCAGCATGATACACACGCACCTGACATGATACACACGCACCTGACATGATATACACGCACCAGCATGATACACATGCACCTGACATGATACACATGCACTTGACATGATACACATGCACCTGACATGATACACATGCACTTGACATTATACACATGCAGCAGCATGATACACATGCACCTGACATGATACACACGCACCTGACATGATATACACGCACCAACATGATACACATGTACCAGCAAGATACACATGCACTTGACATGATACACATGCACCTGACATGATACACATGCACTTGACATGATACACATGCACCAGCATGATACACATGCACCTGACATGATACACATGCGCCTGACATGATACACATGCACCTGACATGATACACATGCACTTGACATGATACACATGCAGCAGCATGATACACATGCACCTGACATGATACACTTGCACTTGACATGATACACATGCACCTGACATGATACACATGCACTTGACATGATACATATGCACCAGCATGATACACACACACCTGACATGATACACACGCACCTGACATGATATAGACGCACCAGCATGAAACACATGTACCAGCATGATACACATGCACTTGACATGATACACATGCACCTGACATGATACACATGCACTTGACATGATACACATGCAGCAGCATGATACACATGCACCTGACATGATACACATGCACCTGACATGATACACATGCACTTGACATGATACATATGCACCAGCATGATACACATGCACCTGACATGATACACACGCACCTGACATGATATAGACGCACCTGACATGATACACATGCACCAGCATGATACACATGCACCTGACAGGATACACATGCGCCTGACATGATACACATGCACCTGACATGATACACATGCACTTGACATGATGCACATGCACCCGACATGATACACATGCACCTGACATGATACACATGCACCTGACATGATACATATGCACCAGCATGATACGCACCTGACATGATACACACGCACCTGACATGATACACACGCACGAGCATGATACACATGCACCTGACATGATACACACGCACCTGACATGATACACACGCACCAGCATGATACACACACACCTGACATGATACACATGCACCTGACATGATAAACACGCACCAGCATGATACACATGCACCTGACATGATACACATGCACTTGACATGATACACATGCACCTGACATGATACACATGCACTTGACATGATACAGATGCAGCAGCATGATACACATGTACCTGACATGATACACATGCACTTGACATGATACACATGCACCTGACATGATACACATGCACTTGACATGATACACATGCACTTGACATGATACACATGCACCAGCATGATACACATGCACTTGACATGATACACATGCACCAGCATGATACACATACACCGGCATTATACACATGCACCGGCATGATACACATGCACCTGACATGATACACATGCGCCTGACATGATACACATGCACCTGACATGGTACACATGCACTTGACATGATACACATGCACCCGACATGATACACATCCACCTGACATGATACACATGCACCTGACATGATACATATGCACCAGCATGATACGCACCTGACATGATACACACGCACCTGACTTGATATACACGCACCAGCATGATACACATGCACCTGACATGATACACATGCACTTGACATGATACACATGCACCAGCATGATACACATTAACCTGACATGATACACACGCACCTGACATGATACACATGCACCGGCATTATACACATGCACCGGCGTGATACACATGCACCTGACATGATACACATGCGCCTGACATGATACACATGCACCTGACATGATACACATGCACTTGACATGATACACATGCACCTGACATGATACACATGCACTTGACATGATACATATGCACCAGCATGATACACAAGCACCTGACATGATACACACGCACCTGACATGATATAGACGCACCAGCATGATACACATGTACCAGCAAGATACACATGCACTTGACATGATACACATGCACCTGACATGATACACATGCACTTGACATGATACACATGCAGCAGCATGATACACATGCACCTGACATGATACACATGCACTTGACATGATACACATGCACCTGACATGATACACATGCACTTGACATGATACATATGCACCAGCATGATACACATGCACCTGACATGATACACATGCACTTGACATGATACACATGCACCTGACATGATACACATGCATTTGACATGATACACATGCAGCAGCATGGTACACATGCACCTGACATGATACACATGCACTTGACATGATACACATGCATCTGACATGATACACATGCACTTGACATGATACAGATGCAGCAGCATGATACACATGCACCTGACATGATCCACACGCACCTGACATGATCCACACGCACCTGACATGATACACACGCACCTGACATGATACACACGCACCAGCATGATACACACGCACCTGACATGATATACACGCACCAGCATGATACCCATGCACCTGACATGATACACATGCACTTGACATGATACACATGCACCTGGCATGATACACATGCATTTGACATGATACACATGCAACAGCATGGTACACATGCACCTGACATGATACACATGCACTTGACATGATACACACGCACCTGACATGATACACATCCACCTGACATGATACACATGCACCTGACATGATACACACGCACATGACATGATACACACGCACCTGACATGATACACACACACCTGACATGATACACACGCACCTGACATGATATACACGCAGGAGCATGATACACATGTACCAGCAAGATACACATGCACTTGACATGATACACATGCACCTGACATGATACACATGCACTTGACATGATACACATGCAGCAGCATGATACACATGCAGCAGCATGATACATATGCACCTGACATGATACACATGAACTTGACATGGTACACATGCACCTGACATGATACACATGCACTTGACATGATACATATGCACCAGCATGATACACATGCACCTGACATGATACACATGCACTTGACATGATACACATGCAGCAGCATGATACACATGCAGCAGCATGATACACATGCAGCAGCATGATACACATGCACCTGACATGATACACATGCACTTGACATGATACACATGCACCTCACATCATACACATGCACTTGACATGATACGTATGCACCAGCATGATACACACATGCACCCGACATGATACACATGCACCTGACATGATACACATGCACCTGACATGATACATATGCACCAGCATGATAAGCACCTGACATGATACACACGCACCTGACTTGATATACACGCACCAGCATGATACACATGCACCTGACATGATACACACGCACCTGACTTGATATACACACACCAGCATGATACACATGCACCTGACATGATACACACGCACCTGACATGATACACATGCACCAGCATGATACACATGCACCTGACATGATACACATGCGCCTGACATGATACACATGCACCTGACATGATACATATGCACCTGACATGATACACACGCACCTGACTTGATATACACACACCAGCATGATACACACGCACCTGACATGATACACACGCACCTGACATGATACACATGCATCCAGCATGATACACATGCACCTGACATGATACACATGCGCCTGACATGATACACATGCACCTGACATGATACACATGCACTTGACATGATACACATGCAGCAGCATGATACACATGCACCTGACATGATACACATGCACTTGACATGATACACATGCACCTGACATGATACACATGCACTTGACATGATACATATGCACCAGCATGATACACATGCACCTGACATGATACACACGCACCTGACATGATACACACGCACCAGCATGATACACACGCACCTGACATGATACACACGCACCTGACATGATATACACGCACCAGCATTATACACATGTACCAGCAAGATACACATGCACTTGACATGATACACATGCACCTGACATGATACACATGCACTTGACATGATACACATGCAGCAGCATGATACACATGCACCTGACATGATACACATGCACTCGACATGATACACATGCACCTGACATGATACACATGCACTTGACATGATACATATGCACCAGCATGATACACATGCACCTGACATGATACACATGCACCTGTCATGATACACATGCACCTGACATGATACACATGCACCTGACATGATACACACGCACCTGACTTGATATACACACACCAGCATGATACACATGCACCTGACATGATACACACGCACCTGACATGATACACATGCACCAGCATGATACACATGCACCTGACATGATACACATGCGCCTGACATGATACACATGCACCTGACATGATACACATGCACTTGACATGATACACATGCACCCGACATGATACACATGCACCTGACATGATACACATGCACCTGACATGATACATATGCACCAGCATGATACGCACCTGACATGATACACACGCACCTGAGATGATACACACGCACCAGCATGATACACATGCACCTGACATGATACACACGCACCTGACATGATACACACGCACCAGCATGATACACACACACCTGACATGATACACATGCACCTGACATGATAAACACGCACCAGCATGATACACATGCACCTGACATGATACACATGCACTTGACATGATACACATGCACCTGACATGATACACATGCACTTGACATGATACAGATGCAGCAGCATGATACACATGCACCTGACATGATACACATGCACTTGACATGATACACATGCACCTGACATGATACACATGCACTTGACATGATACACATGCACCAGCATGATACACATGCACTTGACATGATACACATGCACCAGCATGATACACATACACCGGCATTATACAGATGCACCGGCATGATACACATGCACCTGACATGATACACATGCGCCTGACATGATACACATGCACCTGACATGGTACACATGCACTTGACATGATACACATGCACCCGACATGATACACATGCACCTGACATGATACACATGCACCTGACATGATACATATTCACGAGCATGATACGCACCTGACTTGATATACACGCACCAGCATGATACACATGCACCTGACATGATACACATGCACTTGACATGATACACATGCACCAGCATGATACACATGCACCTGACATGATACACACGCACCTGACATGATACACATGCACCGGCATTATACACATGCACCGGCATGATACACATACACCTGACATGATACACATGCGCCTGACATGATACACATGCACCTGACATGATACACATGCACTTGACATGATACACATGCACCCGACATGATACACATGCACCAGCATGATACACATGCACCTGACATGATACACACGCACCTGACATGATACACATGCACCTGACATGATACACACGCACCTGACATGATACACACGCACCAGCATGATACACATGCACCTGACATGATACGCACCTGACATGATACACACGCACCAGCATGATACACACACACCTGACATGATACACAGGCACCTGACATGATAAACACGCACCAGCATGATACACATGCACCTGACATGATACACATGCACTTGACATGATACACATGCATCTGACATGATACACATGCATTTGACATGATACACATGCAGCAGCATGGTACACATGCACCTGACATGATACACATTCACTTGACATGATACACACACACCTGACATGATACACACGCACCTGACATGATACACACGCACCTGACATGATATACACGCACCAGCATGATATACACGCACCAGCATGATACACATGTACCAGCAAGATACACATGCACTTGACATGATACACATGCAGCAGCATGATACACATGCAGCAGCATGATACACATGCAGCAGCATGATACACATGCACCTGACATGATACACATGAACTTGACATGATACACATGCACCTGACATGATACACATGCACTTGACATGATACATATGCACCAGCATGATACTCATGCACCTGACATGATACACACGCACCTGACTTGATACACACGCACCAGCATGATACACACGCACCTGACATGATACACACGCACCTGACATGATATACACGCACCAGCATGATACACATGCACCTGACATGATACACATGCACTTGACATGATACACATGCACCTGACATGATACACATGCACTTGACATTATACACATGCAGCAGCATGATACACATGCACCTGACATGATACACACGCACCTGACATGATATACACGCACCAACATGATACACATGTACCAGCAAGATACACATGCACTTGACATGATACACATGCACCTGACATGATACACATGCACTTGACATGATACACATGCACCAGCATGATACACATGCACCTGACATGATACACATGCGCCTGACATGATACACATGCACCTGACATGATACACATGCACTTGACATGATACACATGCAGCAGCATGATACACATGCACCTGACATGATACACTTGCACTTGACATGATACACATGCACCTGACATGATACACATGCACTTGACATGATACATATGCACCAGCATGATACACACACACCTGACATGATACACACGCACCTGACATGATATAGACGCACCAGCATGAAACACATGTACCAGCATGATACACATGCACTTGACATGATACACATGCACCTGACATGATACACATGCACTTGACATGATACACATGCAGCAGCATGATACACATGCACCTGACATGATACACATGCACCTGACATGATACACATGCACTTGACATGATACATATGCACCAGCATGATACACATGCACCTGACATGATACACACGCACCTGACATGATATAGACGCACCTGACATGATACACATGCACCAGCATGATACACATGCACCTGACAGGATACACATGCGCCTGACATGATACACATGCACCTGACATGATACACATGCACTTGACATGATGCACATGCACCCGACATGATACACATGCACCTGACATGATACACATGCACCTGACATGATACATATGCACCAGCATGATACGCACCTGACATGATACACACGCACCTGACATGATACACACGCACGAGCATGATACACATGCACCTGACATGATACACACGCACCTGACATGATACACACGCACCAGCATGATACACACACACCTGACATGATACACATGCACCTGACATGATAAACACGCACCAGCATGATACACATGCACCTGACATGATACACATGCACTTGACATGATACACATGCACCTGACATGATACACATGCACTTGACATGATACAGATGCAGCAGCATGATACACATGTACCTGACATGATACACATGCACTTGACATGATACACATGCACCTGACATGATACACATGCACTTGACATGATACACATGCACTTGACATGATACACATGCACCAGCATGATACACATGCACTTGACATGATACACATGCACCAGCATGATACACATACACCGGCATTATACACATGCACCGGCATGATACACATGCACCTGACATGATACACATGCGCCTGACATGATACACATGCACCTGACATGGTACACATGCACTTGACATGATACACATGCACCCGACATGATACACATCCACCTGACATGATACACATGCACCTGACATGATACATATGCACCAGCATGATACGCACCTGACATGATACACACGCACCTGACTTGATATACACGCACCAGCATGATACACATGCACCTGACATGATACACATGCACTTGACATGATACACATGCACCAGCATGATACACATTAACCTGACATGATACACACGCACCTGACATGATACACATGCACCGGCATTATACACATGCACCGGCGTGATACACATGCACCTGACATGATACACATGCGCCTGACATGATACACATGCACCTGACATGATACACATGCACTTGACATGATACACATGCACCTGACATGATACACATGCACTTGACATGATACATATGCACCAGCATGATACACAAGCACCTGACATGATACACACGCACCTGACATGATATAGACGCACCAGCATGATACACATGTACCAGCAAGATACACATGCACTTGACATGATACACATGCACCTGACATGATACACATGCACTTGACATGATACACATGCAGCAGCATGATACACATGCACCTGACATGATACACATGCACTTGACATGATACACATGCACCTGACATGATACACATGCACTTGACATGATACATATGCACCAGCATGATACACATGCACCTGACATGATACACATGCACTTGACATGATACACATGCACCTGACATGATACACATGCATTTGACATGATACACATGCAGCAGCATGGTACACATGCACCTGACATGATACACATGCACTTGACATGATACACATGCATCTGACATGATACACATGCACTTGACATGATACAGATGCAGCAGCATGATACACATGCACCTGACATGATCCACACGCACCTGACATGATCCACACGCACCTGACATGATACACACGCACCTGACATGATACACACGCACCTGACATGATACACACGCACCAGCATGATACACACGCACCTGACATGATATACACGCACCAGCATGATACCCATGCACCTGACATGATACACATGCACTTGACATGATACACATGCACCTGGCATGATACACATGCATTTGACATGATACACATGCAACAGCATGGTACACATGCACCTGACATGATACACATGCACTTGACATGATACACACGCACCTGACATGATACACATCCACCTGACATGATACACATGCACCTGACATGATACACACGCACATGACATGATACACACGCACCTGACATGATACACACACACCTGACATGATACACACGCACCTGACATGATATACACGCAGGAGCATGATACACATGTACCAGCAAGATACACATGCACTTGACATGATACACATGCACCTGACATGATACACATGCACTTGACATGATACACATGCAGCAGCATGATACACATGCAGCAGCATGATACATATGCACCTGACATGATACACATGAACTTGACATGGTACACATGCACCTGACATGATACACATGCACTTGACATGATACATATGCACCAGCATGATACACATGCACCTGACATGATACACATGCACTTGACATGATACACATGCAGCAGCATGATACACATGCAGCAGCATGATACACATGCAGCAGCATGATACACATGCACCTGACATGATACACATGAACTTAACATGATACACATGCACCTGACATGATACACATGCACTTGACATGATACATATGCACCAGCATGATACTCATGCACCTGACATGATACACACGCACCTGACATGATATACACGCACCAGCATGATACCCATGCACCTGACATGATACACATGCACTTGACATGATACACATGCACCTGACATGATACACATGCACGTGACATTATACACATGCAGCAGCATGATACACATGCACCTGACATGATACACACGCACCTGACATGATACACACGCACCTGACATGATACACACGCACCTGACATGATACACATGCACCTGACATGATATACACGCACCAACATGATACACATGTACCAGCAAGATACACATGCACTTGACATGATACACATGCACCTGACATGATACACATGCACTTGACATGATACACATGCACCAGCATGATACACATGCACCTGACATGATACACATGCGCCTGACATGATACACATGCACCTGACATGATACACATGCACTTGACATGATACACATGCAGCAGCATGATACACATGCACCTGACATGATACACATGCACTTGACATGATACACATGCACCTGACATGATACACATGCACTTGACATGATACATATGCACCAGCATGATACACATGCACCTGACATGATACACACGCACCTGACATGATATAGACGCACCAGCATGATACACATGTACCAGCAAGATACACATGCACTTGATATGATACACATGCACCTGACATGATACACATGCACTTGACATGATCCACATGCAGCAGCATGATACACATGCACCTGACATGATACACATGCACTTGACATGATACACATGCACCTGACAGGATACACATAGACTTGACATGATACATATGCACCAGCATGATACACACGCACCTGACATGATACACACGCACCTGACATGATATAGACGCACCAGCATGATACACATGTACCAGCATGATACACATGCACTTGACATGATACACATGCACCTGACATGATACACATGCACTTGACATGATACACATGCAGCAGCATGATACACATGCACCTGACATGATACACATGCACTTGACATGATACACATGCACCTGACATGATACACATGCACTTGACATGATACATATGCACCAGCATGATACACATGCACCTGACATGATACACACGCACCTGACATGATATAGACGCACCTGACATGATACACATGCACCAGCATGATACACATGCACCTGACATGATACACATGCGCCTGACATGATACACATGCACCTGACATGATACACATGCACTTGACATGATGCACATGCACCCGACATGATACACATGCACCTGACATGATACACATGCACTTGACATGATACACATGCACCTGACATGATACACATGCACTTGACATGATACACATGCACTTGACATGATACACATGCACCTGACATGATACACATGCACTTGACATGATACACATGCACCTGACATGATACACATGCACTTGACATGATACACATGCACCTGACATGATACACATGCACTTGACATGATACAGATGCAGCAGCATGATACACATGTACCTGACATGATACACATGCACTTGACATGATACACATGCACCTGACATGATACACATGCACTTGACATGATACACATGCACTTGACATGATACACATGCACCAGCATGATACACATGCACTTGACATGATACACATGCACCAGCATGATACACATGCACTTGACATGATACACATGCACCTGACATGGTACACATGCACTTGACATGATACACATGCACCCGACATGATACACATCCACCTGACATGATACACATGCACCTGACATGATACATATGCACCAGCATGATACGCACCTGACATGATACACACGCACCTGACTTGATATACACGCACCAGCATGATACACATGCACCTGACATGATACACATGCACTTGACATGATACACATGCACCAGCATGATACACATGAACCTGACATGATACACACGCACCTGACATGATACACATGCACCGGCATTATACACATGCACCGGCGTGATACACATGCACCTGACATGATACACATGCGCCTGACATGATACACATGCACCTGACATGATACACATGCACTTGACATGATACATATGCACCAGCATGATACACAAGCACCTGACATGATACACACGCACCTGACATGATATAGACGCACCAGCATGATACACATGTACCAGCAAGATACACATGCACTTGACATGATACACATGCACCTGACATGATACACATGCACTTGACATGATACACATGCAGCAGCATGATACACATGCACCTGACATGATACACATGCACTTGACATGATAAACATGCACCTGACATGATACACATGCACTTGACATGATACATATGCACCAGCATGATACACATGCACCTGACATGATACACATGCACTTGACATGATACACATGCACCTGACATGATACACATGCATTTGACATGATACACATGCAGCAGCATGGTACACATGCACCTGACATGATACACATGCACTTGACATGATACACATGCATCTGACATGATACACATGCACTTGACATGATACAGATGCAGCAGCATGATACACATGCACCTGACATGATCCACACGCACCTGACATGATACACACGCACCTGACATGATACACACGCACCTGACATGATACACACGCACCTGACATGATACACACGCACCTGACATGATATACACGCACCAGCATGATACACATGTACCAGCAAGATACACATGCACTTGACATGATACACATGCACCTGACATGATACACATGCACTTTATATGATACACATGCAGCAGCATGATACACATGCAGCAGCATGATACACATGCAGCAGCATGATACACATGCACCTGACATGATACACATGCACTTGACATGATACACATGCACCTGACATGATACACATGCACTTGACATGATACATATGCACCAGCATGATACACATGCACCTGACATGATACACATGCACCTGACATGATACACACGCACCAGCATGATACACATGCACCTGACATGATACACATGCACCTGACATGATAAACACGCACCAGCATGATACACATGCACCTGACATGATACACATGCACTTGACATGATACACATGCACCTGACATGATACACATGCACTTGACATGATACAGATGCAGCAGCATGATACACATGCACCTGACATTATCCACATGCACCTGACATGATACACATGCACCTGACATGATCCACACGCACCTGACATGATACACACGCACCTGACATGATACACACGCACCTGACATGATACACACGCACCTGAAATGATATACACGCACCAGCATGATACACATGTACCAGCAAGATACACATGCACTTGACATGATACACATGCACCTGACATGATACACATGCACTTGACATGATACACATGCACCTGGCATGATACACATGCATTTGACATGATACACATGCAGCAGCATGGTACACATGCACCTGACATGATACACATGCACTTGACTTGATACACATGCACCTGACATGATACACATGCACCTGACATGATACACATGCACCTGACATGATACACATGCACCTGACATGATACACATGCACCTGACATGATACATATGCACCAGCATGATACGCACCTGACATGATACACACGCACCTGACATGATACACACGCACCAGCATGATACACATGCACCTGACATGATACACATGCACTTGACATGATACACATGCACCTGACATCATACACATGCACTTGACATGATACACATGCACCTGGCAAGATACACATGCATTTGACATGATACACATGCAGCAGCATAAAACACATGCACCTGACATGATACACATGCACCTGACATGATACACACGCACCTGACATGATACACACGCACCTGACATGATACACACTCACCTGAAATGATATACACGCACCAGCATGATACACATGTACCAGCAAGATACACATGCACTTGACATGATACACATGCACCTGACATGATACACATGCACTTGACATGATACACATGCACCTGGCATGATACACATGCATTTGACATGATACACATGCAGCAGCATGGTACACATGAACTTGACATGATACACATGCACCTGACATGATACACATGCACTTAACATGATACATATGCACCAGCATGATACACATGCACCTGACATGATACACATGCACCTGACATGATACACACGCACCAGCATGATACACACGCACCTGACATGATACACACGCACCTGACATGATATACACGCACCAGCATGATACACATGCACCTGACATGACACACATGCACTTGACATGATACATATGCACCTGACATGATACACATGCACTTGACATTATACACATGCAGCAGCATGATACACATGCACCTGACATGATACACACGCACCTGACATGATACACACGCACCAGCATGATACATGCACCTGACATGATACACACGCACCTGACATGATGTACACGCACCAGCATGATACACATGCACCTGACATGATACACATGCACTTGACATGATACACATGCACCTGACATGATACACATGCACTTGACATGATACATATGCACCAGCATGATACACACGCACCTGACATGATACACACGTACCTGACATGATATAGACGCACCAGCATGATACACATGTACCAGCAAGATACACATGCACTTGACATGATACACATGCACCTGACATGATACACATGCACTTGACATGATACACATGCAGCAGCATGATACACATGCACCTGACATGATACACATGCACTTGACATGATACACATGCACCTGACATGATACACATGCACTTGACATGATACATATGCACCAGCATGATACACATGCACCTGACATGATACACACGCACCTGACATGATATAGACGCACCTGACATGATACACATGCACCAGCATGATACACATGCACCTGACATGATACACATGCGCCTGACATGATACACATGCACCTTAAATGATACATATGCAGCAGCATGATACGCACCTGACATGATACACACGCACCTGACATGATACACACGGACGAGCATGATACACATGCACCTGACATGATACACACGCACCTGACATGATACACATGCACTTGACATGATACACATGCACCTGACATGATACACATGCACTTGACATGATACAGATGCAGCAGCATGATACACATGCACCTGACATGATACACATGCACTTGACATGATACACATGCACCTGACATGATACACATGCACTTGACATGATACACATGCACCAGCATGATACACATGCACTTGACATGATACACATGCACCAGCATGATACACATACACCGGCATTATACACATGCACCCGCATGATACACATGCACCTGACATGGTACACATGCGCCTGACATGATACACATGCACCTGACATGATAAACACGCACCAGCATGATACACATGCACCTGACATGATACACATGCACTTGACATGATACACATGCACCTGACATGATACACATGCACTTGACATGATACAGATGCAGCAGCATGATACACATGCACCTGACATTATCCACATGCACCTGACATGATACACATGCACCTGACATGATCCACACGCACCTGACATGATACACACGCACCTGACATGATACACACGCACCTGACATGATACACACGCACCTGAAATGATATACACGCACCAGCATGATACACATGTACCAGCAAGATACACATGCACTTGACATGATACACATGCACCTGACATGATACACATGCACTTGACATGATACACATGCACCTGGCATGATACACATGCATTTGACATGATACACATGCAGCAGCATGGTACACATGCACCTGACATGATACACATGCACTTGACTTGATACACATGCACCTGACATGATACACATGCACCTGACATGATACACATGCACCTGACATGATACACATGCACCTGACATGATACACATGCACCTGACATGATACATATGCACCAGCATGATACGCACCTGACATGATACACACGCACCTGACATGATACACACGCACCAGCATGATACACATGCACCTGACATGATACACATGCACTTGACATGATACACATGCACCTGACATCATACACATGCACTTGACATGATACACATGCACCTGGCAAGATACACATGCATTTGACATGATACACATGCAGCAGCATAAAACACATGCACCTGACATGATACACATGCACCTGACATGATACACACGCACCTGACATGATACACACGCACCTGACATGATACACACTCACCTGAAATGATATACACGCACCAGCATGATACACATGTACCAGCAAGATACACATGCACTTGACATGATACACATGCACCTGACATGATACACATGCACTTGACATGATACACATGCACCTGGCATGATACACATGCATTTGACATGATACACATGCAGCAGCATGGTACACATGAACTTGACATGATACACATGCACCTGACATGATACACATGCACTTAACATGATACATATGCACCAGCATGATACACATGCACCTGACATGATACACATGCACCTGACATGATACACACGCACCAGCATGATACACACGCACCTGACATGATACACACGCACCTGACATGATATACACGCACCAGCATGATACACATGCACCTGACATGACACACATGCACTTGACATGATACATATGCACCTGACATGATACACATGCACTTGACATTATACACATGCAGCAGCATGATACACATGCACCTGACATGATACACACGCACCTGACATGATACACACGCACCAGCATGATACATGCACCTGACATGATACACACGCACCTGACATGATGTACACGCACCAGCATGATACACATGCACCTGACATGATACACATGCACTTGACATGATACACATGCACCTGACATGATACACATGCACTTGACATGATACATATGCACCAGCATGATACACACGCACCTGACATGATACACACGTACCTGACATGATATAGACGCACCAGCATGATACACATGTACCAGCAAGATACACATGCACTTGACATGATACACATGCACCTGACATGATACACATGCACTTGACATGATACACATGCAGCAGCATGATACACATGCACCTGACATGATACACATGCACTTGACATGATACACATGCACCTGACATGATACACATGCACTTGACATGATACATATGCACCAGCATGATACACATGCACCTGACATGATACACACGCACCTGACATGATATAGACGCACCTGACATGATACACATGCACCAGCATGATACACATGCACCTGACATGATACACATGCGCCTGACATGATACACATGCACCTGAAATGATACATATGCACCAGCATGATACGCACCTGACATGATACACACGCACCTGACATGATACACACGGACGAGCATGATACACATGCACCTGACATGATACACACGCACCTGACATGATACACACGCACCAGCATGATACACACACACCTGACATGATACACATGCACCTGACATGATAAACACGAACCAGCATGATACACATGCACCTGACATGATACACATGCACTTGACATGATACACATGCACCTGACATGATACACATGCACTTGACATGATACAGATGCAGCAGCATGATACACATACACCTGACATGATACACATGCACTTGACATGATACACATGCACCTGACATGATACACATGCACTTGACATGATACACATGCACCAGCATGATACACATGCACTTGACATGATACACATGCACCAGCATGATACACATACACCGTCATTATACACATGCACCCGCATGATACACATGCACCTGACATGGTACACATGCGCCTGACATGATACACATGCACCTGACATGGTACACATGCACTTGACATGATACACATGCACCCGACATGATACACATCCACCTGACATGATACACATGCACCTGACATGATACATATGCACCAGCATGATACGCACCTGACATGATACACACGCACCAGACTTGATATACACGCATCAGCATGATACACATGCACCTGACATGATACACATGCACTTGACATGATACACATGCACCAGCATGATACACATGAACCTGACATGATACACACGCACCTGACATGATACACATGCACCGGCATTATACACATGCACCGGCATGATACACATGCACCTGACATGATACACATGCGCCTGACATGATACACATGCACCTGACATGATACAATGCACTTGACATGATACACATGCACCTGACATGATACACATGCACTTGACATGATACATATGCACCAGCATGATACACAAGCACCTGACATGATACACACGCACCTGACATGATATAGACGCACCAGCATGATACACATGTACCAGCAAGATACACATGCACTTGACATGATACACATGCACCTGACATGATACACATGCACTTGACATGATACACATGCAGCAGCATGATACACATGCACCTGACATGATACACATGCACTTGACATGATACACATGCACCTGACATGATACACATGCACTTGACATGATACATATGCACCAGCATGATACACATGCACCTGACATGATACACATGCACTTGACATGATACACATGCACCTGACATGATACACATGCATTTGACATGATACACATGCAGCAGCATGGTACACATGCACCTGACATGATACACATGCATCTGACATGATACACATGCACTTGACATGATACAGATGCAGCAGCATGATACACATGCACCTGACATGATCCACACGCACCTGACATGATACACACGCACCTGACATGATAAACACGCACCTGACATGATACACACGCACCTGACATGATATAGACGCCCCAGCATGATACACATGTACCAGCAAGATACACATGCACTTGACATGATACACATGCACCTGACATGATACACATGCACTTGATATGATACACATGCAGCAGCATGATACACATGCAGCAGCATGATACACATGCAGCAGCATGATACACATGCACCTGACATGATACACATGCATTTGACATGATACATACGCACCAGCATGATACACATGCACCTGACATGATACACATGCACCTGACATGATACACACGCACCAGCATGATACACATGCACCTGACATGATACACATGCACCTGACATGAAAAACACGCACCAGCATGATACACATGCACCTGACATGATACACACGCACTTGACATGATACACATGCACCTGACATGATACACATGCACTTGACATGATACAGATGCAGCAGCATGATACACATGCACCTGACATTATCCACATGCACCTGACATTATCCACATGCACCTGACATGATCCACACGCACCTGACATGATACACACACACCTGACATGATATACACGCACCAGCATGATACACCTGCGCCTGACATGATACACATGCACTTGACATGATACACATGCACCTGACATGATACACATGCACTTGACATGATACAGATGCAGCAGCATGATACACATGCACCTGACATGATACACATGCACTTGACATGATACACATGCACCTGACATGATACACATGCACTTGACATGATACACATGCAACCGGAATGATACACATGCACTTGACATGATACACATGCACCAGCATGATACACATACACCGGCATTATACACATGCACCCGCATGATACACATGCACCTGACATGGTACACATGCGCCTGACATGATACACATGCACCTGACATGGTACACATGCACTTGACATGATACACATGCACCCGACATGATACACATCCACCTGACATGATACACATGCACCTGACATGATACATATGCACCAGCATGATACGCACCTGACATGATACACACGCACCAGACTTGATATACACGCATCAGCATGATACACATGCACCTGACATGATACACATGCACTTGACATGATACACATGCACCAGCATGATACACATGAACCTGACATGATACACACGCACCTGACATGATACACATGCACCGGCATTATACACATGCACCGGCATGATACACATGCACCTGACATGATACACATGCGCCTGACATGATACACATGCACCTGACATGATACAATGCACTTGACATGATACACATGCACCTGACATGATACACATGCACTTGACATGATACATATGCACCAGCATGATACACAAGCACCTGACATGATACACACGCACCTGACATGATATAGACGCACCAGCATGATACACATGTACCAGCAAGATACACATGCACTTGACATGATACACATGCACCTGACATGATACACATGCACTTGACATGATACACATGCAGCAGCATGATACACATGCACCTGACATGATACACATGCACTTGACATGATACACATGCACCTGACATGATACACATGCACTTGACATGATACATATGCACCAGCATGATACACATGCACCTGACATGATACACATGCACTTGACATGATACACATGCACCTGACATGATACACATGCATTTGACATGATACACATGCAGCAGCATGGTACACATGCACCTGACATGATACACATGCATCTGACATGATACACATGCACTTGACATGATACAGATGCAGCAGCATGATACACATGCACCTGACATGATCCACACGCACCTGACATGATACACACGCACCTGACATGATACACACGCACCTGACATGATACACACGCACCTGACATGATATAGACGCCCCAGCATGATACACATGTACCAGCAAGATACACATGCACTTGACATGATACACATGCACCTGACATGATACACATGCACTTGATATGATACACATGCAGCAGCATGATACACATGCAGCAGCATGATACACATGCAGCAGCATGATACACATGCACCTGACATGATACACATGCATTTGACATGATACATACGCACCAGCATGATACACATGCACCTGACATGATACACATGCACCTGACATGATACACACGCACCAGCATGATACACATGCACCTGACATGATACACATGCACCTGACATGAAAAACACGCACCAGCATGATACACATGCACCTGACATGATACACACGCACTTGACATGATACACATGCACCTGACATGATACACATGCACTTGACATGATACAGATGCAGCAGCATGATACACATGCACCTGACATTATCCACATGCACCTGACATTATCCACATGCACCTGACATGATCCACACGCACCTGACATGATACACACACACCTGACATGATATACACGCACCAGCATGATACACCTGCGCCTGACATGATACACATGCACTTGACATGATACACATGCACCTGACATGATACACATGCACTTGACATGATACACATGCAGCAGCATGATACACATGCACCTGACATGATACACATGCACTTGACATGATACACATGCACCTCACATCATACACATGCACTTGACATGATACGTATGCACCAGCATGATACACACGCACCTGACATGATACACACGCACCTGACATGATACACATGCACCTGACATGATACACACTCACCTGACATGATACACACGCACCCGACATGATATACACGCACCAGCATGATACACATGTACCAGCAAGATACACATGCACTTGACATTATACACATGCACCTGACATGATACACATGCACTTGACATGATACACATGCAGCAGCATGATACACATGCAGCAGCATGATACACATGCAGCAGCTTGATACACATGCACCTGACATGATACACATGCACTTGACATGATACACATGCACCTGACATGATACACATGCACTTGACATGATACACACCCACCAGCATGATACACACGCACCTGACATGATACACACGCACCTGACATGATACACACGCACCAGCATGATACAAACGCACCTGACATGATACACACGCAACTGACATGATATACACGCACCAGCATGATACACACGCACCTGACATGATACATACGCACCAGCATGATACACACGCACCTGACATGATACACACGCACCTGACATGATATACACGCACCAGCATGATACCCATGCACCTGACATGATACACATGCACTTGACATGATACACATGCACCTGGCATGATACACATGCATTTGACATGATACACATGCAACAGCATGGTACACATGCACCTGACATGATACACACGCACATGACATGATACACACGCACCTGACATGATATACACGCACCAGCATGATACACACGCACCTGACATGATACATACGCACCAGCATGATACACATGCACTTGACATGATACACATGCAGCAGCATGATACACATGCAGCAGCATGATACACATGCAGCAGCATGATACACATGCACCTGACATGATACACATGCACTTGACATGATACAGATGCAGCAGCATGATACACATGCACCTGACATGATACATATGCACCAGCATGATACTCATGCACCTGACATGATACACACGCACCTGACATGATATACACGCACCAGCATGATACCCATGCACCTGACATGATACACATGCACTTGACATGATACACATGCACCTGACATGATACACATGCACTTGACATTATACACATGCAGCAGCATGATACACATGCACCTGACATGATACACACGCACCTGACATGATACACACGCACCTGACATGATACACACGCACCTGACATGATACACACGCACCTGACATGATATACACGCACCAACATGATACACATGTACCAGCAAGATACACATGCACTTGACATGATACACATGCACCTGACATGATACACATGCACTTGACATGATACACATGCACCAGCATGATACACATGCACCTGACATGATACACATGCGCCTGACATGATACACATGCACCTGACATGATACACATGCACTTGACATGATACACATGCAGCAGCATGATACACATGCACCTGACATGATACACATGCACTTGACATGATACACATGCACCTGACATGATACACATGCACTTGACATGATACATATGCACCAGCATGATACACATGCACCTGACATGATACACACGCACCTGACATGATATAGACGCACCAGCATGATACACATGTACCAGCAAGATACACATGCACTTGATATGATACACATGCACCTGACATGATACACATGCACTTGACATGATCCACATGCAGCAGCATGATACACATGCACCTGACATGATACACATGCACTTGACATGATACACATGCACCTGACATGATACACATGCACTTGACATGATACATATGCACCAGCATGATACACACGCACCTGACATGATACACACGCACCTGACATGATATAGACGCACCAGCATGAAACACATGTACCAGCATGATACACATGCACTTGACATGATACACATGCACCTGACATGATACACATGCACTTGACATGATACACATGCAGCAGCATGATACACATGCACCTGACATGATACACATGCACCTGACATGATACACATGCACTTGACATGATACATATGCACCAGCATGATACACATGCACCTGACATGATACACACGCACCTGACATGATATAGACGCACCTGACATGATACACATGCACCAGCATGATACACATGCACCTGACATGATACACATGCGCCTGACATGATACACATGCACCTGACATGATACACATGCACTTGACATGATGCACATGCACCCGACATGATACACATGCACCTGACATGATACACATGCACTTGACATGATCCACATGCAGCAGCATGATACACACGCACCTGACATGATATACACGCACCAGCATGATACACATGTACCAGCAAGATACACATGCACTTGACATGATACACATGCACATGACATGATACACATGCACCTGACATGATACATATGCACCAGCATGATACGCACCTGACATGATACACACGCACCTGACTTGATATACACGCACGAGCATGATACACATGCACCTGACATGATACACACGCACCTGACTTGATATACACACACCAGCATGATACACATGCACCTGACATGATACACACGCACCTGACATGATACACATGCACCAGCAGGATACACATGCACCTGACATGATACACATGCGCCTGACATGATACACATGCACCTGACATGATACACATGCACCTGACATGATACACACGCACCTGACTTGATATACACACACCAGCATGATACACATGCACCTGACATGATACACATGCACCTGACATGATACACATGCACCAGCATGATACACATGCACCTGACATGATACACATGCGCCTGACATGATACACATGCACCTGACATGATACACATGCACTTGACATGATACACATGCACCCGACATGATACACATGCACCTGACATGATACACATGCACCTGACATGATACATATGCACCAGCATGATACGCACCTGACATGATACACACGCACCTGACATGATACACACGCACCAGCATGATACACATGCACCTGACATGATACACACGCACCTGACATGATACACACGCACCAGCATGATACACACACACCTGACATGATACACATGCACCTGACATGATAAACACGCACCAGCATGATACACATGCACCTGACATGATACACATGCACTTGACATGATACACATGCACCTGACATGATACACATGCACTTGACATGATACAGATGCAGCAGCATGATACACATGTACCTGACATGATACACATGCACTTGACATGATACACATGCACCTGACATGATACACATGCACTTGACATGATACACATGCACTTGACATGATACACATGCACCAGCATGATACACATGCACTTGACATGATACACATGCACCAGCATGATACACATACACCGGCATTATACACATGCACCGGCATGATACACATGCACCTGACATGATACACATGCGCCT
This sequence comes from Microtus oregoni, assembly GCF_018167655.1. NCBI lineage: Eukaryota > Metazoa > Chordata > Mammalia > Rodentia > Cricetidae > Microtus > Microtus oregoni. The sequence goes on along the minus strand of NW_024544840.1, from coordinate 176,579 downwards.
GACATGATACACATGCACCTGACATGGTACACATGCACTTGACATGATACACATGCACCCGACATGATACACATCCACCTGACATGATACACATGCACCTGACATGATACATATGCACCAGCATGATACGCACCTGACATGATACACACGCACCTGACTTGATATACACGCACCAGCATGATACACATGCACCTGACATGATACACATGCACTTGACATGATACACATGCACCAGCATGATACACATGAACCTGACATGATACACACGCACCTGACATGATACACATGCACCGGCATTATACAAATGCACCGGCGTGATACACATGCACCTGACATGATACACATGCGCCTGACATGATACACATGCACCTGACATGATACACATGCACTTGACATGATACACATGCACCTGACATGATACACATGCACTTGACATGATACATATGCACCAGCATGATACACAAGCACCTGACATGATACACACGCACGTGACATGATATAGACGCACCAGCATGATACACATGTACCAGCAAGATACACATGCACTTGACATGATACACATGCACCTGACATGATACACATGCACTTGACATGATACACATGCAGCAGCATGATACACATGCACCTGACATGATACACATGCACTTGACATGATACACATGCACCTGACATGATACACATGCACTTGACATGATACATATGCACCAGCATGATACACATGCACCTGACATGATACACATGCACTTGACATGATACACATGCACCTGACATGATACACATGCATTTGACATGATACACATGCAGCAGCATGGTACACATGCACCTGACATGATACACATGCACTTGACATGATACACATGCATCTGACATGATACACATGCACTTGACATGATACAGATGCAGCAGCATGATACACATGCACCTGACATGATCCACACGCACCTGACATGATACACACGCACCTGACATGATACACACGCACCTGACATGATACACACGCACCTGACATGATACACACGCACCTGACATGATATACACGCACCAGCATGATACACATGTACCAGCAAGATACACATGCACTTGACATGATACACATGCACCTGACATGATACACATGCACTTGATATGATACACATGCAGCAGCATGATACACATGCAGCAGCATGATACACATGCAGCAGCATGATACACATGCACCTGACATGATACACATGCACTTGACATGATACACATGCACCTGACATGATACACATGCACTTGACATGATACATATGCACCAGCATGATACACATGCACCTGACATGATACACATGCACCTGACATGATACACACGCACCAGCATGATACACATGCACCTGACATGATACACATGCACCTGACATGATAAACACGCACCAGCATGATACACATGCACCTGACATGATACACATGCACTTGACATGATACACATGCACCTGACATGATACACATGCACTTGACATGATACAGATGCAGCAGCATGATACACATGCACCTGACATTATCCACATGCACCTGACATGATACACATGCACCTGACATGATCCACACGCACCTGACATGATACACACGCACCTGACATGATACACACGCACCTGACATGATACACACGCATATGAAATGATATACACGCACCAGCATGATACACATGTACCAGCAAGATACACATGCACTTGACATGATACACATGCACCTGACATGATACACATGCACTTGACATGATACACATGCACCTGGCATGATACACATGCATTTGACATGATACACATGCAGCAGCATGGTACACATGCACCTGACATGATACACATGCACTTGACTTGATACACATGCACCTGACATGATACACATGCACCTGACATGATACACATGCACCTGACATGATACACATGCACCTGACATGATACACATGCACCTGACATGATACATATGCACCAGCATGATACGCACCTGACATGATACACACGCACCAGACTTGATATACACGCATCAGCATGATACACATGCACCTGACATGATACACATGCACTTGACATGATACACATGCACCAGCATGATACACATGAACCTGACATGATACACACGCACCTGACATGATACACATGCACCGGCATTATACACATGCACCGGCATGATACACATGCACCTGACATGATACACATGCGCCTGACATGATACACATGCACCTGACATGATACAATGCACTTGACATGATACACATGCACCTGACATGATACACATGCACTTGACATGATACATATGCACCAGCATGATACACAAGCACCTGACATGATACACACGCACCTGACATGATATAGACGCACCAGCATGATACACATGTACCAGCAAGATACACATGCACTTGACATGATACACATGCACCTGACATGATACACATGCACTTGACATGATACACATGCAGCAGCATGATACACATGCACCTGACATGATACACATGCACTTGACATGATACACATGCACCTGACATGATACACATGCACTTAACATGATACATATGCACCAGCATGATACACATGCACCTGACATGATACACATGCACTTGACATGATACACATGCACCTGACATGATACACATGCATTTGACATGATACACATGCAGCAGCATGGTACACATGCACCTGACATGATACACATGCATCTGACATGATACACATGCACTTGACATGATACAGATGCAGCAGCATGATACACATGCACCTGACATGATCCACACGCACCTGACATGATACACACGCACCTGACATGATACACACGCACCTGACATGATACACACGCACCTGACATGATATAGACGCCCCAGCATGATACACATGTACCAGCAAGATACACATGCACTTGACATGATACACATGCACCTGACATGATACACATGCACTTGATATGATACACATGCAGCAGCATGATACACATGCAGCAGCATGATACACATGCAGCAGCATGATACACATGTACCTGACATGATACACATGCATTTGACATGATACATACGCACCAGCATGATACACATGCACCTGACATGATACACATGCACCTGACATGATACACACGCACCAGCATGATACACATGCACCTGACATGATACACATGCACCTGACATGAAAAACACGCACCAGCATGATACACATGCACCTGACATGATACACACGCACTTGACATGATACACATGCACCTGACATGATACACATGCACTTGACATGATACAGATGCAGCAGCATGATACACATGCACCTGACATTATCCACATGCACCTGACATTATCCACATGCACCTGACATGATCCACACGCACCTGACATGATACACACACACCTGACATGATATACACGCACCAGCATGATACACCTGCGCCTGACATGATACACATGCACTTGACATGATACACATGCACCTGACATGATACACATGCACTTGACATGATACACATGCAGCAGCATGATACACATGCACCTGACATGATACACATGCACTTGACATGATACACATGCACCTCACATCATACACATGCACTTGACATGATACGTATGCACCAGCATGATACACACGCACCTGACATGATACACACGCACCTGACATGATACACATGCACCTGACATGATACACACGCACCTGACATGATACACACGCACCCGACATGATATACACGCACCAGCATGATACACATGTACCAGCAAGATACACATGCACTTGACATTATACACATGCACCTGACATGATACACATGCACTTGACATGATACACATGCAGCAGCATGATACACATGCAGCAGCATGATACACATGCAGCAGCTTGATACACATGCACCTGACATGATACACATGCACTTGACATGATACACATGCACCTGACATGATACACATGCACTTGACATGATACACACCCACCAGCATGATACACACGCACCTGACATGATACACACGCACCTGACATGATACACACGCACCAGCATGATACAAACGCACCTGACATGATACACACGCAACTGACATGATATACACGCACCAGCATGATACACACGCACCTGACATGATACATACGCACCAGCATGATACACACGCACCTGACATGATACACACGCACCTGACATGATATACACGCACCAGCATGATACCCATGCACCTGACATGATACACATGCACTTGACATGATACACATGCACCTGGCATGATACACATGCATTTGACATGATACACATGCAACAGCATGGTACACATGCACCTGACATGATACACACGCACATGACATGATACACACGCACCTGACATGATATACACGCACCAGCATGATACACACGCACCTGACATGATACATACGCACCAGCATGATACACATGCCCTTGACATGATACACATGCAGCAGCATGATACACATGCAGCAGCATGATACACATGCAGCAGCATGATACACATGCACCTGACATGATACACATGCACTTGACATGATACAGATGCAGCAGCATGATACACATGCACCTGACATGATACATATGCACCAGCATGATACTCATGCACCTGACATGATACACACGCACCTGACATGATATACACGCACCAGCATGATACCCATGCACCTGACATGATACACATGCACTTGACATGATACACATGCACCTGACATGATACACATGCACTTGACATTATACACATGCAGCAGCATGATACACATGCACCTGACATGATACACACGCACCTGACATGATACACACGCACCTGACATGATACACACGCACCTGACATGATACACACGCACCTGACATGATATACACGCACCAACATGATACACATGTACCAGCAAGATACACATGCACTTGACATGATACACATGCACCTGACATGATACACATGCACTTGACATGATACACATGCACCAGCATGATACACATGCACCTGACATGATACACATGCGCCTGACATGATACACATGCACCTGACATGATACACATGCACTTGACATGATACACATGCAGCAGCATGATACACATGCACCTGACATGATACACATGCACTTGACATGATACACATGCACCTGACATGATACACATGCACTTGACATGATACATATGCACCAGCATGATACACATGCACCTGACATGATACACACGCACCTGACATGATATAGACGCACCAGCATGATACACATGTACCAGCAAGATACACATGCACTTGATATGATACACATGCACCTGACATGATACACATGCACTTGACATGATCCACATGCAGCAGCATGATACACATGCACCTGACATGATACACATGCACTTGACATGATACACATGCACCTGACATGATACACATGCACTTGACATGATACATATGCACCAGCATGATACACACGCACCTGACATGATACACACGCACCTGACATGATATAGACGCACCAGCATGAAACACATGTACCAGCATGATACACATGCACTTGACATGATACACATGCACCTGACATGATACACATGCACTTGACATGATACACATGCAGCAGCATGATACACATGCACCTGACATGATACACATGCACCTGACATGATACACATGCACTTGACATGATACATATGCACCAGCATGATACACATGCACCTGACATGATACACACGCACCTGACATGATATAGACGCACCTGACATGATACACATGCACCAGCATGATACACATGCACCTAACATGATACACATGCGCCTGACATGATACACATGCACCTGACATGATACACATGCACTTGACATGATGCACATGCACCCGACATGATACACATGCACCTGACATGATACACATGCACTTGACATGATCCACATGCAGCAGCATGATACACACGCACCTGACATGATATACACGCACCAGCATGATACACATGTACCAGCAAGATACACATGCACTTGACATGATACACATGCACATGACATGATACACATGCACCTGACATGATACATATGCACCAGCATGATACGCACCTGACATGATACACACGCACCTGACTTGATATACACGCACGAGCATGATACACATGCACCTGACATGATACACACGCACCTGACTTGATATACACACACCAGCATGATACACATGCACCTGACATGATACACACGCACCTGACATGATACACATGCACCAGCAGGATACACATGCACCTGACATGATACACATGCGCCTGACATGATACACATGCACCTGACATGATACACATGCACCTGACATGATACACACGCACCTGACTTGATATACACACACCAGCATGATACACATGCACCTGACATGATACACATGCACCTGACATGATACACATGCACCAGCATGATACACATGCACCTGACATGATACACATGCGCCTGACATGATACACATGCACCTGACATGATACACATGCACTTGACATGATACACATGCACCCGACATGATACACATGCACCTGACATGATACACATGCACCTGACATGATACATATGCACCAGCATGATACGCACCTGACATGATACACACGCACCTGACATGATACACACGCACCAGCATGATACACATGCACCTGACATGATACACACGCACCTGACATGATACACACGCACCAGCATGATACACACACACCTGACATGATACACATGCACCTGACATGATAAACACGCACCAGCATGATACACATGCACCTGACATGATACACATGCACTTGACATGATACACATGCACCTGACATGATACACATGCACTTGACATGATACAGATGCAGCAGCATGATACACATGTACCTGACATGATACACATGCACTTGACATGATACACATGCACCTGACATGATACACATGCACTTGACATGATACACATGCACTTGACATGATACACATGCACCAGCATGATACACATGCACTTGACATGATACACATGCACCAGCATGATACACATACACCGGCATTATACACATGCACCGGCATGATACACATGCACCTGACATGATACACATGCGCCTGACATGATACACATGCACCTGACATGGTACACATGCACTTGACATGATACACATGCACCCGACATGATACACATCCACCTGACATGATACACATGCACCTGACATGATACATATGCACCAGCATGATACGCACCTGACATGATACACACGCACCTGACTTGATATACACGCACCAGCATGATACACATGCACCTGACATGATACACATGCACTTGACATGATACACATGCACCAGCATGATACACATGAACCTGACATGATACACACGCACCTGACATGATACACATGCACCGGCATTATACAAATGCACCGGCGTGATACACATGCACCTGACATGATACACATGCGCCTGACATGATACACATGCACCTGACATGATACACATGCACTTGACATGATACACATGCACCTGACATGATACACATGCACTTGACATGATACATATGCACCAGCATGATACACAAGCACCTGACATGATACACACGCACGTGACATGATATAGACGCACCAGCATGATACACATGTACCAGCAAGATACACATGCACTTGACATGATACACATGCACCTGACATGATACACATGCACTTGACATGATACACATGCAGCAGCATGATACACATGCACCTGACATGATACACATGCACTTGACATGATACACATGCACCTGACATGATACACATGCACTTGACATGATACATATGCACCAGCATGATACACATGCACCTGACATGATACACATGCACTTGACATGATACACATGCACCTGACATGATACACATGCATTTGACATGATACACATGCAGCAGCATGGTACACATGCACCTGACATGATACACATGCACTTGACATGATACACATGCATCTGACATGATACACATGCACTTGACATGATACAGATGCAGCAGCATGATACACATGCACCTGACATGATCCACACGCACCTGACATGATCCACACGCACCTGACATGATACACACGCACCTGACATGATACACACGCACCTGACATGATACACACGCACCTGACATGATATACACGCACCAGCATGATACACATGTACCAGCAAGATACACATGCACTTGACATGATACACATGCACCTGACATGATACACATGCACTTGATATGATACACATGCAGCAGCATGATACACATGCAGCAGCATGATACACATGCAGCAGCATGATACACATGCACCTGACATGATACACATGCACTTGACATGATACACATGCACCTGACATGATACACATGCACTTGACATGATACATATGCACCAGCATGATACACATGCACCTGACATGATACACATGCACCTGACATGATACACACGCACCAGCATGATACACATGCACCTGACATGATACACATGCACCTGACATGATAAACACGCACCAGCATGATACACATGCACCTGACATGATACACATGCACTTGACATGATACACATGCACCTGACATGATACACATGCACTTGACATGATACAGATGCAGCAGCATGATACACATGCACCTGACATTATCCACATGCACCTGACATGATACACATGCACCTGACATGATCCACACGCACCTGACATGATACACACGCACCTGACATGATACACACGCACCTGACATGATACACACGCATATGAAATGATATACACGCACCAGCATGATACACATGTACCAGCAAGATACACATGCACTTGACATGATACACATGCACCTGACATGATACACATGCACTTGACATGATACACATGCACCTGGCATGATACACATGCATTTGACATGATACACATGCAGCAGCATGGTACACATGCACCTGACATGATACACATGCACTTGACTTGATACACATGCACCTGACATGATACACATGCACCTGACATGATACACATGCACCTGACATGATACACATGCACCTGACATGATACACATGCACCTGACATGATACATATGCACCAGCATGATACGCACCTGACATGATACACACGCACCTGACATGATACACACGCACCAGCATGATACACATGCACCTAACATGATACACATGCAATTGACATGATACACATGCACCTGACATCATACACATGCACTTGACATGATACACATGCACCTGGCATGATACACATGCATTTGACATGATACACATGCAGCAGCATGATACACATGCACCTGACATGATACACATGCACCTGACATGATACACACGCACCTGACATGATACACACGCACCTGACATGATACACACTCACCTGAAATGATATACACGCACCAGCATGATACACATGTACCAGCAAGATACACATGCACTTGACATGATACACATGCACCTGACATGATACACATGCACTTGACATGATACACATGCACCTGGCATGATACACATGCATTTGACATGATACACATGCAGCAGCATGGTACACATGAACTTGACATGATACACATGCACCTGACATGATACACATGCACTTAACATGATACATATGCACCAGCATGATACACATGCACCTGACATGATACACATGCACCTGACATGATACACACGCACCAGCATGATACACACGCACCTGACATGATACACACGCACCTGACATGATATACACGCACCAGCATGATACACATGCACCTGACATGACACACATGCACTTGGCATGATACATATGCACCTGACATGATACACATGCACTTGACATTATACACATGCAGCAGCATGATACACATGCACCTGACATGATACACACGCACCTGACATGATACACACGCACCAGCATGATACACACGCACCTGACATGATACACACGCACCTGACATGATGTACACGCACCAGCATGATACACATGCACCTGACATGATACACATGCACCTGACATGATACACACGCACCAGCATGATACACATGCACCTGACATGATACACATGCACCTGACATGAAAAACACGCACCAGCATGATACACATGCACCTGACATGATACACATGCACTTGACATGATACACATGCACCTGACATGATACACATGCACTTGACATGATACAGATGCAGCAGCATGATACACATGCACCTGACATTATCCACATGCACCTGACATGATACACATGCACCTGACATGATCCACACGCACCTGACATGATACACACGCACCTGACATGATACACACGCACCTGACATGATACACACACACCTGACATGATATACACGCACCAGCATGATACACCTGCGCCTGACATGATACACATGCACTTGACATGATACACATGCACCTGACATGATACACATGCACTTGACATGATACACATGCAGCAGCATGATACACATGCACCTGACATGATACACATGCACTTGACATGATACACATGCACCTCACATCATACACATGCACTTGACATGATACGTATGCACCAGCATGATACACACGCACCTGACATGATACACACGCACCTGACATGATACACATGCACCTGACATGATACACACGCACCTGACATGATACACACGCACCCGACATGATATACACTCACCAGCATGATACACATGTACCAGCAAGATACACATGCACTTGACATTATACACATGCACCTGACATGATACACATGCACTTGACATGATACACATGCAGCAGCATGATACACATGCAGCAGCATGATACACATGCAGCAGCTTGATACACATGCACCTGACATGATACACATGCACTTGACATGATACACATGCACCTGACATGATACACATGCACTTGACATGATACACACCCACCAGCATGATACACACGCACCTGACATGATACACACGCACCTGACATGATACACACGCACCAGCATGATACAAACGCACCTGACATGATACACACGCAACTGACATGATATACACGCACCAGCATGATACACACGCACCTGACATGATACACACGCACCAGCATGATACACACGCACCTGACATGATACACACGCACCTCACATGATATACACGCACCAGCATGATACCCATGCACCTGACATGATACACATGCACTTGACATGATACACATGCACCTGGCATGATACACATGCATTTGACATGATACACATGCAACAGCATGGTACACATGCACCTGACATGATACACATGCACTTGACATGATACACACGCACCTGACATGATACACATCCACCTGACATGATACACATGCACCTGACATGATACACACGCACATGACATGATACACACGCACCTGACATGATACACACACACCTGACATGATACACACGCACCTGACATGATATACACGCAGGAGCATGATACACATGTACCAGCAAGATACACATGCACTTGACATGATACACATGCACCTGACATGATACACATGCACTTGACATGATACACATGCAGCAGCATGATACACATGCAGCAGCATGATACATATGCACCTGACATGATACACATGAACTTGACATGGTACACATGCACCTGACATGATACACATGCACTTGACATGATACATATGCACCAGCATGATACACATGCACCTGACATGATACACATGCACTTGACATGATACACATGCAGCAGCATGATACACATGCAGCAGCATGATACACATGCAGCAGCATGATACACATGCACCTGACATGATACACATGAACTTAACATGATACACATGCACCTGACATGATACACATGCACTTGACATGATACATATGCACCAGCATGATACTCATGCACCTGACATGATACACACGCACCTGACATGATATACACGCACCAGCATGATACCCATGCACCTGACATGATACACATGCACTTGACATGATACACATGCACCTGACATGATACACATGCACGTGACATTATACACATGCAGCAGCATGATACACATGCACCTGACATGATACACACGCACCTGACATGATACACACGCACCTGACATGATACACACGCACCTGACATGATACACACGCACCTGACATGATATACACGCACCAACATGATACACATGTACCAGCAAGATACACATGCACTTGACATGATACACATGCACCTGACATGATACACATGCACTTGACATGATACACATGCACCAGCATGATACACATGCACCTGACATGATACACATGCGCCTGACATGATACACATGCACCTGACATGATACACATGCACTTGACATGATACACATGCAGCAGCATGATACACATGCACCTGACATGATACACATGCACTTGACATGATACACATGCACCTGACATGATACACATGCACTTGACATGATACATATGCACCAGCATGATACACATGCACCTGACATGATACACACGCACCTGACATGATATAGACGCACCAGCATGATACACATGTACCAGCAAGATACACATGCACTTGATATGATACACATGCACCTGACATGATACACATGCACTTGACATGATCCACATGCAGCAGCATGATACACATGCACCTGACATGATACACATGCACTTGACATGATACACATGCACCTGACAGGATACACATGCACTTGACATGATACATATGCACCAGCATGATACACACGCACCTGACATGATACACACGCACCTGACATGATATAGACGCACCAGCATGATACTCATGTACCAGCATGATACACATGCACTTGACATGATACACATGCACCTGACATGATACACATGCACTTGACATGATACACATGCAGCAGCATGATACACATGCACCTGACATGATACACATGCACTTGACATGATACACATGCACCTGACATGATACACATGCACTTGACATGATACATATGCACCAGCATGATACACATGCACCTGACATGATACACACGCACCTGACATGATATAGACGCACCTGACATGATACACATGCAGCAGCATGATACACATGCACCTGACATGATACACATGCGCCTGACATGATACACATGCACCTGACATGATACACATGCACTTGACATGATGCACATGCACCCGACATGATACACATGCACCTGACATGATACACATGCACCTGACATGATACATATGCACCAGCATGATACGCACCTGACATGATACACACGCACCTGACATGATACACACGCACGAGCATGATACACATGCACCTGACATGATACACACGCACCTGACATGATACACACGCACCAGCATGATACACACACACCTGACATGATACACATGCACCTGACATGATAAACACGCACCAGCATGATACACATGCACCTGACATGATACACATGCACTTGACATGATACACATGCACCTGACATGATACACATGCACTTGACATGATACAGATGCAGCAGCATGATACACATGTACCTGACATGATACACATGCACTTGACATGATACACATGCACCTGACATGATACACATGCACTTGACATGATACACATGCACTTGACATGATACACATGCACCAGCATGATACACATGCACTTGACATGATACACATGCACCAGCATGATACACATGCACTTGACATGATACACATGCACCTGACATGGTACACATGCACTTGACATGATACACATGCACCCGACATGATACACATCCACCTGACATGATACACATGCACCTGACATGATACATATGCACCAGCATGATACGCACCTGACATGATACACACGCACCTGACTTGATATACACGCACCAGCATGATACACATGCACCTGACATGATACACATGCACTTGACATGATACACATGCACCAGCATGATACACATGAACCTGACATGATACACACGCACCTGACATGATACACATGCACCGGCATTATACACATGCACCGGCGTGATACACATGCACCTGACATGATACACATGCGCCTGACATGATACACATGCACCTGACATGATACACATGCACTTGACATGATACACATGCACCTGACATGATACACATGCACTTGACATGATACATATGCACCAGCATGATACACAAGCACCTGACATGATACACACGCACCTGACATGATATAGACGCACCAGCATGATACACATGTACCAGCAAGATACACATGCACTTGACATGATACACATGCACCTGACATGATACACATGCACTTGACATGATACACATGCAGCAGCATGATACACATGCACCTGACATGATACACATGCACTTGACATGATAAACATGCACCTGACATGATACACATGCACTTGACATGATACATATGCACCAGCATGATACACATGCACCTGACATGATACACATGCACTTGACATGATACACATGCACCTGACATGATACACATGCATTTGACATGATACACATGCAGCAGCATGGTACACATGCACCTGACATGATCCACACGCACCTGACATGATACACACGCACCTGACATGATACACACGCACCTGACATGATACACACGCACCTGACATGATACACACGCACCTGACATGATATACACGCACCAGCATGATACACATGTACCAGCAAGATACACATGCACTTGACATGATACACATGCACCTGACATGATACACATGCACTTGATATGATACACATGCAGCAGCATGATACACATGCAGCAGCATGATACACATGCAGCAGCATGATACACATGCACCTGACATGATACACATGCACTTGACATGATACACATGCACCTGACATGATACACATGCACTTGACATGATACATATGCACCAGCATGATACACATGCACCTGACATGATACACATGCACCTGACATGATACACACGCACCAGCATGATACACATGCACCTGACATGATACACATGCACCTGACATGATAAACACGCACCAGCATGATACACATGCACCTGACATGATACACATGCACTTGACATGATACACATGCACCTGACATGATACACGTGCACTTGACATGATACAGATGCAGCAGCATGATACACATGCACCTGACATTATCCACACGCACCTGACATGATACACATGCACCTGACATGATCCACACGCACCTGACATGATACACACGCACCTGACATGATACACACGCACCTGACATGATACACACGCACCTGAAATGATATACACGCACCAGCATGATACACATGTACCAGCAAGATACACATGCACTTGACATGATACACATGCACCTGACATGATACACATGCACTTGACATGATACACATGCACCTGGCATGATACACATGCATTTGACATGATACACATGCAGCAGCATGGTACACATGCACCTGACATGATACACATGCACTTGACTTGATACACATGCACCTGACATGATACACATGCACCTGACATGATACACATGCACCTGACATGATACACATGCACCTGACATGATACACATGCACCTGACATGATACATATGCACCAGCATGATACGCACCTGACATGATACACACGCACCTGACATGATACACACGCACCAGCATGATACACATGCACCTGACATGATACACATGCACTTGACATGATACACATGCACCTGACATCATACACATGCACTTGACATGATACACATGCACCTGGCATGATACACATGCATTTGACATGATACACATGCAGCAGCATGATACACATGCACCTGACATGATACACATGCACCTGACATGATACACACGCACCTGACATGATACACACGCACCTGACATGATACACACTCACCTGAAATGATATACACGCACCAGCATGATACACATGTACCAGCAAGATACACATGCACTTGACATGATACACATGCACCTGACATGATACACATGCACTTGACATGATACACATGCACCTGGCATGATACACATGCATTTGACATGATACACATGCAGCAGCATGGTACACATGAACTTGACATGATACACATGCACCTGACATGATACACATGCACTTAACATGATACATATGCACCAGCATGATACACATGCACCTGACATGATACACATGCACCTGACATGATACACACGCACCAGCATGATACACACGCACCTGACATGATACACACGCACCTGACATGATATACACGCACCAGCATGATACACATGCACCTGACATGACACACATGCACTTGACATGATACATATGCACCTGACATGATACACATGCACTTGACATTATACACATGCAGGAGCATGATACACATGCACCTGACATGATACACACGCACCTGACATGATACACACGCACCAGCATGATACACACGCACCTGACATGATACACACGCACCTGACATGATGTACACGCACCAGCATGATACACATGCACCTGACATGATACACATGCACTTGACATGATACACATGCACCTGACATGATACACATGCACTTGACATGATACATATGCACCAGCATGATACACACGCACCTGACATGATACACACGTACCTGACATGATATAGACGCACCAGCATGATACACATGTACCAGCAAGATACACATGCACTTGACATGATACACATGCACCTGACATGATACACATGCACTTGACATGATACACATGCAGCAGCATGATACACATGCACCTGACATGATACACATGCACTTGACATGATACACATGCACCTGACATGATACACATGCACTTGACATGATACATATGCACCAGCATGATACACATGCACCTGACATGATACACACGCACCTGACATGATATAGACGCACCTGACATGATACACATGCACCAGCATGATACACATGCACCTGACATGATACACATGCGCCTGACATGATACACATGCACCTGACATGATACACATGCACTTGACATGATGCACATGCAACCGACATGATACACATGCACCTGACATGATACACATGCACCTGACATGATACATATGCACCAGCATGATACGCACCTGACATGATACACACGCACCTGACATGATACACACGCACGAGCATGATACACATGCACCTGACATGATACACACGCACCTGACATGATACACACGCACCAGCATGATACACACACACCTGACATGATACACATGCACCTGACATGATAAACACGCACCAGCATGATACACATGCACCTGACATGATACACATGCACTTGACATGATACACATGCACCTGACATGATACACATGCACTTGACATGATACAGATGCAGCAGCATGATACACATGTACCTGACATGATACACATGCACTTGACATGATACACATGCACCTGACATGATACACATGCACTTGACATGATACACATGCACTTGACATGATACACATGCACCAGCATGATACACATGCACTTGACATGATACACATGCACCAGCATGATACACATACACCGGCATTATACACATGCACCGGCATGATACACATGCACCTGACATGATACACATGCGCCTGACATGATACACATGCACCTGACATGGTACACATGCACTTGACATGATACACATGCACCCGACATGATACACATCCACCTGACATGATACACATGCACCTGACATGATACATATGCACCAGCATGATACGCACCTGACATGATACACACGCACCTGACTTGATATACACGCACCAGCATGATACACATGCACCTGACATGATACACATGCACTTGACATGATACACATGCACCAGCATGATACACATGAACCTGACATGATACACACGCACCTGACATGATACACATGCACCGGCATTATACACATGCACCGGCGTGATACACATGCACCTGACATGATACACATGCGCCTGACATGATACACATGCACCTGACATGATACACATGCACTTGACATGATACACATGCACCTGACATGATACACATGCACTTGACATGATACATATGCACCAGCATGATACACAAGCACCTGACATGATACACACGCACCTGACATGATATAGACGCACCAGCATGATACACATGTACCAGCAAGATACACATGCACTTGACATGATACACATGCACCTGACATGATACACATGCACTTGACATGATACACATGCAGCAGCATGATACACATGCACCTGACATGATACACATGCACTTGACATGATACACATGCACCTGACATGATACACATGCACTTGACATGATACATATGCACCAGCATGATACACATGCACCTGACATGATACACATGCACTTGACATGATACACATGCACCTGACATGATACACATGCATTTGACATGATACACATGCAGCAGCATGGTACACATGCACCTGACATGATACACATGCACTTGACATGATACACATGCATCTGACATGATACACATGCACTTGACATGATACAGATGCAGCAGCATGATACACATGCACCTGACATGATCCACACGCACCTGACATGATACACACGCACCTGACATGATACACACGCACCTGACATGATACACACGCACCTGACATGATATACACGCACCAGCATGATACACATGTACCAGCAAGATACACATGCACTTGACATGATACACATGCACCTGACATGATACACATGCACTTGATATGATACACATGCAGCAGCATGATACACATGCAGCAGCATGATACACATGCAGCAGCATGATACACATGCACCTGACATGATACACATGCACTTGACATGATACACATGCACCTGACATGATACAAATGCACTTGACATGATACATATGCACCAGCATGATACACATGCACCTGACATGATACACATGCACCTGACATGATACACACGCACCAGCATGATACACATGCACCTGACATGATACACATGCACCTGACATGATAAACACGCACCAGCATGATACACATGCACCTGACATGATACACATGCACTTGACATGATACACATGCACCTGACATGATACACATGCACTTGACATGATACAGATGCAGCAGCATGATACACATGCACCTGACATTATCCACATGCACCTGACATGATACACATGCACCTGACATGATCCACACGCACCTGACATGATACACACGCACCTGACATGATACACACGCACCTGACATGATACACACGCACCTGAAATGATATACACGCACCAGCATGATACACATGTACCAGCAAGATACACATGCACTTGACATGATACACATGCACCTGACATGATACACATGCACTTGACATGATACACATGCACCTGGCATGATACACATGCATTTGACATGATACACATGCAGCAGCATGGTACACATGCACCTGACATGATACACATGCACTTGACTTGATACACATGCACCTGACATGATACACATGCACCTGACATGATACACATGCACCTGACATGATACACATGCACCTGACATGATACACATGCACCTGACATGATACATATGCACCAGCATGATACGCACCTGACATGATACACACGCACCTGACATGATACACACGCACCAGCATGATACACATGCACCTGACATGATACACATGCACTTGACATGATACACATGCACCTGACATCATACACATGCACTTGACATGATACACATGCACCTGGCATGATACACATGCATTTGACATGATACACATGCAGCAGCATGATACACATGCACCTGACATGATACACATGCACCTGACATGATACACACGCACCTGACATGATACACACGCACCTGACATGATACACACTCACCTGAAATGATATACACGCACCAGCATGATACACATGTACCAGCAAGATACACATGCACTTGACATGATACACATGCACCTGACATGATACACATGCACTTGACATGATACACATGCACCTGGCATGATACACATGCATTTGACATGATACACATGCAGCAGCATGGTACACATGAACTTGACATGATACACATGCACCTGACATGATACACATGCACTTAAAATGATACATATGCACCAGCATGATACACATGCACCTGACATGATACACATGCACCTGACATGATACACACGCACCAGCATGATACACACGCACCTGACATGATACACACGCACCTGACATGATATACACGCACCAGCATGATACACATGCACCTCACATGACACACATGCACTTGACATGATACATATGCACCTGACATGATACACATGCACTTGACATTATACACATGCAGCAGCATGATACACATGCACCTGACATGATACACACGCACCTGACATGATACACACGCACCAGCATGATACACACGCACCTGACATGATACACACGCACCTGACATGATGTACACGCACCAGCATGATACACATGCACCTGACATGATACACATGCACTTGACATGATACACATGCACCTGACATGATACACATGCACTTGACATGATACATATGCACCAGCATGATACACACGCACCTGACATGATACACACGTACCTGACATGATATAGACGCACCTGACATGATACACATGCACCAGCATGATACACATGCACCTGACATGATACACATGCGCCTGACATGATACACATGCACCTGACATGATACACATGCACCTGACATGATACATATGCACCAGCATGATACGCACCTGACATGATACACACGCACCTGACATGATACACACGCACGAGCATGATACACATGCACCTGACATGATACACACGCACCTGACATGATACACACGCACCAGCATGATACACACACACCTGACATGATACACATGCACCTGACATGATAAACACGCACCAGCATGATACACATGCACCTGACATGATACACATGCACTTGACATGATACACATGCACCTGACATGATACACATGCACTTGACATGATACAGATGCAGCAGCATGATACACATGTACCTGACATGATACACATGCACTTGACATGATACACATGCACCTGACATGATACACATGCACTTGACATGATACACATGCACTTGACATGATACACATGCACCAGCATGATACACATGCACTTGACATGATACACATGCACCAGCATGATACACATACACCGGCATTATACACATGCACCGGCATGATACACATGCACCTGACATGATACACATGCGCCTGACATGATACACATGCACCTGACATGGTACACATGCACTTGACATGATACACATGCACCCGACATGATACACATCCACCTGACATGATACACATGCACCTGACATGATACATATGCACCAGCATGATACGCACCTGACATGATACACACGCACCTGACTTGATATACACGCACCAGCATGATACACATGCACCTGACATGATACACATGCACTTGACATGATACACATGCACCAGCATGATACACATGAACCTGACATGATACACACGCACCTGACATGATACACATGCACCGGCATTATACACATGCACCGGCGTGATACACATGCACCTGACATGATACACATGCGCCTGACATGATACACATGCACCTGACATGATACACATGCACTTGACATGATACACATGCACCTGACATGATACACATGCACTTGACATGATATAGACGCACCAGCATGATACACACGCACCTGACATGATACACATGCACTTGACATGATACACATGCAGCAGCATGATACACATGCACCTGACATGATACACATGCACTTGACATGATACACATGCACCTGACATGATACACATGCACTTGACATGATACATATGCACCAGCATGATACACATGCACCTGACATGATACACATGCATTTGACATGATACACATGCAGCAGCATGGTACACATGCACCTGACATGATACACATGCACTTGACATGATACACATGCATCTGACATGATACACATGCACTTGACATGATACAGATGCAGCAGCATGATACACATGCACCTGACATGATCCACACGCACCTGACATGATACACACGCACCTGACATGATACACACGCACCTGACATGATACACACGCACCTGACATGATATACACGCACCAGCATGATACACATGTACCAGCAAGATACACATGCACTTGACATGATACACATGCACCTGACATGATACACATGCACTTGATATGATACACATGCAGCAGCATGATACACATGCAGCAGCATGATACACATGCAGCAGCATGATACACATGCACCTGACATGATACACATGCACTTGACATGATACACATGCACCTGACATGATACACATGCACTTGACATGATACATATGCACCAGCATGATACACATGCACCTGACATGATACACATGCACCTGACATGATACACACGCACCAGCATGATACACATGCACCTGACATGATACACATGCACCTGACATGATAAACACGCACCAGCATGATACACATGCACCTGACATGATACACATGCACTTGACATGATACACATGCACCTGACATGATACACATGCACTTGACATGATACAGATGCAGCAGCATGATACACATGCACCTGACATTATCCACATGCACCTGACATGATACACATGCACCTGACATGATACACACGCACCTGACATGATACACACGCACCTGACATGATACACACGCACCTGACATGATACACACGCACCTGAAATGATATACACGCACCAGCATGATACACATGTACCAGCAAGATACACATGCACTTGACATGATACACATGCACCTGACATGATACACATGCACTTGACATGATACACATGCACCTGGCATGATACACATGCATTTGACATGATACACATTCAGCAGCATGGTACACATGCACCTGACATGATACACATGCACTTGACTTGATACACATGCACCTGACATGATACACATGCACCTGACATGATACACATGCACCTGACATGATACACATGCACCTGACATGATACACATGCACCTGACATGATACATATGCACCAGCATGATACGCACCTGACATGATACACACGCACCTGACATGATACACACGCACCAGCATGATACACATGCACCTGACATGATACACATGCACTTGACATGATACACATGCACCTGACATCATACACATGCACTTGACATGATACACATGCACCTGGCATGATACACATGCATTTGACATGATACACATGCAGCAGCATGATACACATGCACCTGACATGATACACATGCACCTGACATGATACACACGCACCTGACATGATACACACGCACCTGACATGATACACACTCACCTGAAATGATATACACGCACCAGCATGATACACATGTACCAGCAAGATACACATGCACTTGACATGATACACATGCACCTGACATGATACACATGCACTTGACATGATACACATGCACCTGGCATGATACACATGCATTTGACATGATACACATGCAGCAGCATGGTACACATGAACTTGACATGATACACATGCACCTGACATGATACACATGCACTTAACATGATACATATGCACCAGCATGATACACATGCACCTGACATGATACACATGCACCTGACATGATACACACGCACCAGCATGATACACACGCACCTGACATGATACACACGCACCTGACATGATATACACGCACCAGCATGATACACATGCACCTGACATGACACACATGCACTTGACATGATACATATGCACCTGACATGATACACATGCACTTGACATTATACACATGCAGCAGCATGATACACATGCACCTGACATGATACACACGCACCTGACATGATACACACGCACCAGCATGATACACACGCACCTGACATGATACACACGCACCTGACATGATGTACACGCACCAGCATGATACACATGCACCTGACATGATACACATGCACTTGACATGATACACATGCACCTGACATGATACACATGCACTTGACATGATACATATGCACCAGCATGATACACACGCACCTGACATGATACACACGTACCTGACATGATATAGACGCACCAGCATGATACACATGTACCAGCAAGATACACATGCACTTGACATGATACACATGCACCTGACATGATACACATGCACTTGACAAGATACACATGCAGCAGCATGATACACATGCACCTGACATGATACACATGCACTTGACATGATACACATGCACCTGACATGATACACATGCACTTGACATGATACATATGCACCAGCATGATACACATGCACCTGACATGATACACACGCACCTGACATGATATAGACGCACCTGACATGATACACATGCACCAGCATGATACACATGCACCTGACATGATACACATGCGACTGACATGATACACATGCACCTGACATGATACACATGCACTTGACATGATGCACATGCACCCGACATGATACACATGCACCTGACATGATACACATGCACCTGACATGATACATATGCACCAGCATGATACGCACCTGACATGATACACACGCACCTGACATGATACACACGCACGAGCATGATACACATGCATCTGACATGATACACACGCACCTGACATGATACACACGCACCAGCATGATACACACACACCTGACATGATACACAC
This sequence comes from Microtus oregoni, assembly GCF_018167655.1. NCBI lineage: Eukaryota > Metazoa > Chordata > Mammalia > Rodentia > Cricetidae > Microtus > Microtus oregoni. The sequence continues at coordinate 152,355 of NW_024544840.1, read as the reverse complement.
GCACCTGACATGATATACACACACCAGCATGATACAAACGCACCTGACATGATACACACGCACTTGACATGATATACACATACCAGCATGATACACACGCACCTGACATGATACACACGCACCTGACATGATACACACGCACCAGCATGATACACACGCACCTGACATGATACACACGCACCTGACATGATATAAACGCACCAGCATGATACCCATGCACCTGACATGATACACATGCACTTGACGTGATACACATGCACCTGGCATGATACACATGCATTTGACATGATACACATGCAGCAGCATGGTACACATGCACCTGACATGATACACACGCACCAGCATGATACACACGCACCTGACATGATACACACGCACCTGACATGATATACACGCACCAGCATGATACACATGTACCAGCAAGATACACATGCACTTGACATGATACACATGCACCTGACATGATACACATGCAATTGACATGATACACATGCAGCAGCATGATACACATGCAGCAGCATGATACACATGCAGCAGCATGATACACATGCACCTGACATGATACACATGAACTTGACATGATACACATGCACCTGACATGATACACATGCACTTGACATGATACATATGCACCAGCATGATACACATGCACCTGACATGATACATATGCACCAGCGTGATGCACAAGCACCTGACATGATACACACGCACCTGACATGATACATATGCACCAGCGTGATACACAAGCACCTGACATGATACACACGCACCTGACATGATACACACGCACCTGACATGATACACACCCACCTGACATGATATACACACACCAGCATGATACACATGGACCTGACATGATACACATGCACTTGACATGATACACATGCACCAGACATGATACACATGCACTTGACATTATACACATGCAGCAGCATGATACACATGCACCTGACATGATACACATGCACTTGACATGATACACACCCACCAGCATGATACACACGCACCTGACATGATACACACGCACCTGACATGATACACACGCACCAGCATGATACAAACGCACCTGATATGATACACACGCACCTGACATGATATACACGCACCAGCATGATACACACGCACCTGACATGATCCACACGCACCTGACATGATACACACGCACCAGCATGATACACACGCACCTGACATGATACACACGCACCTGACATGATATACACGCACCAGCATGATACCCATGCACCTGACATGATACACATGCACTTGACATGATACACATGCACCTGGCATGATACACATGCATTTGACATTATACACATGCAGCAGCATGGTACACATGCACCTGACATGATACACATGCACTTGACTTGATACACATGCACCTGACATGATACACATGCACCTGACATGATACACATGCACCTGACATGATACACATGCACCTGACATGATACACACGCACCTGACATGATAAACACGCACCTGACATGATACACACGCACCTGACATGATACACACGCACCTGACATGATATACACGCACCAGCATGATAAACATGTACCAGCAAGATACACATGCACTTGATATGATACACATGCACCTGACATGATACACATGCACTTGACATGATACACATGCAGCAGCATGATACACATGCAGCAGCATGATACACATGCACCTGACATGATACACATGAACTTGACATGATACACATGCACCTGACATGATACACATGCACTTGACATGATACATATGCACCAGCATGATACACATGCACCTGACATGATACACATGCACCTGACATGATACACACGCACCAGCATGATACACACGCACCTGACATGATACACATGCACCTGACATGATATACACGCACCAGCATGATACACATGCACCTGACATGATACACATGCACTTGACATGATACACATGCACCTGACATGATACACATGCACTTGATATTATACACATGCAGCAGCATGATACACATGCACCTGACATGATACACACGCACCAGCATGATACACACGCACCTGACATGATACACACGCACCTGACATGATATACACGCACCAGCATGATACACATGCACCTGACATGATACACATGCACTTGACATGATACACATGCACCTGACATGATACACATGCACTTGACATGATACACATGCACCAGCATGATACACACGCACCTGATGTGATACACACGCACCTGACATGATACACACGCACAAGCATGATACACACGCACCTGACATGATACACACGCACCTAACATGATATACATGCACCAGCATGATACACATGCACCACACATGATACACACGCACCTGACATGATACACACGCACCTGACATGATACACACGCACCTGACATGATACACGTGCCCCTGACATGATACACATGCACTTGACATGATACACATGCACCTGACATGATACACATGCACTTGACATGATACACATGCAGCAGCATGATACACATGCACCTGACATGATACACATGCACTTGACATGATACACATGCACCTGACATCATACACATGCACCTGACATCATACACATGCACTTGACATTATACACATGCACCAGCATGATACACAAGCACCTGACATGATACACACGCACCTGACATGATATACACGCACCAGCATGATACACATGCGTGTATATCATGTCAGGTGCGTGTGTGTCATGTCAGGTGCGTTTGTATCATGCTGGTGCGTGTGTATCATGTCAGGTGCGTGTGTATCATCTCAGGTGCATGTGTATCATGCTGGTGGGCGTGTATCATGTCAAGTGCATGTGTATCATGTCAGGTGCATGTGTATCATGTCAAGTGCATGTGTATCATGTCAGGTGCATGTGTATCATGCTGCTGCATGTGTATCATGCTGCTGCATGTGTATCATGCTGCTGCATGTGTATCATGTCAAGTGCATGTGTATCATGTCAGGTGCATGTGTATCATGTCAAGTGCATGTGTATCTTGCTGGTACATGTGTATCATTCTGGTGCGTGTATATCATGTCAGGTGCGTGTGTATCGTGTGAGGTGCGTGGGTATCATGTCAGGTGCATGTGTATCATGTCAGGTGCGTGTGTATCATGTCAGGTGCGTGTGTAGCATGCTGGTGCATACGTATCATGTCAAGTGCATGTGTATGATGTCAGGTGCATGTGTATCATGTCAAGTGCATGTGTATCATGTCAGGTGCATGTGTATCATGCTGCTGCATGTGTATCATGTCGGGTGCATGTGTATCATGTCAGGTGCATGTGTATCATGTCAAGTGCATGTGTATCTTGCTGGTACATGTGTATCATGCTGGTGCGTGTATATCATGTCAGGTGCGTGTGTATCGTGTCAGGTGCGTGTGTATCATGTCAGGGGAAGGTGTATCATGCTGGTGCGTGTATATCATGTCAGGTGCGTGTGTATCATGTCAGGTGCGTGTGTATCATGTCAGGTGCGTGTGTATCATGTCAGGTGCATGTGTATCATGCAGGTGCGTGTATATCATGTCAGGTGCGTGTGTATCATGTCAGGTGCGTGTGTATCATGCTGGTGCATGTGTATCATGTCAGGTGCCTGTGTATCATGTCAGGTGCGTGTGTATCATGCTGGTGCATGTGTATCATGTCAAGTGCATGTGTATCATGTCAGGTGCATGTGTATCATGTCAAGTGCATGTGTATCATGTCAGGTGCATGTGTATCATGCTGCTGCATGTGTATCATGTCAAGTGCATGTGTATCATGTCAGGTGCATGTGTATCATGTCAAGTGCATGTGTATCTTGCTGGTACATGTGTATCATGCTGGTGCGTGTATATCATGTCAGGTGCGTGTGTATCATGTCAGGTGCGTGTGTATCATGTCAGGTGCGTGTGTATCATGTCAGGTGCGTGTGGATCATGTCAGGTGCATGTGTATCATGCTGCTGCATCTGTATCATGTCAAGTGCATGTGTATCATGTCAGGTGCATGTGTATCATGTCAGGTGCATGTGTATCATGTCAGGTGCATGTGTATCATGCTGCTGCATCTGTATCATGTCAAGTGCATGTGTATCATGTCAGGTGCATGTGTATCATGTCAAGTGCATGTGTATCATGTCAGGTGCATGTGTATCATGCTGGTGCGTGTTTATCATGTCAGGTGCATGTGTATCATGTCAGGTGCATGTGTATCATGCTGGTGCGTGTGTATCATGTCAGGTGCGTGTGTATCATGTCAGGTGCATGTGTATCATGCTGGTGCATATGTATCATGTCAAGTGCATGTGTATCATGTCAGGTGCATGTGTATCATGCTGCTGCATGTGTATCATGCTGCTGCATGTGTATCATGCTGCTGCATGTGTATCATGTCAAGTGCATGTGTATCATGTCAGGTGCATGTGTATCATGTCAAGTGCATGTGTATCTTGCTGGTACATGTGTATCATGCTGGTGCGTGTATATCATGTCAGGTGCGTGTGTATCATGTCAGGTGCATGTGTATCATGTCAGGTGCGTGTGGATCATGTCATGTGCGTGTGGATCATGTCAGGTGCATGTGTATCATGCTGCTGCATCTGTATCATGTCAGGTGCATGTGTACCATGCTGGTGCGTGTTCATCATGTCAGGTGCATGTGTATCATGTCAGGTGCATGTGTATCATGCTGGTGCGTGTGTATCATGTCAGGTGCGTGTGTATCATGTCAGGTGCATGTGTATCATGCTGGTGCATACGTATCATGTCAAGTGCATGTGTATCATGTCAGGTGCATGTGTATCATGCTGCTGCATGTGTATCATGCTGCTGCATGTGTATCATGCTGCTGCATGTGTATCATGTCAAGTGCATGTGTATCATGTCAGGTGCATGTGTATCATGTCAAGTGCATGTGTATCTTGCTGGTACATGTGTATCATGCTGGTGCGTGTATATCATGTCAGGTGCGTGTGTATCATGTCAGGTGCGTGTGTATCATGTCAGGTGCGTGTGTATCATGGCAGGTGCGTGTGGATCATGTCAGGTGCATGTGTATCATGCTGCTGCATCTGTATCATGTCAAGTGCATGTGTATCATGTCAGGTGAATGTGTATCATGTCAAGTGCATGTGTATCATGTCAGGTGCATGTGTATCATGCTGCTGCATCTGTATCATGTCAAGTGCATGTGTATCATGTCAGGTGCATGTGTATCATGTCAAGTGCATGTGTATCATGTCAGGTGCATGTGTATCATGCTGGTGCGTGTTTATCATGTCAGGTGCATGTGTATCATGTCAGGTGTGTGTGTATCATGCTGGTGCGTGTGTATCATGTCAGGTGCGTGTGTATCATGTCAGGTGCATGTGTATCATGCTGGTGCGTGTGTATCATATCAGGTGCGTGTGTATCATGTCAGGTGCGTATCATGCTGGTGCATATGTATCATGTCAGGTGCATGTGTATCATGTCAGGTGCATGTGTATCATGTCGGGTGCATGTGTATCATGTCAGGTGCATGTGGATCATGTCAGGCACATGTGTATCATGTCAGGTGCATGTGTATCATGCTGGTGCATGTGTATCATGTCAGGTGCGTGTTTATCATGTCAGGTGCATGTGTATCATGCTGGTGTGTGTATATCAAGTCAGGTGCATGTGTATCATGCTGGTGCGTGTATATCAAGTCAGGTGCGTGTGTATCATGTCAGGTGTGTATCATGCTGGTGCATATGTATCATGTCAGGTGCATGTGTATCATGTCAGGTGCATGTGTATCATGTCGTGTGCATGTGTATCATGTCAAGTGCATGTGTTCCATGTCAGGTGCATGTGTATCATGTCAGGCTCATGTGTATCATGTCAGGTGCATGTGTATCATGCCGGTGCATGTGTATCATGTCAGGTGCATGTGTATCATGTCAGGCGCATGTGTATCATGTCAGGTGCATGTGTATCATGCTGGTACACGTGTATCATGTCAAGTGCATGTGTATCATGTCAGGTGCATGGGTATCATGCTGGTGCGTGTATATCATGTCAGGTGCGTGTGTATCATGTCAGGTGCGTTTGTATCATGCTGGTGCGTGTGTATCATGTCAGGTGCGTGTGTATCATCTCAGGTGCATGTGTATCATGCTGGTGGGTGTGTATCATGTCAAGTGCATGTGTATCATGTCAGGTGCATGTGTATCATGTCAAGTGCATGTGTATCATGTCAGGTGCATGTGTATCATGTCAGGTGCGTGTGTATCATGCTGGTGCGTGTGTATCATGTCAAGTGCATGTGTATCATGTCAGGTGCATGTGTATCATGTCAAGTGCATGTGTATCTTGCTGGTACATGTGTATCATGCTGGTGCGTGTATATCATGTCAGGTGCGTGTGTATCATTATCATGTCAGGTGCATGTGTATCATGCTGGTGCATGTGTATCATGTCAGGTGCGTGTGTATCATGTCAGGTGCATGTGTATCATGCTGGTGTGTGTATATCAAGTCAGGTGCGTGTGTATCATGTCAGGTGCATGTGTATCATGCTGGTGCGTGTATATCAAGTCAGGTGCGTGTGTATCATGTCAGGTGCTTATCATGCTGGTGCATATGTATCATGTCAGGTGCATGTGTATCATGTCAGGTGCATGTGTATCATGTCGGGTGCATGTGTATCATGTCAAGTGCATGTGTATCATGTCAGGTGCATGTGTATCATGTCAGGCGCATGTGTATCATGTGAGGTGCATGTGTATCATGCCGGTGCATGTTTATAATGCCGGTGTATGTGTATCATGCCAGGTGCATGTGTATCATGTCAAGTGCATGTGTATCATGTCAGGTGCATGTGTATCATGCTGCTGCATGTGTATCATGCTGCTGCATGTGTATCATGTCAAGTGCATGTGTATCATGTCAGGTGCATGTGTATCATGTCAAGTGCATGTGTATCTTGCTGGTACATGTGTATCATGCTGGTACGTGTATATCATGTCAGGTGCATGTGTATCATGTCAGGTGCGTGTGTATCATGTCAGGTGCGTTTGTATCATGTCAGGTGCGTGTGTATCATGTCAGGTGCATGTGTATCATGCTGCTGCATGTGTATAATGTCAAGTGCATGTGTATCATGTCAGGTGCATGTGTATCATGTCAAGTGCATGTGTATCATGTCAGGTGCATGTGTATCATGCTGGTGCGTGTATATCATGTCAGGTGCGTGTGTATCATGTCAGGTGCGTGTGTATCATGCTGGTGCGTGTGTATCATGTCAGGTGCATGTGTATCATGTCAGGTGCATGTGTATCATGCTGGTGCATATGTATCATGTCAAGTGCATGTGTATCATGTCAGGTGCATGTGTATCATGTCAAGTTCATGTGTATCATGTCAGGTGCATGTGTATCATGCTGCTGCATGTGTATCATGCTGCTGCATGTGTATCATGTCAAGTGCATGTGTATCATGTCAGGTGCATGTGTATCATGTCAAGTGCATGTGTATCTTGCTGGTACATGTGTATCATGCTGGTGCGTTTATATCATGCTGGTGCGTATATATCATGTCAGGTGCGTGTGTATCATGTCAGGTGCGTGTGTATCATGTCAGGTGTGTGTGTATCATGGCAGGTGCGTGTGGATCATGTCAGGTACATGTGTATCATGCTGCTGCATGTGTATCATGTCAAGTGCATGTGTATCATGTCAGGTGCAAGTGTATCATGTCAAGTGCATGTGTATCATGTCAGGTGCATGTGTATCATGCTGCTGCATCTGTATCATGTCAAGTGCATGTGTATCATGTCAGGTGCATGTGTATCATGTCAAGTGCATGTGTATCATGTCAGGTGCATGTGTATCATGCTGGTGCGTGTTTATCATGTCAGGTGCATGTGTATCATGTCAGGTGTGTGTGTATCATTCTGGTGCCTGTGTATCATGTCAGGTGCGTGTGTATCATGTCAGGTGCATGTGTATCATGCTGGTGCGTGTGTATCATGTCAGGTGCGTGTGTATCATGTCAGGTGCGTATCATGCTGGTGCATATGTATCATGTCAGGTGCATGTGTATCATGTCAGGTGCATGTGTATCATGTCGGGTGCATGTGTATCATGTCAAGTGCATGTGTATCATGTCAGGTGCATGTGTATCATGTCAGGCGCATGTGTATCATGTCAGGTGCATGTGTATCATGCTGGTGCATGTGTATCATGTCAGGTGCGTGTGTATCATGTCAGGTGCATGTGTATCATGCTGGTGTGTGTATATCAAGTCAGGTGCGTGTGTATCATGTCAGGTGCATGTGTATCATGTCAGGTGCATGTGTATCATGTCAGGCGCATGTGTATCATGTCAGGTGCATGTGTATCATGCTGGTGCATGTGTATCATGTCAGGTGCGTGTGTATCATGTCAGGTGCATGTGTATCATGCTGGTGTGTGTATATCAAGTCAGGTGCGTGTGTATCATGTCAGGTGCATGGGTATTATGCTGGTGCGTGTATATCATGTCAGGTGCGTGTGTATCATGTCAGGTGCGTGTGTATCATGTCAGGTGCGTTTGTATCATGCTGGTGCGTGTGTATCATGTCAGGTGCGTGTGTATCATCTCAGGTGCATGTGTATCATGCTGGTGGGTGTGAATCATGTCAAGTGCATGTGTATCATGTCAGGTGCATGTGTATCATGTCAAGTGCATGTGTATCATGTCAGGTGCATGTGTATCATGCTGCTGCATGTGTATCATGCTGCTGCATGTGTATCATGCCGCTGCATGTGTATCATGTCAAGTGCATGTGTATCATGTCAGGTGCATGTGTATCATGTCAAGTGCATGTGTATCTTGCTGGTACATGTGTATCATGCTGGTGCGTGTATATCATGTCAGGTGCGTGTGTATCATGTCAGGTGCGTGTGTATCATGTCAGGTGCGTGTGGATCATGTCAGGTGCGTGTGTATCATGCTGCTGCATCTGTATCATGTCAAGTGCATGTGTATCATGTCAGGTGCATGTGTATCATGTCAGGTGCATGTGTATCATGTCAGGTGCATGTGTATCATGCTGCTGCATCTGTATCATGTCAAGTGCATGTGTATCATGTCAGGTGCATGTGTATCATGTCAAGTGCATGTGTATCATGTCAGGTGCATGTGTATCATGCTGGTGCGTGTTTATCATGTCAGGTGCATGTGTATCATGTCAGGTGCATGTGTATCATGCTGGTGCGTGTGTATCATGTCAGGTGCATGTGTATCATGCTGGTGCGTGTGTATCATGTCAGGTGCGTGTGTATCATGTCAGTTGCATGTGTATCATGCTGGTGCATATGTATCATGTCAAGTGCATGTGTATCATGTCAGGTGCATGTGTATCATGCTGCTGCATGTGTATCATGTCAAGTGCATGTGTATCATGTCAGGTGCATGTGTATCATGTCAAGTGCATGTGTATCTTGCTGGTACATGTGTATCATGCTGGTGCGTGTATATCATGTCAGGTGCGTGTGTATCATGTCAGGTGCGTGTGTATCATGTCAGGTGTGTGTGTATCATGGCAGGTGTGTGTGGATCATGTCAGGTGCATGTGTATCATGCTGCTGCATCTGTATCATGTCAAGTGCATGTGTATCATGTCAGGTGCATGTGTATCATGTCAAGTGCATGTGTATCATGTCAGGTGCATGTGTATCATGCTGCTGCATCTGTATCATGTCAAGTGCATGTGTATCATGTCAGGTGCATGTGTATCATGTCAGGTGCATGTGTATCATGTCAAGTGCATGTGTATCATGTCAGGTGCATGTGTATCATGCTGGTGCGTGTTTATCATGTCAGGTGCATGTGTATCATGTCAGGTGTGTGTGTATCATGCTGGTGCGTGTGTATCATGTCAGGTGCGTGTGTATCATGTCAGGTGCGTGTGTATCATGTCAGGTGCGTGTGTATCATGTCAGGTGCGTGTGTATCATGTCAGGTGCATGTGTATCATGCTGCTGCATGTGTATAATGTCAAGTGCATGTGTATCATGTCAGGTGCATGTGTATCATGTCAAGTGCATGTGTATCATGTCAGGTGCATGGGTATCATGCTGGTGCGTGTATATCATGTCAGGTGCGTGTGTATCATGTCAGGTGCGTGTGTATCATGCTGGTGCGTGTGTATCATGTCAGGTGCGTGTGTATCATGTCAGGTGCATGTGTATCATGCTGGTGCAGGTGTATCATGTCAGGTGCGTGTGTATCATGTCAGGTGCGTATCATGCTGGTGCATATGTATCATGTCAGGTGCATGTGTATCATGTCAGGTGCATGTGTATCATGTCAGGTGCATGTGTATCATGTCAAGTGCATGTGTATCATGTCAGGTGCATGTGTATCATGTCAGGCGCATGTGTATCATGTCAGGTGCATGTGTATCATGCTGGTGCATGTGTTTCATGTCAGGTGCGTGTGTATCATGTCAGGTGCATGTGTATCATGCTGGTGTGTGTATATGAAGTCAGGTGCGTGTGTATCATGTCAGGTGCATGTGTATCATGTCAGGTGCATGTGTATCATGACAGGTGCGTGTGTATCATGTCAGGTGCATGTGTATCATGCTGGTGCATATGTATCATGTCAAGTGCATGTGTATCATGTCAGGTGCATGTGTATCATGTCAAGTGCATGTGTATCATGTCAGGTGCATGTGTATCATGCTGCTGCATGTGTATCATGTCAAGTGCATGTGTATCATGTCAGGTGCATGTGTATCATGTCAAGTGCATGTGTATCTTGCTGGTACATGTGTATCATGCTGGTGCGTGTATATCATGTCAGGTGCGTGTGTATCATGTCAGGTGTGTGTGTATCATGCTGGTGCGTGTGTATCATGTCAGGTGCGTGTGTATCATGTCAGGTGCATGTGTATCATGCTGGTGCATATGTATCATGTCAAGTGCATGTGTATCATGTCAGGTGCATGTGTATCATGTCAAGTGCATGTGTATCATGTCAGGTGCATGTGTATCATGCTGCTGCATGTGTATAATGTCAAGTGCATGTGTATCATGTCAGGTGCATGTGTATCATGTCAGGCGCATGTGTATCATGTCAGGTGCGTGTGTATCATGCTGGTGTGTGTATATCAAGTCAGGTGCGTGTGTATCATGTCAGGTGCATATGTATCATGTCAGGTGCATGTGTATCATGTCAGGCGCATGTGTATCATGTCAGGTGCATGTGTATCATGCTGGTGCATGTGTATCATGTCAGGTGCGTGTGTATCATGTCAGGTGCATGTGTATCATGCGTGTGCGTGTATATCAAGTCAGGTGCGTGTGTATCATGTCAGGTGCTTATCATGCTGGTGCATATGTATCATGTCAGGTGCATGTGTATCATGTCGGGTGCATGTGTATCATGTCAAGTGCATGTGTATCATGTCAGGTGCATGTGTATCATGTCAGGCGCATGTGTATCATGTGAGGTGCATGTGTATCATGCCGGTGCATGTTTATAATGCCGGTGTATGTGTATCATGTCAGGTGCATGTGTATCATGTCAAGTGCATGTGTATCATGTCAGGTGCATGTGTATCATGCTGCTGCATGTGTATCATGCTGCTGCATGTGTATCATGTCAAGTGCATGTGTATCATGTCAGGTGTATGTGTATCCTGTCAAGTGCATGTGTATCTTGCTGGTACATGTGTATCATGCTGGTACGTGTATATCATGTCAGGTGCATGTGTATCATGTCAGGTGCGTGTGTATCATGTCAGGTGCGTTTGTATCATGTCAGGTGCGTGTATATCATGTCAGGTGCATGTGTATCATGCTGCTGCATTTGTATAATGTCAAGTGCATGTGTATCATGTCAGGTGCATGTGTATCATGTCAAGTGCATGTGTATCATGTCAGGTGCATGTGTATCATGCTGGTGCGTGTATATCATGTCAGGTGCGTGTGTATCATGTCAGGTGCGTGTGTATCATGCTGGTGCGTGTGTATCATGTCAGGTGCGTGTGTATCATGTCAGGTGCATGTGTATCATGCTGGTGCATATGTATCATGTCAAGTGCATGTGTATCATGTCAGGTGCATGTGTATCATGTCAAGTTCATGTGTATCATGTCAGGTGCATGTGTATCATGCTGCTGCATGTGTATCATGCTGCTGCATGTGTATCATGCTGCTGCATGTGTATCATGTCAAGTGCATGTGTATCATGTCAGGTGCATGTGTATCATGTCAAGTGCATGTGTATCTTGCTGGTACATGTGTATCATGCTGGTGCGTGTATATCATGCTGGTGCGTATATATCATGTCAGGTGCGTGTGTATCATGTCAGGTGCGTGTGTATCATGTCAGGTGTGTGTGTATCATGGCAGGTGCGTGTGGATCATGTCAGGTACATGTGTATCATGCTGCTGCATGTGTATCATGTCAAGTGCATGTGTATCATGTCAGGTGCAAGTGTATCATGTCAAGTGCATGTGTATCATGTCAGGTGCATGTGTATCATGCTGCTGCATCTGTATCATGTCAAGTGCATGTGTATCATGTCAGGTGCATGTGTATCATGTCAAGTGCTTGTGTATCATGTCAGGTGCATGTGTATCATGCTGGTGCGTGTTTATCATGTCAGGTGCATGTGTATCATGTCAGGTGTGTGTGTATCATGCTGGTGCCTGTGTATCATGTCAGGTGCGTGTGTATCATGTCAGGTGCATGTGTATCATGCTGGTGCGTGTGTATCATGTCAGGTGCGTGTGTATCATGTCAGGTGCGTATCATGCTGGTGCATATGTATCATGTCAGGTGCATGTGTATCATGTCAGGTGCATGTGTATCATGTCGGGTGCATGTGTATCATGTCAAGTGCATGTGTATCATGTCAGGTGCATGTGTATCATGTCAGGCGCATGTGTATCATGTCAGGTGCATGTGTATCATGCTGGTGCATGTGTATCATGTCAGGTGCGTGTGTATCATGTCAGGTGCATGTGTATCATGCTGGTGTGTGTATATCAAGTCAGGTGCGTGTGTATCATGTCAGGTGCATGTGTATCATGTCAGGTGCATGTGTATCATGTCAGGCGCATGTGTATCATGTCAGGTGCATGTGTATCATGCTGGTGCATGTGTATCATGTCAGGTGCGTGTGTATCATGTCAGGTGCATGTGTATCATGCTGGTGTGTGTATATCAAGTCAGGTGCGTGTGTATCATGTCAGGTGCATGTGTATCATGCTGGTGCGTGTATATCAAGTCAGGTGCGTCTGTATCATGTCAGGTGCGTATCATGCTGGTGCATATGTATCATGTCAGGTGCATGTGTATCATGTCAGGTGCATGTGTACCATGTCGGGTGCATGTGTATCATGTCAAGTGCATGTGTACCATGTCAGGTGCATGTGTATCATGTCAGGCACATGTGTATCATGTCAGGTGCATGTGTATCATGCCGGTGCATGTGTATAATGCCGGTGTATGTGTATCATGCTGGTGCATATGTATCATGTCGAGTGCATGTGTATCATGCTGGTGCATGTGTATCATGTCAAGTGCATGTGTATCATGTCAGGTGCATGTGTATCATGCTGGTGCGTGTGTATCATGTCAGGTGCGTGTGTATCATGTCAGGTGCGTGTGTATCATGCTGGTGCATGTGTATCATGACAGGTGCGTGTGTATCATGTCAGGTGCATGTGTATCATGTCAGGAGCATGTGTATCATGCTGCTGCATGTGTATCATGTCAAGTGCATGTGTATCATGTCAGGTGCGTGTGTATCATGTCAGGCGCATGTGTATCATGTCAGGTGCATGTGTATCATGCTGGTGCATGTGTATCATTTTAGGTGCGTGTGTATCATGTCAGGTGCGTGTGTATCATGCTGGTGTGTGTATATCAAGTCAGGTGCGTGTGTATCATGTCAGGTGCATATGTATCATGTCAGGTGCATGTGTATCATGTCAGGCGCATGTGTATCATGTCAGGTGCATGTGTATCATGGTGGTGCATGTGTATCATGTCAGGTGCGTGTGTATCATGTCAGGTGCATGTGTATCATGCTGGTGCGTGTATATCAAGTCAGGTGCGTGTGTATCATGTCAGGTGCATGTGTATCATGCTGGTGCGTGTATATCAAGTCAGGTGCGTGTGTATCATGTCAGGTGCTTATCATGCTAGTGCATATGTATCATGTCAGGTGCATGTGTATCATGTCAGGTGCATGTGTATCATGTCGGGTGCATGTGTATCATGTCAACTGCATGTGTATCATGTCAGGTGCATGTGTATCATGTCAGGCGCATGTGTATCATGTCAGGTGCATGTGTATCATGCCGGTGCATGTTTATAATGCCGGTGTATGTGTATCATGTCAGGTGCATGTGTATCATGTCAAGTGCATGTGTATCATGTCAGGTGCATGTGTATCATGCTGGTGCCTGTATATCATGTCAGGTGCGTGTGTATCATGTCAGGTGCGTGTGTATCATGCTGGTGCGTGTGTATCATGTCAGGTGCGTGTGTATCATGTCAAGTGCATGTGTATCTTGCTGTTACATGTGTATCATGCTGGTGCGTGTATATCATGTCAGGTGCGTGTGTATCATGTCAGGTGCGTGTGTATCATGTCAGGTGCGTGTGTATCATGTCAGGTGCATGTGTATCATGCTGCTGCATGTGTATAATGTCATGTGCATGTGTATCATGTCAGGTGCATGTGTATCATGTCAGGTGCATGTGTATCATGCTGCTGCATCTGTATCATGTCAAGTGCATGTGTATCATGTCAGGTGCATGTGTATCATGTCAAGTGCATGTGTATCATGTCAGGTGCATGTGTATCATGCTGGTGCGTGTTTATCATGTCAGGTGCATGTGTATCATGTCAGGTGCATGTGTATCATGCTGGTGCGTGTGTATCATGTCAGGTGCGTGTGTATCATGTCAGGTGTGTGTGTATCATGCTGGTGCGTGTGTATCATGTCAGGTGCGTGTGTATCATGTCAGGTGCATGTGTATCATGCTGGTGCATATGTATCATGTCAAGTGCATGTGTATCATGTCAGGTGCATGTGTATCATGTCAAGTGCATGTGTATCATGTCAGGTGCATGTGTATCATGCTGCTGCATGTGTATAATGTCAAGTGCATGTGTATCATGTCAGGTGCATGTGTATCATGTCAGGCGCATGTGTATCATGTCAGGTGCGTGTGTATCATGCTGGTGTGTGTATATCAAGTCAGGTGCGTGTGTATCATGTCAGGTGCATATGTATCATGTCAGGTGCATGTGTATCATGTCAGGCGCATGTGTATCATGTCAGGTGCATGTGTATCATGCTGGTGCATGTGTATCATGTCAGGCGCATGTGTATCATGTCAGGTGCATGTGTATCATGCTGGTGCATGTGTTTCATGTCAGGTGCGTGTGTATCATGTCAGGTGCATGTGTATCATGCTGGTGTGTGTATATGAAGTCAGGTGCGTGTGTATCATGTCAGGTGCATGTGTATCATGTCAGGTGCATGTGTATCATGACAGGTGCGTGTGTATCATGTCAGGTGCATGTGTATCATGCTGGTGCATATGTATCATGTCAAGTGCATGTGTATCATGTCAGGTGCATGTGTATCATGTCAAGTGCATGTGTATCATGTCAGGTGCATGTGTATCATGCTGCTGCATGTGTATCATGTCAAGTGCATGTGTATCATGTCAGGTGCATGTGTATCATGTCAAGTGCATGTGTATCTTGCTGGTACATGTGTATCATGCTGGTGCGTGTATATCATGTCAGGTGCGTGTGTATCATGTCAGGTGTGTGTGTATCATGCTGGTGCGTGTGTATCATGTCAGGTGCGTGTGTATCATGTCAGGTGCATGTGTATCATGCTGGTGCATATGTATCATGTCAAGTGCATGTGTATCATGTCAGGTGCATGTGTATCATGTCAAGTGCATGTGTATCATGTCAGGTGCATGTGTATCATGCTGCTGCATGTGTATAATGTCAAGTGCATGTGTATCATGTCAGGTGCATGTGTATCATGTCAGGCGCATGTGTATCATGTCAGGTGCGTGTGTATCATGCTGGTGTGTGTATATCAAGTCAGGTGCGTGTGTATCATGTCAGGTGCATATGTATCATGTCAGGTGCATGTGTATCATGTCAGGCGCATGTGTATCATGTCAGGTGCATGTGTATCATGCTGGTGCATGTGTATCATGTCAGGTGCGTGTGTATCATGTCAGGTGCATGTGTATCATGCGTGTGCGTGTATATCAAGTCAGGTGCGTGTGTATCATGTCAGGTGCTTATCATGCTGGTGCATATGTATCATGTCAGGTGCATGTGTATCATGTCGGGTGCATGTGTATCATGTCAAGTGCATGTGTATCATGTCAGGTGCATGTGTATCATGTCAGGCGCATGTGTATCATGTGAGGTGCATGTGTATCATGCCGGTGCATGTTTATAATGCCGGTGTATGTGTATCATGTCAGGTGCATGTGTATCATGTCAAGTGCATGTGTATCATGTCAGGTGCATGTGTATCATGCTGCTGCATGTGTATCATGCTGCTGCATGTGTATCATGTCAAGTGCATGTGTATCATGTCAGGTGTATGTGTATCCTGTCAAGTGCATGTGTATCTTGCTGGTACATGTGTATCATGCTGGTACGTGTATATCATGTCAGGTGCATGTGTATCATGTCAGGTGCGTGTGTATCATGTCAGGTGCGTTTGTATCATGTCAGGTGCGTGTATATCATGTCAGGTGCATGTGTATCATGCTGCTGCATTTGTATAATGTCAAGTGCATGTGTATCATGTCAGGTGCATGTGTATCATGTCAAGTGCATGTGTATCATGTCAGGTGCATGTGTATCATGCTGGTGCGTGTATATCATGTCAGGTGCGTGTGTATCATGTCAGGTGCGTGTGTATCATGCTGGTGCGTGTGTATCATGTCAGGTGCGTGTGTATCATGTCAGGTGCATGTGTATCATGCTGGTGCATATGTATCATGTCAAGTGCATGTGTATCATGTCAGGTGCATGTGTATCATGTCAAGTTCATGTGTATCATGTCAGGTGCATGTGTATCATGCTGCTGCATGTGTATCATGCTGCTGCATGTGTATCATGCTGCTGCATGTGTATCATGTCAAGTGCATGTGTATCATGTCAGGTGCATGTGTATCATGTCAAGTGCATGTGTATCTTGCTGGTACATGTGTATCATGCTGGTGCGTGTATATCATGCTGGTGCGTATATATCATGTCAGGTGCGTGTGTATCATGTCAGGTGCGTGTGTATCATGTCAGGTGTGTGTGTATCATGGCAGGTGCGTGTGGATCATGTCAGGTACATGTGTATCATGCTGCTGCATGTGTATCATGTCAAGTGCATGTGTATCATGTCAGGTGCAAGTGTATCATGTCAAGTGCATGTGTATCATGTCAGGTGCATGTGTATCATGCTGCTGCATCTGTATCATGTCAAGTGCATGTGTATCATGTCAGGTGCATGTGTATCATGTCAAGTGCTTGTGTATCATGTCAGGTGCATGTGTATCATGCTGGTGCGTGTTTATCATGTCAGGTGCATGTGTATCATGTCAGGTGTGTGTGTATCATGCTGGTGCCTGTGTATCATGTCAGGTGCGTGTGTATCATGTCAGGTGCATGTGTATCATGCTGGTGCGTGTGTATCATGTCAGGTGCGTGTGTATCATGTCAGGTGCGTATCATGCTGGTGCATATGTATCATGTCAGGTGCATGTGTATCATGTCAGGTGCATGTGTATCATGTCGGGTGCATGTGTATCATGTCAAGTGCATGTGTATCATGTCAGGTGCATGTGTATCATGTCAGGCGCATGTGTATCATGTCAGGTGCATGTGTATCATGCTGGTGCATGTGTATCATGTCAGGTGCGTGTGTATCATGTCAGGTGCATGTGTATCATGCTGGTGTGTGTATATCAAGTCAGGTGCGTGTGTATCATGTCAGGTGCATGTGTATCATGTCAGGTGCATGTGTATCATGTCAGGCGCATGTGTATCATGTCAGGTGCATGTGTATCATGCTGGTGCATGTGTATCATGTCAGGTGCGTGTGTATCATGTCAGGTGCATGTGTATCATGCTGGTGTGTGTATATCAAGTCAGGTGCGTGTGTATCATGTCAGGTGCATGTGTATCATGCTGGTGCGTGTATATCAAGTCAGGTGCGTCTGTATCATGTCAGGTGCGTATCATGCTGGTGCATATGTATCATGTCAGGTGCATGTGTATCATGTCAGGTGCATGTGTACCATGTCGGGTGCATGTGTATCATGTCAAGTGCATGTGTACCATGTCAGGTGCATGTGTATCATGTCAGGCACATGTGTATCATGTCAGGTGCATGTGTATCATGCCGGTGCATGTGTATAATGCCGGTGTATGTGTATCATGCTGGTGCATATGTATCATGTCGAGTGCATGTGTATCATGCTGGTGCATGTGTATCATGTCAAGTGCATGTGTATCATGTCAGGTGCATGTGTATCATGCTGGTGCGTGTGTATCATGTCAGGTGCGTGTGTATCATGTCAGGTGCGTGTGTATCATGCTGGTGCATGTGTATCATGACAGGTGCGTGTGTATCATGTCAGGTGCATGTGTATCATGTCAGGAGCATGTGTATCATGCTGCTGCATGTGTATCATGTCAAGTGCATGTGTATCATGTCAGGTGCGTGTGTATCATGTCAGGCGCATGTGTATCATGTCAGGTGCATGTGTATCATGCTGGTGCATGTGTATCATTTTAGGTGCGTGTGTATCATGTCAGGTGCGTGTGTATCATGCTGGTGTGTGTATATCAAGTCAGGTGCGTGTGTATCATGTCAGGTGCATATGTATCATGTCAGGTGCATGTGTATCATGTCAGGCGCATGTGTATCATGTCAGGTGCATGTGTATCATGGTGGTGCATGTGTATCATGTCAGGTGCGTGTGTATCATGTCAGGTGCATGTGTATCATGCTGGTGCGTGTATATCAAGTCAGGTGCGTGTGTATCATGTCAGGTGCATGTGTATCATGCTGGTGCGTGTATATCAAGTCAGGTGCGTGTGTATCATGTCAGGTGCTTATCATGCTAGTGCATATGTATCATGTCAGGTGCATGTGTATCATGTCAGGTGCATGTGTATCATGTCGGGTGCATGTGTATCATGTCAACTGCATGTGTATCATGTCAGGTGCATGTGTATCATGTCAGGCGCATGTGTATCATGTCAGGTGCATGTGTATCATGCCGGTGCATGTTTATAATGCCGGTGTATGTGTATCATGTCAGGTGCATGTGTATCATGTCAAGTGCATGTGTATCATGTCAGGTGCATGTGTATCATGCTGGTGCCTGTATATCATGTCAGGTGCGTGTGTATCATGTCAGGTGCGTGTGTATCATGCTGGTGCGTGTGTATCATGTCAGGTGCGTGTGTATCATGTCAAGTGCATGTGTATCTTGCTGTTACATGTGTATCATGCTGGTGCGTGTATATCATGTCAGGTGCGTGTGTATCATGTCAGGTGCGTGTGTATCATGTCAGGTGCGTGTGTATCATGTCAGGTGCATGTGTATCATGCTGCTGCATGTGTATAATGTCATGTGCATGTGTATCATGTCAGGTGCATGTGTATCATGTCAGGTGCATGTGTATCATGCTGCTGCATCTGTATCATGTCAAGTGCATGTGTATCATGTCAGGTGCATGTGTATCATGTCAAGTGCATGTGTATCATGTCAGGTGCATGTGTATCATGCTGGTGCGTGTTTATCATGTCAGGTGCATGTGTATCATGTCAGGTGCATGTGTATCATGCTGGTGCGTGTGTATCATGTCAGGTGCATGTGTATCATGCTGGTGCGTGTGTATCATGTCAGGTGCGTGTGTATCATGTCAGTTGCATGTGTATCATGCTGGTGCATATGTATCATGTCAAGTGCATGTGTATCATGTCAGGTGCATGTGTATCATGCTGCTGCATGTGTATCATGTCAAGTGCATGTGTATCATGTCAGGTGCATGTGTATCATGTCAAGTGCATGTGTATCTTGCTGGTACATGTGTATCATGCTGGTGCGTGTATATCATGTCAGGTGCGTGTGTATCATGTCAGGTGCGTGTGTATCATGTCAGGTGTGTGTGTATCATGGCAGGTGTGTGTGGATCATGTCAGGTGCATGTGTATCATGCTGCTGCATCTGTATCATGTCAAGTGCATGTGTATCATGTCAGGTGCATGTGTATCATGTCAAGTGCATGTGTATCATGTCAGGTGCATGTGTATCATGCTGGTGCGTGTTTATCATGTCAGGTGCATGTGTATCATGTCAGGTGTGTGTGTATCATGCTGGTGCGTGTGTATCATGTCAGGTGCGTGTGTATCATGTCAGGTGCGTGTATATCATGTCAGGTGCATGTGTATCATGTCAGGTGCGTGTGTATCATGTCAGGTGCATGTGTATCATGCTGCTGCATGTGTATAATGTCAAGTGCATGTGTATCATGTCAGGTGCATGTGTATCATGTCAAGTGCATGTGTATCATGTCAGGTGCATGGGTATCATGCTGGTGCGTGTATATCATGTCAGGTGCGTGTGTATCATGTCAGGTGCGTGTGTATCATGCTGGTGCGTGTGTATCACGTCAGGTGCGTGTGTATCATGTCAGGTGCATGTGTATCATGCTGGTGCGTGTGTATCATGTCAGGTGCGTGTGTATCATGTCAGGTGCGTATCATGCTGGTGCATATGTATCATGTCAGGTGCATGTGTATCATGTCAGGTGCATGTGTATCATGTCGGGTGCATTTGTATCATGTCAAGTGAATGTGTATCATGTCAGGTGCATGTGTATCATGTCAGGCGCATGTGTATCATGTCAGGTGCATGTGTATCATGCTGGTGCATGTGTTTCATGTCAGGTGCGTGTGTATCATGTCAGGTGCATGTGTATCATGCTGGTGTGTGTATATGAAGTCAGGTGCGTGTGTATCATGTCAGGTGCATGTGTATCATGTCAGGTGCATGTGTATCATGACAGGTGCGTGTGTATCATGTCAGGTGCATGTGTATCATGCTGGTGCATATGTATCATGTCAAGTGCATGTGTATCATGTCAGGTGCATGTGTATCATGTCAAGTGCATGTGTATCATGTCAGGTGCATGTGTATCATGCTGCTGCATGTGTATCATGTCAAGTGCATGTGTATCATGTCAGGTGCATGTGTATCATGTCAAGTGCATGTGTATCTTGCTGGTACATGTGTATCATGCTGGTGCGTGTATATCATGTCAGGTGCGTGTGTATCATGTCAGGTGCGTGAGTATCATGCTGGTGCGTGTGTATCATGTCAGGTGCGTGTGTATCATGTCAGGTGCATGTGTATCATGCTGGTGCATATGTATCATGTCAAGTGCATGTGTATCATGTCAGGTGCATGTGTATCATGTCAAGTGCATGTGTATCATGTCAGGTGCATGTGTATCATGCTGCTGCATGTGTATAATGTCAAGTGCATGTGTATCATGTCAGGTGCATGTGTATCATGTCAGGCGCATGTGTATCATGTCAGGTGCGTGTGTATCATGCTGGTGTGTGTATATCAAGTCAGGTGCGTGTGTATCATGTCAGGTGCATATGTATCATGTCAGGTGCATGTGTATCATGTCAGGCGCATGTGTATCATGTCAGGTGCATGTGTATCATGCTGGTGCATGTGTATCATGTCAGGTATGTGTGTATCATGTCAGGTGCATGTGTATCATGCTGGTGTGTGTATATCAAGTCAGGTGCGTGTGTATCATGTCAGGTGCATGTGTATCATGCTGGTGCATGTATATCAAGTCAGGTGCGTGTGTATCATGTCAGGTGCTTATCATGCTGGTGCATATGTATCATGTCAGGTGCATGTGTATCATGTCAGGTGCATGTGTATCATGTCGGGTGCATGTGTATCATGTCAAGTGCATGTGTATCATGTCAGGTGCATGTGTATCATGTCAGGCGCATGTGTATCATGTGAGGTGCATGTGTATCATGCCGGTGCATGTTTATAATGCCGGTGTATGTGTATCATGTCAGGTGCATGTGTATCATGTCAAGTGCATGTGTATCATGTCAGGTGCATGTGTATCATGCTGCTGCATGTGTATCATGCTGCTGCATGTGTATCATGTCAAGTGCATGTGTATCATGTCAGGTGCATGTGTATCATGTCAAGTGCATGTGTATCTTGCTGGTACATGTGTATCATGCTGGTACGTGTATATCATGTCAGGTGCATGTGTATCATGTCAGGTGCGTGTGTATCATGTCAGGTGCGTTTGTATCATGTCAGGTGCGTGTGTATCATGTCAGGTGCATGTGTATCATGCTGCTGCATGTGTATAATGTCAAGTGCATGTGTATCATGTCAGGTGCATGTGTATCATGTCAAGTGCATGTGTATCATGTCAGGTGCATGTGTATCATGCTGGTGCGTGTATATCATGTCAGGTGCGTGTGTATCATGTCAGGTGCGTGTGTATCATGCTGGTGCGTGTGTATCATGTCAGGTGCGTGTGTATCATGTCAGGTGCATGTGTATCATGCTGGTGCATATGTATCATGTCAAGTGCATGTGTATCATGTCAGGTGCATGTGTATCATGTCAAGTTCATGTGTATCATGTAAGGTGCATGTGTATCATGCTGCTGCATGTGTATCATGCTGCTGCATGTGTATCATGCTGCTGCATGTGTATCATGTCAAGTGCATGTGTATCATGTCAGGTGCATGTGTATCATGTCAAGTGCATGTGTATCTTGCTGGTACTTGTGTATCATGCTGGTGCGTGTATATCATGCTGGTGCGTATATATCATGTCAGGTGCGTGTGTATCATGTCAGGTGCGTGTGTATCATGTCAGGTGTGTGTGTATCATGGCAGGTGCGTGTGGATCATGTCAGGTACATGTGTATCATGCTGCTGCATGTGTATCATGTCAAGTGCATGTGTATCATGTCAGGTGCAAGTGTATCATGTCAAGTGCATGTGTATCATGTCAGGTGCATGTGTATCATGCTGCTGCATCTGTATCATGTCAAGTGCATGTGTATCATGTCAGGTGCATGTGTATCATGTCAAGTGCATGTGTATCATGTCAGGTGCATGTGTATCATGCTGGTGCGTGTTTATCATGTCAGGTGCATGTGTATCATGTCAGGTGTGTGTGTATCATGCTGGTGCCTGTGTATCATGTCAGGTGCGTGTGTATCATGTCAGGTGCATGTGTATCATGCTGGTGCGTGTGTATCATGTCAGGTGCGTGTGTATCATGTCAGGTGCGTATCATGCTGGTGCATATGTATCATGTCAGGTGCATGTGTATCATGTCAGGTGCATGTGTATCATGTCGGGTGCATGTGTATCATGTCAAGTGCATGTGTATCATGTCAGGTGCATGTGTATCATGTCAGGCGCATGTGTATCATGTCAGGTGCATGTGTATCATGCTGCTGCATGTGTATCATGTCAAGTGCATGTGTATCATGTCAGGTGCATGTGTATCATGTCAAGTGCATGTGTATCTTGCTGGTACATGTGTATCATGCTGGTGCGTGTATATCATGCTGGTGCGTATATATCATGTCAGGTGCGTGTGTATCATGTCAGGTGCGTGTGTATCATGTCAGGTGTGTGTGTATCATGGCAGGTGCGTGTGGATCATGTCAGGTACATGTGTATCATGCTGCTGCATGTGTATCATGTCAAGTGCATGTGTATCATGTCAGGTGCAAGTGTATCATGTCAAGTGCATGTGTATCATGTCAGGTGCATGTGTATCATGCTGCTGCATCTGTATCATGTCAAGTGCATGTGTATCATGTCAGGTGCATGTGTATCATGTCAAGTGCATGTGTATCATGTCAGGTGCATGTGTATCATGCTGGTGCGTGTTTATCATGTCAGGTGCATGTGTATCATGTCAGGTGTGTGTGTATCATGCTGGTGCCTGTGTATCATGTCAGGTGCGTGTGTATCATGTCAGGTGCATGTGTATCATGCTGGTGCGTGTGTATCATGT
Organism: Microtus oregoni; assembly: GCF_018167655.1. NCBI lineage: Eukaryota > Metazoa > Chordata > Mammalia > Rodentia > Cricetidae > Microtus > Microtus oregoni. The sequence continues at coordinate 128,257 of NW_024544840.1, read as the reverse complement.
CAGGTGCGTGTGTATCATGTCAGGTGCGTATCATGCTGGTGCATATGTATCATGTCAGGTGCATGTGTATCATGTCAGGTGCATGTGTATCATGTCGGGTGCATGTGTATCATGTCAAGTGCATGTGTATCATGTCAGGTGCATGTGTATCATGTCAGGCGCATGTGTATCATGTCAGGTGCATGTGTATCATGCTGGTGCATGTGTATCATGTCAGGTGCGTGTGTATCATGTCAGGTGCATGTGTATCATGCTGGTGTGTGTATATCAAGTCAGGTGCGTGTGTATCATGTCAGGTGCATGTGTATCATGTCAGGTGCATGTGTATCATGTCAGGCGCATGTGTATCATGTCAGGTGCATGTGTATCATGCTGGTGCATGTGTATCATGTCAGGTGCGTGTGTATCATGTCAGGTGCATGTGTATCATGTCAAGTGCATGTGTATCATGTCAGGTGCATGTGTATCATGCTGGTGCGTGTATATCATGTCAGGTGCGTGTGTATCATGTCAGGTGCGTGTGTATCATGCTGGTGCGTGTGTATCATGTCAGGTGCGTGTGTATCATGTCAGGTGCATGTGTATCATGCTGGTGCATATGTATCATGTCAAGTGCATGTGTATCATGTCAGGTGCATGTGTATCATGTCAAGTTCATGTGTATCATGTAAGGTGCATGTGTATCATGCTGCTGCATGTGTATCATGCTGCTGCATGTGTATCATGCTGCTGCATGTGTATCATGTCAAGTGCATGTGTATCATGTCAGGTGCATGTGTATCATGTCAAGTGCATGTGTATCTTGCTGGTACTTGTGTATCATGCTGGTGCGTGTATATCATGCTGGTGCGTATATATCATGTCAGGTGCGTGTGTATCATGTCAGGTGCGTGTGTATCATGTCAGGTGTGTGTGTATCATGGCAGGTGCGTGTGGATCATGTCAGGTACATGTGTATCATGCTGCTGCATGTGTATCATGTCAAGTGCATGTGTATCATGTCAGGTGCAAGTGTATCATGTCAAGTGCATGTGTATCATGTCAGGTGCATGTGTATCATGCTGCTGCATCTGTATCATGTCAAGTGCATGTGTATCATGTCAGGTGCATGTGTATCATGTCAAGTGCATGTGTATCATGTCAGGTGCATGTGTATCATGCTGGTGCGTGTTTATCATGTCAGGTGCATGTGTATCATGTCAGGTGTGTGTGTATCATGCTGGTGCCTGTGTATCATGTCAGGTGCGTGTGTATCATGTCAGGTGCATGTGTATCATGCTGGTGCGTGTGTATCATGTCAGGTGCATGTGTATCATGTCAGGTGCGTATCATGCTGGTGCATATGTATCATGTCAGGTGCATGTGTATCATGTCAGGTGCATGTGTATCATGTCGGGTGCATGTGTATCATGTCAAGTGCATGTGTATCATGTCAGGTGCATGTGTATCATGTCAGGCGCATGTGTATCATGTCAGGTGCATGTGTATCATGCTGGTGCATGTGTATCATGTCAGGTGCGTGTGTATCATGCTGGTGCGTGTGTATCATGTCAGGTGCGTGTGTATCATGTCAGGTGCATGTGTATCATGCTGGTGCATATGTATCATGTCAAGTGCATGTGTATCATGTCAGGTGCATGTGTATCATGTCAAGTTCATGTGTATCATGTCAGGTGCATGTGTATCATGCTGCTGCATGTGTATCATGCTGCTGCATGTGTATCATGCTGCTGCATGTGTATCATGTCAAGTGCATGTGTATCATGTCAGGTGCATGTGTATCATGTCAAGTGCATGTGTATCTTGCTGGTACATGTGTATCATGCTGGTGCGTGTATATCATGCTGGTGCGTATATATCATGTCAGGTGCGTGTGTATCATGTCAGGTGCGTGTGTATCATGTCAGGTGTGTGTGTATCATGGCAGGTGCGTGTGGATCATGTCAGGTACATGTGTATCATGCTGCTGCATGTGTATCATGTCAAGTGCATGTGTATCATGTCAGGTGCAAGTGTATCATGTCAAGTGCATGTGTATCATGTCAGGTGCATGTGTATCATGCTGCTGCATCTGTATCATGTCAAGTGCATGTGTATCATGTCAGGTGCATGTGTATCATGTCAAGTGCATGTGTATCATGTCAGGTGCATGTGTATCATGCTGGTGCGTGTTTATCATGTCAGGTGCATGTGTATCATGTCAGGTGTGTGTGTATCATGCTGGTGCCTGTGTATCATGTCAGGTGCGTGTGTATCATGTCAGGTGCATGTGTATCATGCTGGTGCGTGTGTATCATGTCAGGTGCGTGTGTATCATGTCAGGTGCGTATCATGCTGGTGCATATGTATCATGTCAGGTGCATGTGTATCATGTCAGGTGCATGTGTATCATGTCGGGTGCATGTGTATCATGTCAAGTGCATGTGTATCATGTCAGGTGCATGTGTATCATGTCAGGCGCATGTGTATCATGTCAGGTGCATGTGTATCATGCTGGTGCATGTGTATCATGTCAGGTGCGTGTGTATCATGTCAGGTGCATGTGTATCATGCTGGTGTGTGTATATCAAGTCAGGTGCGTGTGTATCATGTCAGGTGCATGTGTATCATGTCAGGTGCATGTGTATCATGTCAGGCGCATGTGTATCATGTCAGGTGCATGTGTATCATGCTGGTGCATGTGTATCATGTCAGGTGCGTGTGTATCATGTCAGGTGCATGTGTATCATGCTGGTGTGTGTATATCAAGTCAGGTGCGTGTGTATCATGTCAGGTGCATGTGTATCATGCTGGTGCGTGTATATCAAGTCAGGTGCGTCTGTATCATGTCAGGTGCGTATCATGCTGGTGCATATGTATCATGTCAGGTGCATGTGTATCATGTCAGGTGCATGTGTACCATGTCGGGTGCATGTGTATCATGTCAAGTGCATGTGTACCATGTCAGGTGCATGTGTATCATGTCAGGCGCATGTGTATCATGTCAGGTGCATGTGTATCATGCCGGTGCATGTGTATAATGCCGGTGTATGTGTATCATGCTGGTGCATATGTATCATGTCGAGTGCATGTGTATCATGCTGGTGCATGTGTATCATGTCAAGTGCATGTGTATCATGTCAGGTGCATGTGTATCATGCTGGTGCGTGTGTATCATGTCAGGTGCGTGTGTATCATGTCAGGTGCGTGTGTATCATGCTGGTGCATGTGTATCATGACAGGTGCGTGTGTATCATGTCAGGTGCATGTGTATCATGTCAGGTGCATGTGTATCATGTCAAGTGCATGTGTATCATGTCAGGTGCATGTGTATCATGCTGCTGCATGTGTATCATGTCAAGTGCATGTGTATCATGTCAGGTGCATGTGTATCATGTCAAGTGCATGTGTATCTTGCTGGTACATGTGTATCATGCTGGTGCGTGTATATCATGTCAGGTGCGTGTGTATCATGTCAGGTGCGTGTGTATCATGCTGGTGCGTGTGTATCATGTCAGGTGCGTGTGTATCATGTCAGGTGCATGTGTATCATTCTGGTGCATATGTATCATGTCAAGTGCCTGTGTATCATGTCAGGTGCATGTGTATCATGTCAAGTGCATGTGTATCATGTCAGGAGCATGTGTATCATGCTGCTGCATGTGTATCATGTCAAGTGCATGTGTATCATGTCAGGTGCGTGTGTATCATGTCAGGCGCATGTGTATCATGTCAGGTGCATGTGTATCATGCTGGTGCATGTGTATCATTTTAGGTGCGTGTGTATCATGTCAGGTGCGTGTGTATCATGCTGGTGTGTGTATATCAAGTCAGGTGCGTGTGTATCATGTCAGGTGCATATGTATCATGTCAGGTGCATGTGTATCATGTCAGGCGCATGTGTATCATGTCAGGTGCATGTGTATCATGGTGGTGCATGTGTATCATGTCAGGTGCGTGTGTATCATGTCAGGTGCATGTGTATCATGCTGGTGTGTGTATATCAAGTCAGGTGCGTGTGTATCATGTCAGGTGCATGTGTATCATGCTGGTGCGTGTATATCAAGTCAGGTGCGTGTGTATCATGTCAGGTGCTTATCATGCTAGTGCATATGTATCATGTCAGGTGCATGTGTATCATGTCAGGTGCATGTGTATCATGTCGGGTGCATGTGTATCATGTCAACTGCATGTGTATCATGTCAGGTGCATGTGTATCATGTCAGGCGCATGTGTATCATGTCAGGTGCATGTGTATCATGCCGGTGCATGTTTATAATGCCGGTGTATGTGTATCATGTCAGGTGCATGTGTATCATGTCAAGTGCATGTGTATCATGTCAGGTGCATGTGTATCATGCTGGTGCGTGTATATCATGTCAGGTGCGTGTGTATCATGTCAGGTGCGTGTGTATCATGCTGGTGCGTGTGTATCATGTCAGGTGCGTGTGTATCATGTCAAGTGCATGTGTATCTTGCTGTTACATGTGTATCATGCTGGTGCGTGTATATCATGTCAGGTGCGTGTGTATCATGTCAGGTGCGTGTGTATCATGTCAGGTGCGTGTGTATCATGTCAGGTGCATGTGTATCATGCTGCTGCATGTGTATAATGTCATGTGCATGTGTATCATGTCAGGTGCATGTGTATCATGTCAAGTGCATGTGTATCATGTCAGGTGCATGTGTATCATGCTGGTGCATATGTATCATGTCAAGTGCATGTGTATCATGTCAGGTGCATGTGTATCATGTCAAGTTCATGTGTATCATGTCAGGTGCATGTGTATCATGCTGCTGCATGTGTATCATGCTGCTGCATGTGTATCATGCTGCTGCATGTGTATCATGTCAAGTGCATGTGTATCATGTCAGGTGCATGTGTATCATGTCAAGTGCATGTGTATCTTGCTGGTACATGTGTATCATGCTGGTGCGTGTATATCATGTCAGGTGCGTGTGTATCATGTCAGGTGTGTGTGTATCATGTCAGGTGCGTGTGTATCATGTCAGGTGCGTGTGTATCATGTCAGGTGCATGTGTATCATGTCAGGTGCATGTGTATCATGTCAGGTGCGTGTGTATCATGTCAAGTGCATGTGTATCATGTCAGGTGCATGTGTACCATGCTGTTGCATGTGTATCATGTCAAATGCATGTGTATCATGCCAGGTGCATGTGTATCATGTCAAGTGCATGTGTATCATGTCAGGTGCATGGGTATCATGCTGGTGCGTGTATATCATGTCAGGTGCGTGTGTATCATGTCAGGTGCGTGTGTATCATGCTGGTGCGCGTGTATCATTTCAGGTCCGTGTGTATCATGTCAGGTGCGTGTGTATCATGCTGGTGCGTGTATATCATGTCAGGTGCGTGTGTATCATGTCAGGTGCGTTTGTATCATGCTGGTGCGTGTGTATCATGTCAGGTGCGTGTGTATCATGTCAGGTGCGTGTGTATCATGCTGGTGGGTGTGTATCATGTCAAGTGCATGTGTATCATGTCAGGTGCATGTGTATCATGTCAAGTGCATGTGTATCATGTCAGGTGCATGTGTATCATGCTGCTGCATGTGTATCATGCTGCTGCGTGTGTATCAGGCTGCTGCATGTGTATCATGTCAACTGCATGTGTATCATGTCAGGTGCATGTGTATAATGTCAAGTGCATGTGTATCTTGCTGGTACATGTGTATCATGCTGGTGCGTGTATATCATGTCGGGTGTGTGTGTATCATGTCAGGTGCGTGTGTATCATGTCAGGTGCATGTGTATCATGTCAGGTGCGTGTGTATCATGTCAGGTGCATGTGTATCATGCTGGTGCGTGTGTATCATGTCAGGTGCGTGTGTATCATGTCAGGTGCGTATCATGCTGGTGCATATGTATCATGTCAGGTGCATGTGTATCATGTCAGGTGCATGTGTATCATGTCGGGTGCATTTGTATCATGTCAAGTGAATGTGTATCATGTCAGGTGCATGTGTATCATGTCAGGCGCATGTGTATCATGTCAGGTGCATGTGTATCATGCTGGTGCATGTGTTTCATGTCAGGTGCGTGTGTATCATGTCAGGTGCATGTGTATCATGCTGGTGTGTGTATATGAAGTCAGGTGCGTGTGTATCATGTCAGGTGCATGTGTATCATGTCAGGTGCATGTGTATCATGACAGGTGCGTGTGTATCATGTCAGGTGCATGTGTATCATGCTGGTGCATATGTATCATGTCAAGTGCATGTGTATCATGTCAGGTGCATGTGTATCATGTCAAGTGCATGTGTATCAAGTCAGGTGCATGTGTATCATGCTGCTGCATGTGTATCATGTCAAGTGCATGTGTATCATGTCAGGTGCATGTGTATCATGTCAAGTGCATGTGTATCTTGCTGGTACATGTGTATCATGCTGGTGCGTGTATATCATGTCAGGTGCGTGTGTATCATGTCAGGTGCGTGTGTATCATGCTGGTGCGTGTGTATCATGTCAGGTGCGTGTGTATCATGTCAGGTGCATGTGTATCATGCTGGTGCATATGTATCATGTCAAGTGCATGTGTATCATGTCAGGTGCATGTGTATCATGTCAAGTGCATGTGTATCATGTCAGGTGCATGTGTATCATGCTGCTGCATGTGTATAATGTCAAGTGCATGTGTATCATGTCAGGTGCATGTGTATCATGTCAGGCGCATGTGTATCATGTCAGGTGCGTGTGTATCATGCTGGTGTGTGTATATCAAGTCAGGTGCGTGTGTATCATGTCAGGTGCATATGTATCATGTCAGGTGCATGTGTATCATGTCAGGCGCATGTGTATCATGTCAGGTGCATGTGTATCATGCTGGTGCATGTGTATCATGTCAGGTGCGTGTGTATCATGTCAGGTGCATGTGTATCATGCTGGTGTGTGTATATCAAGTCAGGTGCGTGTGTATCATGTCAGGTGCATGTGTATCATGCTGGTGCGTGTATATCAAGTCAGGTGCGTGTGTATCATGTCAGGTGCTTATCATGCTGGTGCATATGTATCATGTCAGGTGCATGTGTATCATGTCAGGTGCATGTGTATCATGTCGGGTGCATGTGTATCATGTCAAGTGCATGTGTATCATGTCAGGTGCATGTGTATCATGTCAGGCGCATGTGTATCATGTGAGGTGCATGTGTATCATGCCGGTGCATGTTTATAATGCCGGTGTATGTGTATCATGTCAGGTGCATGTGTATCATGTCAAGTGCATGTGTATCATGTCAGGTGCATGTGTATCATGCTGCTGCATGTGTATCATGCTGCTGCATGTGTATCATGTCAAGTGCATGTGTATCATGTCAGGTGCATGTGTATCATGTCAAGTGCATGTGTATCTTGCTGGTACATGTGTATCATGCTGGTACGTGTATATCATGTCAGGTGCATGTGTATCATGTCAGGTGCGTGTGTATCATGTCAGGTGCGTTTGTATCATGTCAGGTGCGTGTGTATCATGTCAGGTGCATGTGTATCATGCTGCTGCATGTGTATAATGTCAAGTGCATGTGTATCATGTCAGGTGCATGTGTATCATGTCAAGTGCATGTGTATCATGTCAGGTGCATGTGTATCATGCTGGTGCGTGTATATCATGTCAGGTGCGTGTGTATCATGTCAGGTGCGTGTGTATCATGCTGGTGCGTGTGTATCATGTCAGGTGCGTGTGTATCATGTCAGGTGCATGTGTATCATGCTGGTGCATATGTATTATGTCAAGTGCATGTGTATCATGTCAGGTGCATGTGTATCATGTCAAGTTCATGTGTATCATGTCAGGTGCATGTGTATCATGCTGCTGCATGTGTATCATGCTGCTGCATGTGTATCATGCTGCTGCATGTGTATCATGTCAAGTGCATGTGTATCATGTCAGGTGCATGTGTATCATGTCAAGTGCATGTGTATCTTGCTGGTACATGTGTATCATGCTGGTGCGTGTATATCATGCTGGTGCGTATATATCATGTCAGGTGCGTGTGTATCATGTCAGGTGCGTGTGTATCATGTCAGGTGTGTGTGTATCATGGCAGGTGCGTGTGGATCATGTCAGGTACATGTGTATCATGCTGCTGCATGTGTATCATGTCAAGTGCATGTGTATCATGTCAGGTGCAAGTGTATCATGTCAAGTGCATGTGTATCATGTCAGGTGCATGTGTATCATGCTGCTGCATCTGTATCATGTCAAGTGCATGTGTATCATGTCAGGTGCATGTGTATCATGTCAAGTGCATGTGTATCATGTCAGGTGCATGTGTATCATGCTGGTGCGTGTTTATCATGTCAGGTGCATGTGTATCATGTCAGGTGTGTGTGTATCATGCTGGTGCCTGTGTATCATGTCAGGTGCGTGTGTATCATGTCAGGTGCATGTGTATCATGCTGGTGCGTGTGTATCATGTCAGGTGCGTGTGTATCATGTCAGGTGCATGTGTATCATGCTGGTGTGTGTATATCAAGTCAGGTGCGTGTGTATCATGTCAGGTGCATGTGTATCATGTCAGGTGCATGTGTATCATGTCAGGCGCATGTGTATCATGTCAGGTGCATGTGTATCATGCTGGTGCATGTGTATCATGTCAGGTGCGTGTGTATCATGTCAGGTGCATGTGTATCATGCTGGTGTGTGTATATCAAGTCAGGTGCGTGTGTATCATGTCAGGTGCATGTGTATCATGCTGGTGCGTGTATATCAAGTCAGGTGCGTCTGTATCATGTCAGGTGCGTATCATGCTGGTGCATATGTATCATGTCAGGTGCATGTGTATCATGTCAGGTGCATGTGTACCATGTCGGGTGCATGTGTATCATGTCAAGTGCATGTGTACCATGTCAGGTGCATGTGTATTATGTCAGGCGCATGTGTATCATGTCAGGTGCATGTGTATCATGCCGGTGCATGTGTATAATGCCGGTGTATGTGTATCATGCTGGTGCATATGTATCATGTCGAGTGCATGTGTATCATGCTGGTGCATGTGTATCATGTCAAGTGCATGTGTATCATGTCAGGTGCATGTGTATCATGCTGGTGCGTGTGTATCATGTCAGGGGCGTGTGTATCATGTCAGGTGCGTGTGTATCATGCTGGTGCATGTGTATCATGACAGGTGCGTGTGTATCATGTCAGGTGCATGTGTATCATGTCAGGTGCATGTGTATCATGTCAAGTGCATGTGTATCATGTCAGGTGCATGTGTATCATGCTGCTGCATGTGTATCATGTCAAGTGCATGTGTATCATGTCAGGTGCATGTGTATCATGTCAAGTGCATGTGTATCTTGCTGGTACATGTGTATCATGCTGGTGCGTGTATATCATGTCAGGTGCGTGTGTATCATGTCAGGTGCGTGTGTATCATGCTGGTGCGTGTGTATCATGTCAGGTGCGTGTGTATCATGTCAGGTGCATGTGTATCATTCTGGTGCATATGTATCATGTCAAGTGCCTGTGTATCATGTCAGGTGCATGTGTATCATGTCAAGTGCATGTGTATCATGTCAGGAGCATGTGTATCATGCTGCTGCATGTGTATCATGTCAAGTGCATGTGTATCATGTCAGGTGCGTGTGTATCATGTCAGGCGCATGTGTATCATGTCAGGTGCATGTGTATCATGCTGGTGCATGTGTATCATTTTAGGTGCGTGTGTATCATGTCAGGTGCGTGTGTATCATGCTGGTGTGTGTATATCAAGTCAGGTGCGTGTGTATCATGTCAGGTGCATATGTATCATGTCAGGTGCATGTGTATCATGTCAGGCGCATGTGTATCATGTCAGGTGCATGTGTATCATGGTGGTGCATGTGTATCATGTCAGGTGCGTGTGTATCATGTCAGGTGCATGTGTATCATGCTGGTGTGTGTATATCAAGTCAGGTGCGTGTGTATCATGTCAGGTGCATGTGTATCATGCTGGTGCGTGTATATCAAGTCAGGTGCGTGTGTATCATGTCAGGTGCTTATCATGCTAGTGCATATGTATCATGTCAGGTGCATGTGTATCATGTCAGGTGCATGTGTATCATGTCGGGTGCATGTGTATCATGTCAACTGCATGTGTATCATGTCAGGTGCATGTGTATCATGTCAGGCGCATGTGTATCATGTCAGGTGCATGTGTATCATGCCGGTGCATGTTTATAATGCCGGTGTATGTGTATCATGTCAGGTGCATGTGTATCATGTCAAGTGCATGTGTATCATGTCAGGTGCATGTGTATCATGCTGGTGCGTGTATATCATGTCAGGTGCGTGTGTATCATGTCAGGTGCGTGTGTATCATGCTGGTGCGTGTGTATCATGTCAGGTGCGTGTGTATCATGTCAAGTGCATGTGTATCTTGCTGTTACATGTGTATCATGCTGGTGCGTGTATATCATGTCAGGTGCGTGTGTATCATGTCAGGTGCGTGTGTATCATGTCAGGTGCGTGTGTATCATGTCAGGTGCATGTGTATCATGCTGCTGCATGTGTATAATGTCATGTGCATGTGTATCATGTCAGGTGCATGTGTATCATGTCAAGTGCATGTGTATCATGTCAGGTGCATGTGTATCATGCTGGTGCATATGTATCATGTCAAGTGCATGTGTATCATGTCAGGTGCATGTGTATCATGTCAAGTTCATGTGTATCATGTCAGGTGCATGTGTATCATGCTGCTGCATGTGTATCATGCTGCTGCATGTGTATCATGCTGCTGCATGTGTATCATGTCAAGTGCATGTGTATCATGTCAGGTGCATGTGTATCATGTCAAGTGCATGTGTATCTTGCTGGTACATGTGTATCATGCTGGTGCGTGTATATCATGTCAGGTGCGTGTGTATCATGTCAGGTGTGTGTGTATCATGTCAGGTGCGTGTGTATCATGTCAGGTGCGTGTGTATCATGTCAGGTGCATGTGTATCATGTCAGGTGCATGTGTATCATGTCAGGTGCGTGTGTATCATGTCAAGTGCATGTGTATCATGTCAGGTGCATGTGTACCATGCTGTTGCATGTGTATCATGTCAAATGCATGTGTATCATGCCAGGTGCATGTGTATCATGTCAAGTGCATGTGTATCATGTCAGGTGCATGGGTATCATGCTGGTGCGTGTATATCATGTCAGGTGCGTGTGTATCATGTCAGGTGCGTGTGTATCATGCTGGTGCGCGTGTATCATTTCAGGTCCGTGTGTATCATGTCAGGTGCGTGTGTATCATGCTGGTGCGTGTATATCATGTCAGGTGCGTGTGTATCATGTCAGGTGCGTTTGTATCATGCTGGTGCGTGTGTATCATGTCAGGTGCGTGTGTATCATGTCAGGTGCGTGTGTATCATGCTGGTGGGTGTGTATCATGTCAAGTGCATGTGTATCATGTCAGGTGCATGTGTATCATGTCAAGTGCATGTGTATCATGTCAGGTGCATGTGTATCATGCTGCTGCATGTGTATCATGCTGCTGCGTGTGTATCAGGCTGCTGCATGTGTATCATGTCAACTGCATGTGTATCATGTCAGGTGCATGTGTATAATGTCAAGTGCATGTGTATCTTGCTGGTACATGTGTATCATGCTGGTGCGTGTATATCATGTCGGGTGCGTGTGTATCATGTCAGGTGCGTGTGTATCATGTCAGGTGCATGTGTATCATGTCAGGTGCGTGTGTATCATGTCAGGTGCATGTGTATCATGCTGGTGCATACGTATCATGTCAAGTGCATGTGTATGATGTGAGGTGCATGTGTATCATGTCAAGTGCATGTGTATCATGTCAGGTGCATGTGTATCATGCTGCTGCATGTGTATCATGTCAAGTGCATGTGTATCATGTCAGGTGCATGTGTATCATGTCAAGTGCATGTGTATCATGTCAGGGGCAGGTGTATCATGCTGGTGCGTGTATATCATGTCAGGTGCGTGTGTATCATGTCAGGTGTGTGTGTATCATGTCAGGTGCATGTGTATCATGCTGGTGCGTGTATATCATGTCAGGTGCGTGTGTATCATGTCAGGTGCATGTGTATCATGCTGGTGCGTGTATATCATGTCAGGTGCGTGTGTATCATGTCAGGTGCGTGTGTATCATGCTGGTGCATGTGTATCATGTCAGGTGCGTGTATATCATGTCAGGTGCATGTGTATCATGCTGGTGCATGTGTATCATGTCAAGTGCATGTGTATCATGTCAGGTGCATGTGTATCATGTCAAGTGCATGTGTATCATGTCAGGTGCATGTGTATCATGCTGGTGCGTGTATATCATGTCAGGTGCGTGTGTATCATGTCAGGTGCGTGTGTATCATGCTGGTGCGTGTGTATCATGTCAGGTGCGTGTGTTCCATGTCAGGTGCATGTGTATCATGCTGCTGCATGTGTATAATGTCAAGTGCATGTGTATCATGTCAGGTGCATGTGTATCATGTCAAGTGCATGTGTATCATGTCAGGTGCATGTGTATCATGCTGGTGCGTGTATATCATGTCAGGTGCGTGTGTATCATGTCAGGTGCGTGTGTATCATGCTGGTGCGTGTGTATCATGTCAGGTGCATGTGTATCATGTCAGGTGCATGTGTATCATGCTGGTGCATATGTATCATGTCAAGTGCATGTGTATCATGTCAGGTGCATGTGTATCATGTCAAGTTCATGTGTATCATGTCAGGTGCATGTGTATCATCCTGCTGCATGTGTATCATGCTGCTGCATGTGTATCATGTCAAGTGCATGTGTATCATGTCAGGTGCATGTGTATCATGTCAGGTGCATGTGTATCAAGTCAAGTGCACGTGTATCATGTCAGGTGCATGTGTACCATGCTGCTGCATGTGTATCATGTCAAATGCATGTGTATCATGCCAGGTGCATGTGTATCATGTCAAGTGCATGTGTATCATGTCAGGTGCATGTGTATCATGTCAAGTGCATGTGTATCTTGCTGTAACATGTGTATCATGCTGGTGCGTGTATATCATGTCAGGTGCGTGTGTATCATGTCAGGTGCGTGTGTATCATGTCAGGTGCGTGTGTATCATGTCAGGTGCGTGTGTATCATGTCAGGCGCATGTGTATCATGCTGCTGCATGTGTATAATGTCAAGTGCATGTGTATCATGTCAGGTGCATGTGTATCATGTCAAGTGCATGTGTATCATGTCAGGTGCATGTGGTATCATTCTGGTGCGTGTATATCATGTCAGGTGCGTGTGTATCATGTCAGGTGCGTGTGTATCATGCTGGTGCGTGTGTATCATGTCAGGTGCGTGTGTATCATGTCAGGTGCATGTGTATCATGCTGGTGCATATGTATCATGTCAAGTGCATGTGTATCATGTCAGGTGCATGTGTATCATGTCAAGTTCATGTGTATCATGTTAGGTGCATGTGTATCATGCTGCTGCATGTGTATCATGCTGCTGCATGTGTATCATGCTGCTGCATGTGTATCATGTCAAGTGCATGTGTATCATGTCAGGTGCATGTGTATCATGTCAAGTGCATGTGTATCTTGCTGGTACATGTGTATCATGCTGGTGCGTGTATATCATGTCAGGTGCGTGTGTATCATGTCAGGTGCGTGTGTATCATGCTGGTGCGTGTGTATCATGTCAGGTGCGTGTGTATCATGTCAGGTGCGTGTGTATCATGCTGGTGCGTGTGTATCATGTCAGGTGCGTGTGTATCATGTCAGGTGCATGTGTATCATGCTGGTGCATGTGTATCATTTTAGGTGCGTGTGTATCATGTCAGGTGCGTGTGTATCATGTCAAGTGCATGTGTATCATGTCAGGTGCATGTGTACCATGCTGTTGCATGTGTATCATGTCAAATGCATGTGTATCATGCCAGGTGCATGTGTATCATGTCAAGTGCATGTGTATCATGTCAGGTGCATGGGTATCATGCTGGTGCGTGTATATCATGTCAGGTGCGTGTGTATCATGTCAGGTGCGTGTGTATCATGCTGGTGCGCGTGTATCATTTCAGGTCCGTGTGTATCATGTCAGGTGCGTGTGTATCATGCTGGTGCGCGTGTATCATTTCAGGTCCGTGTGTATCATGTCAGGTGCATGTGTATCATGCTGCTGCATGTGTATCATGCTGCTGCGTGTGTATCATGATGCTGCATGTGTATCATGTCAACTGCATGTGTATCATGTCAGGTGCATGTGTATAATGTCAAGTGCATGTGTATCTTGCTGGTACATGTGTATCATGCTGGTGCGTGTATATCATGTCGGGTGCGTGTGTATCATGTCAGGTGCGTGTGTATCATGTCAGGTGCATGTGTATCATGTCAGGTGCGTGTGTATCATGTCAGGTGCATGTGTATCATGCTGGTGCATACGTATCATGTCAAGTGCATGTGTATGATGTGAGGTGCATGTGTATCATGTCAAGTGCATGTGTATCATGTCAGGTGCATGTGTATCATGCTGCTGCATGTGTATCATGTCAAGTGCATGTGTATCATGTCAGGTGCATGTGTATCATGTCAAGTGCATATGTATCATGTCAGGGGCAGGTGTATCATGCTGGTGCGTGTATATCATGTCAGGTGCGTGTGTATCATGTCAGGTGCGTGTGTATCATGTCAGGTGCATGTGTATCATGCTGGTGCGTGTATATCATGTCAGGTGCGTGTGTATCATGTCAGGTGCGTGTGTATCATGCTGGTGCATGTGTATCATGTCAGGTGCGTGTATATCATGTCAGGTGCGTGTGTATCATGCTGGTGCATGTGTATCATGTCAAGTGCATGTGTATCATGTCAGGTGCATGTGTATCATGTCAAGTGCATGTGTATCATGTCAGGTGCATGTGTATCATGCTGGTGCGTGTATATCATGTCAGGTGCGTGTGTATCATGCTGGTGCGTGTGTATCATGTCAGGTGCGTGTGTATCATGTCAGGTGCATGTGTATCATGCTGGTGCATGTGTATCATTTTAGGTGCGTGTGTATCATGTCAGGTGCGTGTGTATCATGTCAAGTGCATGTGTATCATGTCAGGTGCATGTGTACCATGCTGTTGCATGTGTATCATGTCAAATGCATGTGTATCATGCCAGGTGCATGTGTATCATGTCAAGTGCATGTGTATCATGTCAGGTGCATGGGTATCATGCTGGTGCGTGTATATCATGTCAGGTGCGTGTGTATCATGTCAGGTGCGTGTGTATCATGCTGGTGCGCGTGTATCATTTCAGGTCCGTGTGTATCATGTCAGGTGCGTGTGTATCATGCTGGTGCGTGTATATCATGTCAGGTGCGTGTGTATCATGTCAGGTGCGTTTGTATCATGCTGGTGCGTGTGTATCATGTCAGGTGCGTGTGTATCATGTCAGGTGCGTGTGTATCATGCTGGTGGGTGTGTATCATGTCAAGTGCATGTGTATCATGTCAGGTGCATGTGTATCATGTCAAGTGCATGTGTATCATGTCAGGTGCATGTGTATCATGCTGCTGCATGTGTATCATGCTGCTGCGTGTGGATCATGCTGCTGCATGTGTATCATGTCAACTGCATGTGTATCATGTCAGGTGCATGTGTATAATATCAAGTGCATGTGTATCTTGCTGGTACATGTGTATCATGCTGGTGCGTGTATATCATGTCGGGTGCGTGTGTATCATGTCAGGTGCGTGTGTATCATGTCATTTGCATGTGTATCATGTCAGGTGCGTGTGTATCATGTCAGGTGCATGTGTATCATGCTGGTGCATACGTATCATGTCAAGTGCATGTGTATGATGTGAGGTGCATGTGTATCATGTCAAGTGCATGTGTATCATGTCAGGTGCATGTGTATCATGCTGCTGCATGTGTATCATGTCAAGTGCATGTGTATCATGTCAGGTGCATGTGTATCATGTCAAGTGCATGTGTATCATGTCAGGGGCAGGTGTATCATGCTGGTGCGTGTATATCATGTCAGGTGCGTGTGTATCATGTCAGGTGCGTGTGTATCATGTCAGGTGCATGTGTATCATGCTGGTGCGTGTATATCATGTCAGGTGCGTGTGTATCATGTCAGGTGCGTGTGTATCATGCTGGTGCATGTGTATCATGTCAGGTGCGTGTATATCATGTCAGGTGCGTGTGTATCATGCTGGTGCATGTGTATCATGTCAAGTGCATGTGTATCATGTCAGGTGCATGTGTATCATGTCAAGTGCATGTGTATCATGTCAGGTGCATGTGTATCATGCTGGTGCGTGTATATCATGTCAGGTGCGTGTGTATCATGTCAGGTGCGTGTGTATCATGCTGGTGCGTGTGTATCATGTCAGGTGCGTGTGTTCCATGTCAGGTGCATGTGTATCATGCTGCTGCATGTGTATAATGTCAAGTGCATGTGTATCATGTCAGGTGCATGTGTATCATGTCAAGTGCATGTGTATCATGTCAGGTGCATGCGTATCATGCTGGTGCGTGTATATCATGTCAGGTGCGTGTGTATCATGTCAGGTGCGTGTGTATCATGCTGGTGCGTGTGTATCATGTCAGGTGCATGTGTATCATGTCAGGTGCATGTGTATCAGGCTGGTGCATATGTATCATGTCAAGTGCATGTGTATCATGTCAGGTGCATGTGTATCATGTCAAGTTCATGTGTATCATGTCAGGTGCATGTGTATCATCCTGCTGCATGTGTATCATGCTGCTGCATGTGTATCATGTCAAGTGCATGTGTATCATGTCAGGTGCATGTGTATCATGTCAGGTGCATGTGTATCAAGTCAAGTGCACGTGTATCATGTCAGGTGCATGTGTACCATGCTGCTGCATGTGTATCATGTCAAATGCATGTGTATCATGCCAGGTGCATGTGTATCATGTCAAGTGCATGTGTATCATGTCAGGTGCATGTGTATCATGTCAAGTGCATGTGTATCTTGCTGTAACATGTGTATCATGCTGGTGCGTGTATATCATGTCAGGTGCGTGTGTATCATGTCAGGTGCGTGTGTATCATGTCAGGTGCGTGTGTATCATGTCAGGTGCGTGTGTATCATGTCAGGTGCATGTGTATCATGCTGCTGCATGTGTATAATGTCAAGTGCATGTGTATCATGTCAGGTGCATGTGTATCATGTCAAGTGCATGTGTATCATGTCAGGTGCATGTGTATCATGCTGGTGCGTGTATATCATGTCAGGTGCGTGTGTATCATGTCAGGTGCGTGTGTATCATGCTGGTGCGTGTTTATCATGTCAGGTGTGTGTGTATCATGTCAGGTGCATGTGTATCATGCTGGTGCATATGTATCATGTCAAGTGCATGTGTATCATGTCAGGTGCATGTGTATCATGTCAAGTTCATGTGTATCATGTTAGGTGCATGTGTATCATGCTGCTGCATGTGTATCATGCTGCTGCATGTGTATCATGCTGCTGCATGTGTATCATGTCAAGTGCATGTGTATCATGTCAGGTGCATGTGTATCATGTCAAGTGCATGTGTATCTTGCTGGTACATGTGTATCATGCTGGTGCGTGTATATCATGTCAGGTGCGTGTGTATCATGTCAGGTGCGTGTGTATCATGCTGGTGCGTGTGTATCATGTCAGGTGCGTGTGTATCATGTCAGGTGCGTGTGTATCATGCTGGTGCGTGTGTATCATGTCAGGTGCGTGTGTATCATGTCAGGTGCATGTGTATCATGCTGGTGCATGTGTATCATTTTAGGTGCGTGTGTATCATGTCAGGTGCGTGTGTATCATGTCAAGTGCATGTGTATCATGTCAGGTGCATGTGTACCATGCTGTTGCATGTGTATCATGTCAAATGCATGTGTATCATGCCAGGTGCATGTGTATCATGTCAAGTGCATGTGTATCATGTCAGGTGCATGGGTATCATGCTGGTGCGTGTATATCATGTCAGGTGCGTGTGTATCATGTCAGGTGCGTGTGTATCATGCTGGTGCGCGTGTATCATTTCAGGTCCGTGTGTATCATGTCAGGTGCGTGTGTATCATGCTGGTGCGTGTATATCATGTCAGGTGCGTGTGTATCATGTCAGGTGCGTTTGTATCATGCTGGTGCGTGTGTATCATGTCAGGTGCGTGTGTATCATGTCAGGTGCGTGTGTATCATGCTGGTGGGTGTGTATCATGTCAAGTGCATGTGTATCATGTCAGGTGCATGTGTATCATGTCAAGTGCATGTGTATCATGTCAGGTGCATGTGTATCATGTCAAGTTCATGTGTAGCATGTTAGGTGCATGTGTATCATGCTGCTGCATGTGTATAATGCTGCTGCATGTGTATCATGCTGCTGCATGTGTATCATGTCAAGTGCATGTGTATCATGTCAGGTGCATGTGTATCATGTCAAGTGCATGTGTATCTTGCTGGTACATGTGTATCATGCTGGTGCGTGTATATCATGTCAGGTGCGTGTGTATCATGTCAGGTGTGTGTGTATCATGTCAGGTGCGTGTGTATCATGTCATGTGCGTGTGTATCATGTCAGGTGCATGTGTATCATGTCAGGTGCATGTGTATCATGTCAGGTGCATGTGTATCATGTCAAGTGCATGTGTATCATGTCAGGTGCATGTGTACCATGCTGTTGCATGTGTATCATGTCAAATGCATGTGTATCATGCCAGGTGCATGTGTATCATGTCAAGTGCATGTGTATCATGTCAGGTGCATGGGTATCATGCTGGTGCGTGTATATCATGTCAGGTGCGTGTGTATCATGTCAGGTGCGTGTGTATCATGCTGGTGCGTGTGTATCATTTCAGGTGCGTGTGTATCATGTCAGGTGCGTGTGTATCATGCTGGTGCGTGTATATCATGTCAGTTGCGTGTGTATCATGCCAGGTGCATGTGTATCATGTCAAGTGCATGTGTATCATTTCAGGTGCATGTGTATCATGTCAAGTGCATGTGTATCTTGCTGGTACATGTGTATCATGCTGGTGCGTGTATATCATTTCAGGTGCGTGTGTATCATGTCAGGTGCGTGTGTATCATGTCAGGTGCGTGTGTATCATGTCAGGTGCGTGTGGATCATGTCAGGTGCATGTGTATCATGTCAGGTGCATGTGGATAATATCAGGTGCATGTGTATCATGCTGCTGCATCTGTATCATGTCAAGTGCATGTGTATCATGTCAGGTGCATGTGTATCATGTCAAGTGCATGTGTATCATGTCAGGTGCATGTGTATCATATCAAGTGCATGTGTATCTTGCTGGTACATGTGTATCATGCTGGTGCGTGTATATCATGTCAGGTGCGTGTGTATCATGTCAGTTGTGTGTGTATCATGTCAGGTGCGTGTGTATCATGTCAGGTGCGTGTGTATCATGTCAGGTGCATGTGCATCATGTCAGGTGCATTGTATCATGTCAGGTGCGTGTGTATCATGTCAAGTGCATGTGTATCATGTCAGGTGCATGTGTACCATGCTGTTGCATGTGTATCATGTCAAATGCATGTGTATCATGCCAGGTGCATGTGTATCATGTCAAGTGCATGTGTATCATGTCAGGTGCATGGGTATCATGCTGGTGCGTGTATATCATGTCAGGTGCGTGTGTATCATGTCAGGTGCGTGTGTATCATGCTGGTGCGCGTGTATCATTTCAGGTCCGTGTGTATCATGTCAGGTGCGTGTGTATCATGCTGGTGCGTGTATTTCATGTCAGGTGCGTGTGTATCATGTCAGGTGCATTTGTATCATGCTGGTGCGTGTGTATCATGTCAGGTGCATGTGTATCATGTCAGGTGCGTGTGTATCATGCTGGTGGGTGTGTATCATGTCAAGTGCATGTGTATCATGTCAGGTGCATGTATATCATGTCAAGTGCATGTGTATCATGTCAGGTGCATGTGTATCATGCTGCTGCATGTGTATCATGCTGCTGCGTGTGTATCATGCTGCTGCATGTGTATCATGTCAACTGCATGTGTATCATGTCAGGTGCATGTGTATAATGTCAAGTGCATGTGTATCTTGCTGGTACATGTGTATCATGCTGGTGCGTGTATATCATGTCGGGTGCGTGTGTATCATGTCAGGTGCGTGTGAATCATGTCAGGTGCATGTGTATCATGTCAGGTGCGTGTGTATCATGTCAGGTGCGTGTGTATCATGCTGGTGCATACGTATCATGTCAAGTGCATGTGTATGATGTGAGGTGCATGTGTATCATGTCAAGTGCATGTGTATCATGTCAGGTGCATGTGTATCATGCTGCTGCATGTGTATCATGTCAAGTGCATGTGTATCATGTCAGGTGCATGTGTATCATGTCAAGTGCATGTGTATCATGTCAGGGGCAGGTGTATCATGCTGGTGCGTGTATATCATGTCAGGTGCGTGTGTATCATGTCAGGTGCGTGTGTATCATGTCAGGTGCGTGTGTATCATGTCAGGTGCATGTGTATCATGCTGGTGCCTGTATATCATGTCAGGTGCGTGTGTATCATGTCAGGTGCGTGTGTATCATGCTGGTGCATGTGTATCATGTCAGGTGCGTGTGTATCATGTCAGGTGCGTTTGTATCATGCTGGTGCGTGTGTATCATGTCAAGTGCATGTGTATCATGTCAGGCGCATGTGTATCATGTCAGGTGCATGTGTATCATGCTGCTGCATGTGTATCATGTCAAGTGCATGTGTATCATGTCAGGTGCATGTGTATCATGCTGCTGCATGTGTATCATGTCAAGTGCATGTGTATCATGTCAGGTGCATGTGTATCATGTCAAGTGCATGTGTATCATGTCAGGGGCAGGTGTATCATGCTGGTGCGTGTGTATCATGTCAGGTGCGTGTGTATCATGTCAGGTGCATGTGTATCATGCTGGTGCATATGTATCATGTCAAGTGCATGTGTATCATGTCAAGTGCATGTGTATCATGTCAGGTGCATGTGTATCATGTCAAGTTCATGTGTATCATGTCAGGTGCATGTGTATCATGCTGCTGCATGTGTATCATGCTGCTGCATGTGTATCATGCTGCTGCATGTGTATCATGTCAAGTGCATGTGTATCATGTCAGGTGCATGTGTATCATGTCAAGTGCATGTGTATCTTGCTGGTACATGTGTATCATGCTGGTGCGTGTATATCATGTCAGGTGCGTGTGTATCATGTCAGGTGTGTGTGTATAATGTCAGGTGCGTGTGTATCATGTCAAGTGCATGTGTATCATGTCAGGTGCATGTGTACCATGCTGTTGCATGTGTATCATGTCAAATGCATGTGTATCATGCCAGGTGCATGTGTATCATGTCAAGTGCATGTGTATCATGTCAGGTGCATGGGTATCATGCTGGTGCGTGTATATCATGTCAGGTGCGTGTGTATCATGTCAGGTGCGTGTGTATCATGCTGGTGCGCGTGTATCATTTCAGGTCCGTGTGTATCATGTCAGGTGCGTGTGTATCATGCTGGTGCGTGTATATCATGTCAGGTGCGTGTGTATCATGTCAGGTGCATTTGTATCATGCTGGTGCGTGTGTATCATGTCAGGTGCGTGTGTATCATGTCAGGTGCGTGTGTATCATGCTGGTGGGTGTGTATCATGTCAAGTGCATGTGTATCATGTCAGGTGCATGTGTATCATGTCAAGTGCATGTGTATCATGTCAGGTGCATGTGTATCATGTCAAGTTCATGTGTATCATGTTAGGTGCATGTGTATCATGCTGCTGCATGTGTATCATGCTGCTGCATGTGTATCATGCTGCTGCATGTGTATCATGTCAAGTGCATGTGTATCATGTCAGGTGCATGTGTATCATGTCAAGTGCATGTGTATCTTGCTGGTACATGTGTATCATGCTGGTGCGTGTATATCATGTCAGGTGCGTGTGTATCATGTCAGGTGTGTGTGTATCATGTCAGGTGCGTGTGTATCATGTCATGTGCGTGTGTATCATGTCAGGTGCATGTGTATCATGTCAGGTGCATGTGTATCATGTCAGGTGCGTGTGTATCATGTCAAGTGCATGTGTATCATGTCAGGTGCATGTGTACCATGCTGTTGCATGTGTATCATGTCAAATGCATGTGTATCATGCCAGGTGCATGTGTATCATGTCAAGTGCATGTGTATCATGTCAGGTGCATGGGTATCATGCTGGTGCGTGTATATCATGTCAGGTGCGTGTGTATCATGTCAGGTGCGTGTGTATCATGCTGGTGCGTGTGTATCATTTCAGGTGCGTGTGTATCATGTCAGGTGCGTGTGTATCATGCTGGTGCGTGTATATCATGTCAGTTGCGTGTGTATCATGCCAGGTGCATGTGTATCATGTCAAGTGCATGTGTATCATTTCAGGTGCATGTGTATCATGTCAAGTGCATGTGTATCTTGCTGGTACATGTGTATCATGCTGGTGCGTGTATATCATTTCAGGTGCGTGTGTATCATGTCAGGTGCGTGTGTATCATGTCAGGTGCGTGTGTATCATGTCAGGTGCGTGTGGATCATGTCAGGTGCATGTGTATCATGTCAGGTGCATGTGGATAATATCAGGTGCATGTGTATCATGCTGCTGCATCTGTATCATGTCAAGTGCATGTGTATCATGTCAGGTGCATGTGTATCATGTCAAGTGCATGTGTATCATGTCAGGTGCATGTGTATCATGTCAAGTGCATGTGTATCTTGCTGGTACATGTGTATCATGCTGGTGCGTGTATATCATGTCAGGTGCGTGTGTATCATGTCAGTTGTGTGTGTATCATGTCAGGTGCGTGTGTATCATGTCAGGTGCGTGTGTATCATGTCAGGTGCATGTGCATCATGTCAGGTGCATTGTATCATGTCAGGTGCGTGTGTATCATGTCAAGTGCATGTGTATCATGTCAGGTGCATGTGTACCATGCTGTTGCATGTGTATCATGTCAAATGCATGTGTATCATGCCAGGTGCATGTGTATCATGTCAAGTGCATGTGTATCATGTCAGGTGCATGGGTATCATGCTGGTGCGTGTATATCATGTCAGGTGCGTGTGTATCATGTCAGGTGCGTGTGTATCATGCTGGTGCGCGTGTATCATTTCAGGTCCGTGTGTATCATGTCAGGTGCGTGTGTATCATGCTGGTGCGTGTATTTCATGTCAGGTGCGTGTGTATCATGTCAGGTGCATTTGTATCATGCTGGTGCGTGTGTATCATGTCAGGTGCATGTGTATCATGTCAGGTGCGTGTGTATCATGCTGGTGGGTGTGTATCATGTCAAGTGCATGTGTATCATGTCAGGTGCATGTATATCATGTCAAGTGCATGTGTATCATGTCAGGTGCATGTGTATCATGCTGCTGCATGTGTATCATGCTGCTGCGTGTGTATCATGCTGCTGCATGTGTATCATGTCAACTGCATGTGTATCATGTCAGGTGCATGTGTATAATGTCAAGTGCATGTGTATCTTGCTGGTACATGTGTATCATGCTGGTGCGTGTATATCATGTCGGGTGCGTGTGTATCATGTCAGGTGCGTGTGAATCATGTCAGGTGCATGTGTATCATGTCAGGTGCGTGTGTATCATGTCAGGTGCGTGTGTATCATGCTGGTGCATACGTATCATGTCAAGTGCATGTGTATGATGTGAGGTGCATGTGTATCATGTCAAGTGCATGTGTATCATGTCAGGTGCATGTGTATCATGCTGCTGCATGTGTATCATGTCAAGTGCATGTGTATCATGTCAGGTGCATGTGTATCATGTCAAGTGCATGTGTATCATGTCAGGGGCAGGTGTATCATGCTGGTGCGTGTATATCATGTCAGGTGCGTGTGTATCATGTCAGGTGCGTGTGTATCATGTCAGGTGCGTGTGTATCATGTCAGGTGCATGTGTATCATGCTGGTGCCTGTATATCATGTCAGGTGCGTGTGTATCATGTCAGGTGCGTGTGTATCATGCTGGTGCATGTGTATCATGTCAGGTGCGTGTGTATCATGTCAGGTGCGTTTGTATCATGCTGGTGCGTGTGTATCATGTCAAGTGCATGTGTATCATGTCAGGCGCATGTGTATCATGTCAGGTGCATGTGTATCATGCTGCTGCATGTGTATCATGTCAAGTGCATGTGTATCATGTCAGGTGCATGTGTATCATGCTGCTGCATGTGTATCATGTCAAGTGCATGTGTATCATGTCAGGTGCATGTGTATCATGTCAAGTGCATGTGTATCATGTCAGGGGCAGGTGTATCATGCTGGTGCGTGTATATCATGTCAGGTGCGTGTGTATCATGTCAGGTGCGTGTGTATCATGCTGGTGCGTGTGTATCATGTCAGGTGCGTGTGTTCCATGTCAGGTGCATGTGTATCATGCTGCTGCATGTGTATAATGTCAAGTGCATGTGTATCATGTCAGGTGCATGTGTATCATGTCAAGTGCATGTGTATCATGTCAGGTGCATGTGTATCATGCTGGTGCGTGTATATCATGTCAGGTGCGTGTGTATCATGTCAGGTGCGTGTGTATCATGCTGGTGCGTGTGTATCATGTCAGGTGCGTGTGTATCATGCTGGTGCGTGTGTATCATGTCAGGTGCGTGTGTATCATGTCAAGTGCATGTGTATCTTGCTGTTACATGTGTATCATGCTGGTGCGTGTATATCATGTCAGGTGCGTGTGTATCATGTCAGGTGCGTGTGTATCATGTCATTTGCGTGTGTATCATGTCAGGTGCGTGTGTATCATGTCAGGTGCATGTGTATCATGCTGCTGCATGTGTATAATGTCAAGTGCATGTGTATCATGTCAGGTGCATGTGTATCATGTCAAGTGCATGTGTATCATGTCAGGTGCATGTGTATCATGCTGGTGCGTGTATATCATGTCAGGTGCGTGTGTATCATGTCAGGTGCGTGTGTATCATGCTGGTGCGTGTGTATCATGTCAGGTGCGTGTGTATCATGTCAGGTGCATGTGTATCATGCTGGTGCATATGTATCATGTCAAGTGCATGTGTATCATGTCAAGTGCATGTGTATCATGTCAGGTGCATGTGTATCATGTCAAGTTCATGTGTATCATGTCAGGTGCATGTGTATCATGCTGCTGCATGTGTATCATGCTGCTGCATGTGTATCATGCTGCTGCATGTGTATCATGTCAAGTGCATGTGTATCATGTCAGGTGCATGTGTATCATGTCAAGTGCATGTGTATCTTGCTGGTACATGTGTATCATGCTGGTGCGTGTATATCATGTCAGGTGCGTGTGTATCATGTCAGGTGTGTGTGTATAATGTCAGGTGCGTGTGTATCATGTCAAGTGCATGTGTATCATGTCAGGTGCATGTGTACCATGCTGTTGCATGTGTATCATGTCAAATGCATGTGTATCATGCCAGGTGCATGTGTATCATGTCAAGTGCATGTGTATCATGTCAGGTGCATGGGTATCATGCTGGTGCGTGTATATCATGTCAGGTGCGTGTGTATCATGTCAGGTGCGTGTGTATCATGCTGGTGCGCGTGTATCATTTCAGGTCCGTGTGTATCATGTCAGGTGCGTGTGTATCATGCTGGTGCGTGTATATCATGTCAGGTGCGTGTGTATCATGTCAGGTGCATTTGTATCATGCTGGTGCGTGTGTATCATGTCAGGTGCGTGTGTATCATGTCAGGTGCGTGTGTATCATGCTGGTGGGTGTGTATCATGTCAAGTGCATGTGTATCATGTCAGGTGCATGTGTATCATGTCAAGTGCATGTGTATCATGTCAGGTGCATGTGTATCATGTCAAGTTCATGTGTATCATGTTAGGTGCATGTGTATCATGCTGCTGCATGTGTATCATGCTGCTGCATGTGTATCATGCTGCTGCATGTGTATCATGCTGCTGCATGTGTATCATGTCAAGTGCATGTGTATCATGTCAGGTGCATGTGTATCATGTCAAGTGCATGTGTATCTTGCTGGTACATGTGTATCATGCTGGTGCGTGTATATCATGTCAGGTGCGTGTGTATCATGTCAGGTGTGTGTGTATCATGTCAGGTGCGTGTGTATCATGTCATGTGCGTGTGTATCATGTCAGGTGCATGTGTATCATGTCAGGTGCATGTGTATCATGTCAGGTGCGTGTGTATCATGTCAAGTGCATGTGTATCATGTCAGGTGCATGTGTACCATGCTGTTGCATGTGTATCATGTCAAATGCATGTGTATCATGCCAGGTGCATGTGTATCATGTCAAGTGCATGTGTATCATGTCAGGTGCATGGGTATCATGCTGGTGCGTGTATATCATGTCAGGTGCGTGTGTATCATGTCAGGTGCGTGTGTATCATGCTGGTGCGTGTGTATCATTTCAGGTGCGTGTGTATCATGTCAGGTGCGTGTGTATCATGCTGGTGCGTGTATATCATGTCAGTTGCGTGTGTATCATGCCAGGTGCATGTGTATCATGTCAAGTGCATGTGTATCATTTCAGGTGCATGTGTATCATGTCAAGTGCATGTGTATCTTGCTGGTACATGTGTATCATGCTGGTGCGTGTATATCATTTCAGGTGCGTGTGTATCATGTCAGGTGCGTGTGTATCATGTCAGGTGCGTGTGTATCATGTCAGGTGCGTGTGGATCATGTCAGGTGCATGTGTATCATGTCAGGTGCATGTGGATAATATCAGGTGCATGTGTATCATGCTGCTGCATCTGTATCATGTCAAGTGCATGTGTATCATGTCAGGTGCATGTGTATCATGTCAAGTGCATGTGTATCATGTCAGGTGCATGTGTATCATGTCAAGTGCATGTGTATCTTGCTGGTACATGTGTATCATGCTGGTGCGTGTATATCATGTCAGGTGCGTGTGTATCATGTCAGTTGTGTGTGTATCATGTCAGGTGCGTGTGTATCATGTCAGGTGCGTGTGTATCATGTCAGGTGCATGTGCATCATGTCAGGTGCATTGTATCATGTCAGGTGCGTGTGTATCATGTCAAGTGCATGTGTATCATGTCAGGTGCATGTGTACCATGCTGTTGCATGTGTATCATGTCAAATGCATGTGTATCATGCCAGGTGCATGTGTATCATGTCAAGTGCATGTGTATCATGTCAGGTGCATGGGTATCATGCTGGTGCGTGTATATCATGTCAGGTGCGTGTGTATCATGTCAGGTGCGTGTGTATCATGCTGGTGCGCGTGTATCATTTCAGGTCCGTGTGTATCATGTCAGGTGCGTGTGTATCATGCTGGTGCGTGTATATCATGTCAGGTGCGTGTGTATCATGTCAGGTGCATTTGTATCATGCTGGTGCGTGTGTATCATGTCAGGTGCATGTGTATCATGTCAGGTGCGTGTGTATCATGCTGGTGGGTGTGTATCATGTCAAGTGCATGTGTATCATGTCAGGTGCATGTATATCATGTCAAGTGCATGTGTATCATGTCAGGTGCATGTGTATCATGCTGCTGCATGTGTATCATGCTGCTGCGTGTGTATCATGCTGCTGCATGTGTATCATGTCAACTGCATGTGTATCATGTCAGGTGCATGTGTATAATGTCAAGTGCATGTGTATCTTTCTGGTACATGTGTATCATGCTGGTGCGTGTATATCATGTCGGGTGCGTGTGTATCATGTCAGGTGCGTGTGAATCATGTCAGGTGCATGTGTATCATGTCAGGTGCGTGTGTATCATGTCAGGTGCGTGTGTATCATGCTGGTGCATACGTATCATGTCAAGTGCATGTGTATGATGTGAGGTGCATGTGTATCATGTCAAGTGCATGTGTATCATGTCAGGTGCATGTGTATCATGCTGCTGCATGTGTATCATGTCAAGTGCATGTGTATCATGTCAGGTGCATGTGTATCATGTCAAGTGCATGTGTATCATGTCAGGGGCAGGTGTATCATGCTGGTGCGTGTATATCATGTCAGGTGCGTGTGTATCATGTCAGGTGCGTGTGTATCATGTCAGGTGCGTGTGTATCATGTCAGGTGCATGTGTATCATGCTGGTGCCTGTATATCATGTCAGGTGCGTGTGTATCATGTCAGGTGCGTGTGTATCATGCTGGTGCATGTGTATCATGTCAGGTGCGTGTGTATCATGTCAGGTGCGTGTGTATCATGCTGGTGCATGTGTATCATGTCAAGTGCATGTGTATGATGTGAGGTGCATGTGTATCATGTCAAGTGCATGTGTATCATGTCAGGTGCATGTGTATCATGCTGCTGCATGTGTATCGTGTCAAGTGCATGTGTATCATGTCAGGTGCATGTGTATCATGCTGCTGCATGTGTATCATGTCAAGTGCATGTGTATCATGTCAGGTGCATGTGTATCATGTCAAGTGCATGTGTATCATGTCAGGGGCAGGTGTATCATGCTGGTGCGTGTATATCATGTCAGGTGCGTGTGTATCATGTCAGGTGCGTGTGTATCATGCTGGTGCGTGTGTATCATGTCAGGTGCCTGTGTTCCATGTCAGGTGCATGTGTATCATGCTGCTGCATGTGTATAATGTCAAGTGCATGTGTATCATGTCAGGTGCATGTGTATCATGTCAAGTGCATGTGTATCATGTCAGGTGCATGTGTATCATGCTGGTGCGTGTATATCATGTCAGGTGCGTGTGTATCATGTCAGGTGCGTGTGTATCATGCTGGTGCGTGTGTATCATGTCAGGTGCGTGTGTATCATGTCAGGTGCGTGTGTGTCATGCTGGTGCGTGTGTATCATGTCAGGTGCGTGTGTATCATGTCAAGTGCATGTGTATCTTGCTGTTACATGTGTATCATGCTGGTGCGTGTATATCATGTCAGGTGCGTGTGTATCATGTCAGGTGCGTGTGTATCATGTCATTTGCGTGTGTATCATGTCAGGTGCGTGTGTATCATGTCAGGTGCATGTGTATCATGCTGCTGCATGTGTATAATGTCAAGTGCATGTGTATCATGTCAGGTGCATGTGTATCATGTCAAGTGCATGTGTATCATGTCAGGTGCATGTGTATCATGCTGGTGCGTGTATATCATGTCAGGTGCGTGTGTATCATGTCAGGTGCGTGTGTATCATGCTGGTGCGTGTGTATCATGTCAGGTGCGTGTGTATCATGTCAGGTGCATGTGTATCATGCTGGTGCATATGTATCATGTCAAGTGCATGTGTATCATGTCAAGTGCATGTGTATCATGTCAGGTGCATGTGTATCATGTCAAGTTCATGTGAATCATGTCAGGTGCATGTGTATCATGCTGCTGCATGTGTATCATGCTGCTGCATGTGTATCATGCTGCTGCATGTGTATCATGTCAAGTGCATGTGTATCATGTCAGGTGCATGTGTATCATGTCAAGTGCATGTGTATCTTGCTGGTACATGTGTATCATGCTGGTGCGTGTATATCATGTCAGGTACGTGTGTATCATGTCAGGTGTGTGTGTATCATGTCAGGTGCGTGTGTATCATGTCAAGTGCATGTGTATCATGTCAGGTGCATGTGTACCATGCTGTTGCATGTGTATCATGTCAAATGCATGTGTATCATGCCAGGTGCATGTGTATCATGTCAAGTGCATGTGTATCATGTCAGGTGCATGGGTATCATGCTGGTGCGTGTATATCATGTCAGGTGCGTGTGTATCATGTCAGGTGCATTTGTATCATGCTGGTGCGTGTGTATCATGTCAGGTGCGTGTGTATCATGTCAGGTGCGTGTGTATCATGCTGGTGGGTGTGTATCATGTCAAGTGCATGTGTATCATGTCAGGTGCATGTGTATAATGTCAAGTGCATGTGTATCTTGCTGGTACATGTGTATCATGCTGGTGCGTGTATATCATGTCGGGTGCGTGTGTATCATGTCAGGTGCGTGTGTATCATGTCAGGTGCGTGTGTATCATGCTGGTGCATACGTATCATGTCAAGTGCATGTGTATGATGTGAGGTGCATGTCTATCATGTCAAGTGCATGTGTATCATGTCAGGTGCATGTGTATCATGCTGCTGCATGTGTATCATGTCAAGTGCATGTGTATCATGTCAGGTGCATGTGTATCATGTCAAGTGCATGTGTATCATGTCAGGGGCAGGTGTATCATGCTGGTGCGTGTATATCATGTCAGGTGCGTGTGTATCATGTCAGGTGCGTGTGTATCATGTCAGGTGCTTGTGTATCATGTCAGGTGCATGTGTATCATGCTGATGCGTGTATATCATGTCAGGTGCGTGTGTATCATGTCAGGTGCGTGTGTATCATGCTGGTGCATGTGTATCATGTCAGGTGCGTGTGTATCATGTCAGGTGCGTGTGTATCATGCTGGTGCATGTGTATCATGTCAAGTGCATGTGTATCATGTCAGGTGCATGTGTATCATGTCAAGTGCATGTGTATCATGTCAGGTGCATGTGTATCATGCTGGTGCGTGTATATCATGTCAGGTGCGTGTGTATCATGTCAGGTGCGTGTGTATCATGCTGGTGCGTGTGTATCATGTCAGGTGCGTGTGTTCCATGTCAGGTGCATGTGTATCATGCTGCTGCATGTGTATAATGTCAAGTGCATGTGTATCATATCAGGTGCATGTGTATCATGTCAAGTGCATGTGTATCATGTCAGGTGCATGTGTATCATGCTGGTGCGTGTATATCATGTCAGGTGCGTGTGTATCATGTCAGGTGCGTGTGTATCATGCTGGTGCGTGTGTATCATGTCAGGTGCATGTGTATCATGTCAGGTGCATGTGTATCATGTCAGGTGCGTGTGTATCATGTCAGGTGCGTGTGTATCATGTCAGGTGCATGTGTATCATGTCAGGTTCATGTGTATCATGTCAGGTGCATGTGTATCATGCTGCTGCATGTGTATCATGCTGCTGCATGTGTATCATGTCAAGTGCATGTGTATCATGTCAGGTGCATGTGTATCATGTCAGGTGCATGTGTACCATGCTGTTGCATGTGTATCATGTCAAATGCATGTGTATCGTGCCAGGTGCATGTGTATCATGTCAAGTGCATGTGTATCATGTCAGGTGCATGGGTATCATGCTGGTGCGTGTATATCATGTCAGGTGCATGTGTATCATGTCAAGTGCATGTGTATCATGTCAGGTGCATGTGTATCATGCTGCTGCATGTGTATCATGCTGCTGCATGTGTATCATGTCAAGTGCATGTGTATCATGTCAGGTGCATGTGTATCATGCTGGTGCGTGTATATCATGTCAGGTGCGTGTGTATCATGTCAGGTGCGTGTGTATCATGCTGGTGCGTGTGTATCATGTCAGGTGCGTGTGTATCATGTCAAGTGCATGTGTATCTTGCTGTTACATGTGTATCATGCTGGTGCGTGTATATCATGTCAGGTGCGTGTGTATCATGTCATTTGCGTGTGTATCATGTCAGGTGCGTGTGTATCATGTCAGGTGCATGTGTATCATGCTGCTGCATGTGTATTATGTCAAGTGCATGTGTATCATGTCAGGTGCATGTGTATCATGTCAAGTGCATGTGTATCATGTCAGTTGCATGTGTATCATGCTGCTGCATGTGTATCATGTCAAGTGCATGTGTATCATGTCAGGTGCATGTGTATCATGTCAAGTTCATGTGTATCATGTCAGGTGCATGTGTATCATGCTGCTGCATGTGTATCATGTCAAGTGCATGTGTATCATGTCAGGTGCATGTGTATCATGTCAAGTGCATGTGTATCTTGCTGGTACATGTGTATCATGCTGGTGCGTGTATATCATGTCAGGTGCGTGTGTATCATGTCAGTTGTGTGTGTATCATGTCAGGTGCGTGTGTATCATGTCAGGTGCGTGTGTATCATGTCAAGTGCATGTGTATCATGTCAGGTGCATGTGTACCATGCTGTTGCATGTGTATCATGTCAAATGCATGTGTATCATGCCAGGTGCATGTGTATCATGTCAAGTGCATGTGTATCATGTCAGGTGCATGGGTATCATGCTGGTGCGCGTGTATCATTTCAGGTCCGTGTGTATCATGTCAGGTGCGTGTGTATCATGCTGGTGCGTGTATATCATGTCAGGTGCGTGTGTATCATGTCAGGTGCATTTGTATCATGCTGGTGCGTGTGTATCATGTCAGGTGCATGTGTATCATGTCAGGTGCGTGTGTATCATGCTGGTGGGTGTGTATCATGTCAAGTGCATGTGTATCATGTCAGGTGCATGTATATCATGTCAAGTGCATGTGTATCATGTCAGGTGCATGTGTATCATGCTGCTGCATGTGTATCATGCTGCTGCGTGTGTATCATGCTGCTGTATGTGTATCATGTCAACTGCATGTGTATCATGTCAGGTGCATGTGTATAATGTCAAGTGCATGTGTATCTTGCTGGTACATGTGTATCATGCTGGTGCGTGTATATCATGTCGGGTGCGTGTGTATCATGTCAGGTGCGTGTGAATCATGTCAGGTGCATGTGTATCATGTCAGGTGCGTGTGTATCATGTCAGGTGCGTGTGTATCATGCTGGTGCATACGTATCATGTCAAGTGCATGTGTATGATGTGAGGTGCATGTGTATCATGTCAAGTGCATGTGTATCATGTCAGGTGCATGTGTATCATGCTGCTGCATGTGTATCATGTCAAGTGCATGTGTATCATGTCAGGTGCATGTTTATCATGTCAAGTGCATGTGTATCATGTCAGGGGCAGGTGTATCATGCTGGTGCGTGTATATCATGTCAGGTGCGTGTGTATCATGTCAGGTGCTTGTGTATCATGTCAGGTGCGTGTGTATCATGTGAGGTGCATGTGTATCATGCTGGTGCATGTGTATCATGTCAGGTGCGTGTGTATCATGTCAGGAGCGTGTGTATCATGCTGGTGCATGTGTATCATGTCAAGTGCATGTGTATGATGTGAGGTGCATGTGTATCATGTCAAGTGCATGTGTATCATGTCAGGTGCATGTGTATCATGCTGCTGCATGTGTATCATGTCAAGTACATGTGTATCATGTCAGGTGCATGTGTATCATGCTGCTGCATGTGTATCATGTCAAGTGCATGTGTATCATGTCAGGTGCATGTGTATCATGTCAAGTGCATGTGTATCATGTCAGGTGCATGTGTATCATGCTGGTGCGTGTATATCATGTCAGGTGCGTGTGTATCATGTCAGGTGCGTGTGTATCATGCTGGTGCGTGTGTATCATGTCAGGTGCGTGTGTTCCATGTCAGGTGCATGTGTATCATGCTGCTGCATGTGTATAATGTCAAGTGCATGTGTATCATGTCAGGTGCATGTGTATCATGTCAAGTGCATGTGTATCATGTCAGGTGCATGTGTATCATGCTGGTGCGTGTATATCATGTCAGGTGCGTGTGTATCATGTCAGGTGTGTGTGTATCATGCTGGTGCGTGTGTATCATGTCAGGTGCATGTGTATCATGTCAGGTGCATGTGTATCATGCTGGTGCATATTTATCATGTCAAGTGCATGTGTATCATGTCAGGTGCATGTGTATCATGTCAAGTTCATGTGTATCATGTCAGGTGCATGTGTATCATGCTGCTGCATGTGTATCATGCTGCTGCATGTGTATCATGTCAAGTGCATGTGTATCATGTCAGGTGCATGTGTATCATGTCAGGTGCATGTGTATCAAATCAAGTGCACGTGTATCATGTCAGGTGCATGTGTACCATGCTGCTGCATGTGTATCATGTCAAATGCATGTGTATCATGCCAGGTGCATGTGTATCATGTCAAGTGCATGTGTATCATGTCAGGTGCATGTGTATCATGTCAAGTGCATGTGTATCTTGCTGTAACATGTGTATCATGCTGGTGCGTGTATATCATGTCAGGTGCGTGTGTATCATGTCAGGTGCGTGTGTATCATGTAAGGTGCGTGTGTATCATGCCGGGTGCATGTGTATCATGCTGCTGCATGTGTATAATGTCAAGTGCATGTGTATCATGTCAGGTGCATGTGTATCATGTCAAGTGCATGTGTATCATGTCAGGTGCATGTGTATCATGCTGGTGCGTGTATATCATGTCAGGTGCGTGTGTATCATGTCAGGTGCGTGTGTATCATGTCAGGTGCTTGTGTATCATGTCAGGTGCATGTGTATCATGCTGGTGCGTGTATATCATGTCAGGTGCGTGTGTATAATGTCAGGTGCGTGTGTATCATGCTGGTGCATGTGTATCATGTCAGGTGCGTGTGTATCATGTCAGGTGCGTGTGTATCATGCTGGTGCATGTGTATCATGTCAAGTGCATGTGTATCATGTCAGGTGCATGTGTATCATGTCAAGTGCATGTGTATCATGTCAGGTGCATGTGTATCATGCTGGTGCGTGTATATCATGTCAGGTGCGTGTGTATCATGTCAGGTGCGTGTGTATCATGCTGGTGCGTGTGTATCATGTCAGGTGCGTGTGTTCCATGTCAGGTGCATGTGTATCATGCTGCTGCATGTGTATAATGTCAAGTGCATGTGTATCATATCAGGTGCATGTGTATCATGTCAAGTGCATGTGTATCATGTCAGGTGCATGTGTATCATGCTGGTGCGTGTATATCATGTCAGGTGCGTGTGTATCATGTCAGGTGCGTGTGTATCATGCTGGTGCGTGTGTATCATGTCAGGTGCATGTGTATCATGTCAGGTGCATGTGTATCATGTCAGGTGCGTGTGTATCATGTCAGGTGCGTGTGTATCATGTCAGGTGCATGTGTATCATGTCAGGTTCATGTGTATCATGTCAGGTGCATGTGTATCATGCTGCTGCATGTGTATCATGCTGCTGCATGTGTATCATGTCAAGTGCATGTGTATCATGTCAGGTGCATGTGTATCATGTCAGGTGCATGTGTACCATGCTGTTGCATGTGTATCATGTCAAATGCATGTGTATCGTGCCAGGTGCATGTGTATCATGTCAAGTGCATGTGTATCATGTCAGGTGCATGGGTATCATGCTGGTGCGTGTATATCATGTCAGGTGCGTGTGTATCATGTCAAGTGCATGTGTATCATGTCAGGTGCATGTGTATCATGCTGCTGCATGTGTATCATGCTGCTGCATGTGTATCATGTCAAGTGCATGTGTATCATGTCAGGTGCATGTGTATCATGCTGGTGCGTGTATATCATGTCAGGTGCGTGTGTATCATGCTGGTGCGTGTGTATCATGTCAGGTGCGTGTGTATCATGTCAAGTGCATGTGTATCTTGCTGTTACATGTGTATCATGCTGGTGCGTGTATATCATGTCAGGTGCGTGTGTATCATGTCATTTGCGTGTGTATCATGTCAGGTGCGTGTGTATCATGTCAGGTGCATGTGTATCATGCTGCTGCATGTGTATAATGTCAAGTGCATGTGTATCATGTCAGGTGCATGTGTATCATGTCAAGTGCATGTGTATCATGTCAGTTGCATGTGTATCATGCTGCTGCATGTGTATCATGTCAAGTGCATGTGTATCATGTCAGGTGCATGTGTATCATGTCAAGTTCATGTGTATCATGTCAGGTGCATGTGTATCATGTCAAGTGCATGTGTATCATGCTGCTGCAAGTGTATCATGTCAAGTGCATGTGTATCATGTCAGGTGCATGTGTATCATGTCAAGTGCATGTGTATCTTGCTGGTACATGTGTATCATGCTGGTGCGTGTATATCATGTCGGGTGCGTGTGTATCATGTCAGGTGCGTGTGTATCATGTCAGGTGCATGTGTATCATGTCAGGTGCGTGTGTATCATGTCAGGTGCATGTGTATCATGCTGGTGCATACGTATCATGTCAAGTGCATGTGTATGATGTGAGGTGCATGTGTATCATGTCAAGTGCATGTGTATCATGTCAGGTGCATGTGTATCATGCTGCTGCATGTGTATCATGTCAAGTGCATGTGTATCATGTCAGGTGCATGTGTATCATGTCAAGTGCATGTGTATCATGTCAGGGGCAGGTGTATCATGCTGGTGCGTGTATATCATGTCAGGTGCGTGTGTATCATGTCAGGTGCGTGTGTATCATGTCAGGTGCATGTGTATCATGCTGGTGCGTGTATATCATGTCAGGTGCGTGTGTATCATGTCAGGTGCATGTGTATCATGCTGGTGCGTGTATATCATGTCAGGTGCGTGTGTATCATGTCAGGTGCGTGTGTATCATGCTGGTGCATGTGTATCATGTCAGGTGCGTGTATATCATGTCAGGTGCGTGTGTATCATGCTGGTGCATGTGTATCATGTCAAGTGCATGTGTATCATGTCAGGTGCATGTGTATCATGTCAAGTGCATGTGTATCATGTCAGGTGCATGTGTATCATGCTGGTGCGTGTATATCATGTCAGGTGCGTGTGTATCATGTCAGGTGCGTGTGTATCATGCTGGTGCGTGTGTATCATATCAGGTGCGTGTGTTCCATGTCAGGTGCATGTGTATCATGCTGCTGCATGTGTATAATGTCAAGTGCATGTGTATCATGTCAGGTGCATGTGTATCATGTCAAGTGCATGTGTATCATGTCAGGTGCATGTGTATCATGCTGGTGCGTGTATATCATGTCAGGTGCGTGTGTATCATGTCAGGTGCGTGTGTATCATGCTGGTGCGTGTGTATCATGTCAGGTGCATGTGTATCATGTCAGGTGCATGTGTATCATGCTGGTGCATATGTATCATGTCAAGTGCATGTGTATCATGTCAGGTGCATGTGTATCATGTCAAGTTCATGTGTATCATGTCAGGTGCATGTGTATCATCCTGCTGCATGTGTATCATGCTGCTGCATGTGTATCATGTCAAGTGCATGTGTATCATGTCAGGTGCATGTGTATCATGTCAGGTGCATGTGTATCAAGTCAAGTGCACGTGTATCATGTCAGGTGCATGTGTACCATGCTGCTGCATGTGTATCATGTCAAATGCATGTGTATCATGCCAGGTGCATGTGTATCATGTCAAGTGCATGTGTATCATGTCAGGTGCATGTGTATCATGTCAAGTGCATGTGTATCTTGCTGTAACATGTGTATCATGCTGGTGCGTGTATATCATGTCAGGTGCGTGTGTATCATGTCAGGTGCGTGTGTATCATGTCAGGTGCGTGTGTATCATGTCAGGTGCGTGTGTATCATGTCAGGTGCATGTGTATCATGCTGCTGCATGTGTATAATGTCAAGTGCATGTGTATCATGTCAGGTGCATGTGTATCATGTCAAGTGCATGTGTATCATGTCAGGTGCATGTGTATCATGCTGGTGCGTGTATATCATGTCAGGTGCGTGTGTATCATGTCAGGTGCGTGTGTATCATGCTGGTGCGTGTGTATCATGTCAGGTGCGTGTGTATCATGTCAGGTGCATGTGTATCATGCTGGTGCATATGTATCATGTCAAGTGCATGTGTATCATGTCAGGTGCATGTGTATCATGTCAAGTTCATGTGTATCATGTTAGGTGCATGTGTATCATGCTGCTGCATGTGTATCATGCTGCTGCATGTGTATCATGCTGCTGCATGTGTATCATGTCAAGTGCATGTGTATCATGTCAGGTGCATGTGTATCATGTCAAGTGCATGTGTATCTTGCTGGTACATGTGTATCATGCTGGTGCGTGTATATCATGTCAGGTGCGTGTGTATCATGTCAGGTGCGTGTGTATCATGCTGGTGCGTGTGTATCATGTCAGGTGCGTGTGTATCATGTCAGGTGCGTGTGTATCATGCTGGTGCGTGTGTATCATGTCAGGTGCGTGTGTATCATGTCAGGTGCATGTGTATCATGCTGGTGCATGTGTATCATTTTAGGTGCGTGTGTATCATGTCAGGTGCGTGTGTATCATGTCAAGTGCATGTGTATCATGTCAGGTGCATGTGTACCATGCTGTTGCATGTGTATCATGTCAAATGCATGTGTATCATGCCAGGTGCATGTGTATCATGTCAAGTGCATGTGTATCATGTCAGGTGCATGGGTATCATGCTGGTGCATGTATATCATGTCAGGTGCGTGTGTATCATGTCAGGTGCGTGTGTATCATGCTGGTGCGCGTGTATCATTTCAGGTCCGTGTGTATCATGTCAGGTGCGTGTGTATCATGCTGGTGCGTGTATATCATGTCAGGTGCGTGTGTATCATGTCATTTGCGTTTGTATCATGCTGGTGCGTGTGTATCATGTCAGGTGCGTGTGTATCATGTCAGGTGCGTGTGTATCATGCTGGTGGGTGTGTATCATGTCAAGTGCATGTGTATCATGTCAGGTGCATGTGTATCATGTCAAGTGCATGTGTATCATGTCAGGTGCATGTGTATCATGCTGCTGCATGTGTATCATGCTGCTGCGTGTGTATCATGCTGCTGCATGTGTATCATGTCAACTGCATGTGTATCATGTCAGGTGCATGTGTATAATGTCAAGTGCATGTGTATCTTGCTGGTACATGTGTATCATGCTGGTGCGTGTATATCATGTCGGGTGCGTGTGTATCATGTCAGGTGCGTGTGTATCATGTCAGGTGCATGTGTATCATGTCAAGTGCATGTGTATCATGTCAGGGGCAGGTGTATCATGCTGGTGCGTGTATATCATGTCAGGTGCGTGTGTATCATGTCAGGTGCGTGTGTATCATGTCAGGTGCATTTGTATCATGCTGGTGCGTGTATATCATGTCAGGTGCGTGTGTATCATGTCAGGTGCGTGTGTATCATGCTGGTGCATGTGTATCATGTCAGGTGCGTGTATATCATGTCAGGTGCGTGTGTATCATGCTGGTGCATGTGTATCATGTCAAGTGCATGTGTATCATGTCAGGTGCATGTGTATCATGTCAAGTGCATGTGTATCATGTCAGGTGCATGTGTATCATGCTGGTGCGTGTATATCATATCAGGTGCGTGTGTATCATGTCAGGTGCGTGTGTATCATGCTGGTGCGTGTGTATCATGTCAGGTGCGTGTGTTCCATGTCAGGTGCATGTGTATCATGCTGCTGCATGTGTATAATGTCAAGTGCATGTGTATCATGTCAGGTGCATGTGTATCATGTCAAGTGCATGTGTATCATGTCAGGTGCATGCGTATCATGCTGGTGCGTGTATATCATGTCAGGTGCGTGTGTATCATGTCAGGTGCGTGTGTATCATGCTGGTGCGTGTGTATCATGTCAGGTGCATGTGTATCATGTCAGGTGCATGTGTATCAGGCTGGTGCATATGTATCATGTCAAGTGCATGTGTATCATGTCAGGTGCATGTGTATCATGTCAAGTTCATGTGTATCATGTCAGGTGCATGTGTATCATCCTGCTGCATGTGTATCATGCTGCTGCATGTGTATCATGTCAAGTGCATGTGTATCATGTCAGGTGCATGTGTATCATGTCAGGTGCATGTGTATCAAGTCAAGTGCACGTGTATCATGTCAGGTGCATGTGTACCATGCTGCTGCATGTGTATCATGTCAAATGCATGTGTATCATGCCAGGTGCATGTGTATCATGTCAAGTGCATGTGTATCATGTCAGGTGCATGTGTATCATGTCAAGTGCATGTGTATCTTGCTGTAACATGTGTATCATGCTGGTGCGTGTATATCATGTCAGGTGCGTGTGTATCATGTCAGGTGCGTGTGTATCATGTCAGGTGCGTGTGTATCATGTCAGGTGCGTGTGTATCATGTCAGGTGCATGTGTATCATGCTGCTGCATGTGTATAATGTCAAGTGCATGTGTATCATGTCAGGTGCATGTGTATCATGTCAAGTGCATGTGTATCATGTCAGGTGCATGTGTATCATGCTGGTGCGTGTATATCATGTCAGGTGCGTGTGTATCATGTCAGGTGCGTGTGTATCATGCTGGTGCGTGTGTATCATGTCAGGTGCGTGTGTATCATGTCAGGTGCATGTGTATCATGCTGGTGCATATGTATCATGTCAAGTGCATGTGTATCATGTCAGGTGCATGTGTATCATGTCAAGTTCATGTGTATCATGTTAGGTGCATGTGTATCATGCTGCTGCATGTGTATCATGCTGCTGCATGTGTATCATGCTGCTGCATGTGTATCATGTCAAGTGCATGTGTATCATGTCAGGTGCATGTGTATCATGTCAAGTGCATGTGTATCTTGCTGGTACATGTGTATCATGCTGGTGCGTGTATATCATGTCAGGTGCGTGTGTATCATGTCAGGTGCGTGTGTATCATGCTGGTGCGTGTGTATCATGTCAGGTGCGTGTGTATCATGTCAGGTGCGTGTGTATCATGCTGGTGCGTGTGTATCATGTCAGGTGCGTGTGTATCATGTCAGGTGCATGTGTATCATGCTGGTGCATGTGTATCATTTTAGGTGCGTGTGTATCATGTCAGGTGCGTGTGTATCATGTCAAGTGCATGTGTATCATGTCAGGTGCATGTGTACCATGCTGTTGCATGTGTATCATGTCAAATGCATGTGTATCATGCCAGGTGCATGTGTATCATGTCAAGTGCATGTGTATCATGTCAGGTGCATGGGTATCATGCTGGTGCGTGTATATCATGTCAGGTGCGTGTGTATCATGTCAGGTGCGTGTGTATCATGCTGGTGCGCGTGTATCATTTCAGGTCCGTGTGTATCATGTCAGGTGCGTGTGTATCATGCTGGTGCGTGTATATCATGTCAGGTGCGTGTGTATCATGTCAGGTGCGTTTGTATCATGCTGGTGCGTGTGTATCATGTCAGGTGCGTGTGTATCATGTCAGGTGCGTGTGTATCATGCTGGTGGGTGTGTATCATGTCAAGTGCATGTGTATCATGTCAGGTGCATGTGTATCATGTCAAGTGCATGTGTATCATGTCAGGTGCATGTGTATCATGTCAAGTTCATGTGTATCATGTTAGGTGCATGTGTATCATGCTGCTGCATGTGTATAATGCTGCTGCATGTGTATCATGCTGCTGCATGTGTATCATGTCAAGTGCATGTGTATCATGTCAGGTGCATGTGTATCATGTCAAGTGCATGTGTATCTTGCTGGTACATGTGTATCATGCTGGTGCGTGTATATCATGTCAGGTGCGTGTGTATCATGTCAGGTGTGTGTGTATCATGTCAGGTGCGTGTGTATCATGTCATGTGCGTGTGTATCATGTCAGGTGCATGTGTATCATGTCAGGTGCATGTGTATCATGTCAGGTGCGTGTGTATCATGTCAAGTGCATGTGTATCATGTCAGGTGCATGTGTACCATGCTGTTGCATGTGTATCATGTCAAATGCATGTGTATCATGCCAGGTGCATGTGTATCATGTCAAGTGCATGTGTATCATGTCAGGTGCATGGGTATCATGCTGGTGCGTGTATATCATGTCAGGTGCGTGTGTATCATGTCAGGTGCGTGTGTATCATGCTGGTGCGTGTGTATCATTTCAGGTGCGTGTGTATCATGTCAGGTGCGTGTGTATCATGCTGGTGCGTGTATATCATGTCAGTTGCGTGTGTATCATGCCAGGTGCATGTGTATCATGTCAAGTGCATGTTTATCATTTCAGGTGCATGTGTATCATGTCAAGTGCATGTGTATCTTGCTGGTACATGTGTATCATGCTGGTGCGTGTATATCATTTCAGGTGCGTGTGTATCATGTCAGGTGCGTGTGTATCATGTCAGGTGCGTGTGTATCATGTCAGGTGCGTGTGGATCATGTCAGGTGCATGTGTATCATGTCAGGTGCATGTGGATAATATCAGGTGCATGTGTATCATGCTGCTGCATCTGTATCATGTCAAGTGCATGTGTATCATGTCAGGTGCATGTGTATCATGTCAAGTGCATGTGTATCATGTCAGGTGCATGTGTATCATATCAAGTGCATGTGTATCTTGCTGGTACATGTGTATCATGCTGGTGCGTGTATATCATGTCAGGTGCGTGTGTATCATGTCAGTTGTGTGTGTATCATGTCAGGTGCGTGTGTATCATGTCAGGTGCGTGTGTATCATGTCAGGTGCATGTGCATCATGTCAGGTGCATTGTATCATGTCAGGTGCGTGTGTATCATGTCAAGTGCATGTGTATCATGTCAGGTGCATGTGTACCATGCTGTTGCATGTGTATCATGTCAAATGCATGTGTATCATGCCAGGTGCATGTGTATCATGTCAAGTGCATGTGTATCATGTCAGGTGCATGGGTATCATGCTGGTGCGTGTATATAATGTCAGGTGCGTGTGTATCATGTCAGGTGCGTGTGTATCATGCTGGTGCGCGTGTATCATTTCAGGTCCGTGTGTATCATGTCAGGTGCGTGTGTATCATGCTGGTGCGTGTATATCATGTCAGGTGCGTGTGTATCATGTCAGGTGCATTTGTATCATGCTGGTGCGTGTGTATCATGTCAGGTGCATGTGTATCATGTCAGGTGCGTGTGTATCATGCTGGTGGGTGTGTATCATGTCAAGTGCATGTGTATCATGTCAGGTGCATGTATATCATGTCAAGTGCATGTGTATCATGTCAGGTGCATGTGTATCATGCTGCTGCATGTGTATCATGCTGCTGCGTGTGTATCATGCTGCTGCATGTGTATCATGTCAACTGCATGTGTATCATGTCAGGTGCATGTGTATAATGTCAAGTGCATGTG
This sequence comes from Microtus oregoni, assembly GCF_018167655.1. Taxonomy (NCBI): domain Eukaryota; kingdom Metazoa; phylum Chordata; class Mammalia; order Rodentia; family Cricetidae; genus Microtus; species Microtus oregoni. Next base: position 85,659 of record NW_024544840.1, on the reverse strand, counting down.
TATCTTGCTGGTACATGTGTATCATGCTGGTGCGTGTATATCATGTCGGGTGCGTGTGTATCATGTCAGGTGCGTGTGAATCATGTCAGGTGCATGTGTATCATGTCAGGTGCGTGTGTATCATGTCAGGTGCGTGTGTATCATGCTGGTGCATACGTATCATGTCAAGTGCATGTGTATGATGTGAGGTGCATGTGTATCATGTCAAGTGCATGTGTATCATGTCAGGTGCATGTGTATCATGCTGCTGCATGTGTATCATGTCAAGTGCATGTGTATCATGTCAGGTGCATGTGTATCATGTCAAGTGCATGTGTATCATGTCAGGGGCAGGTGTATCATGCTGGTGCGTGTATATCATGTCAGGTGCGTGTGTATCATGTCAGGTGCGTGTGTATCATGTCAGGTGCGTGTGTATCATGTCAGGTGCATGTGTATCATGCTGGTGCCTGTATATCATGTCAGGTGCGTGTGTATCATGTCAGGTGCGTGTGTATCATGCTGGTGCATGTGTATCATGTCAGGTGCGTGTGTATCATGTCAGGTGCGTGTGTATCATGCTGGTGCATGTGTATCATGTCAAGTGCATGTGTATCATGTCAGGTGCATGTGTATCATGCTGCTGCATGTGTATCATGTCAAGTGCATGTGTATCATGTCAGGTGCATGTGTATCATGCTGCTGCATGTGTATCATGTCAAGTGCATGTGTATCATGTCAGGTGCATGTGTATCATGTCAAGTGCATGTGTATAATGTCAGGGGCAGGTGTATCATGCTGGTGCGTGTATATCATGTCAGGTGCGTGTGTATCATGTCAGGTGCGTGTGTATCATGCTGGTGCGTGTGTATCATGTCAGGTGCGTGTGTTCCATGTCAGGTGCATGTGTATCATGCTGCTGCATGTGTATAATGTCAAGTGCATGTGTATCATGTCAGGTGCATGTGTATCATGTCAAGTGCATGTGTATCATGTCAGGTGCATGTGTATCATGCTGGTGCGTGTATATCATGTCAGGTGCGTGTGTATCATGTCAGGTGCGTGTGTATCATGCTGGTGCGTGTGTATCATGTCAGGTGCGTGTGTATCATGCTGGTGCGTGTGTATCATGTCAGGTGCGTGTGTATCATGTCAGGTGCGTGTGTATCATGCTGGTGCGTGTGTATCATGTCAGGTGCGTGTGTATCATGTCAAGTGCATGTGTATCTTGCTGTTACATGTGTATCATGCTGGTGCGTGTATATCATGTCAGGTGCGTGTGTATCATGTCAGGTGCGTGTGTATCATGTCATTTGCGTGTGTATCATGTCAGGTGCGTGTGTATCATGTCAGGTGCATGTGTATCATGCTGCTGCATGTGTATAATGTCAAGTGCATGTGTATCATGTCAGGTGCATGTGTATCATGTCAAGTGCATGTGTATCATGTCAGGTGCATGTGTATCATGCTGGTGCGTGTATATCATGTCAGGTGCGTGTGTATCATGTCAGGTGCGTGTGTATCATGCTGGTGCGTGTGTATCATGTCAGGTGCGTGTGTATCATGTCAGGTGCATGTGTATCATGCTGGTGCATATGTATCATGTCAAGTGCATGTGTATCATGTCAAGTGCATGTGTATCATGTCAGGTGCATGTGTATCATGTCAAGTTCATGTGTATCATGTCAGGTGCATGTGTATCATGCTGCTGCATGTGTATCATGTCAAGTGCATGTGTATCATGTCAGGTGCATGTGTATCATGTCAAGTGCATGTGTATCTTGCTGGTACATGTGTATCATGCTGGTGCGTGTATATCATGTCAGGTGCGTGTGTATCATGTCAGGTGTGTGTGTATCATGTCAGGTGCGTGTGTATCATGTCAAGTGCATGTGTATCATGTCAGGTGCATGTGTACCATGCTGTTGCATGTGTATCATGTCAAATGCATGTGTATCATGCCAGGTGCATGTGTATCATGTCAAGTGCATGTGTATCATGTCAGGTGCATGGGTATCATGCTGGTGCGTGTATATCATGTCAGGTGCGTGTGTATCATGTCAGGTGCGTGTGTATCATGCTGGTGCGCGTGTATCATTTCAGGTCCGTGTGTATCATGTCAGGTGCGTGTGTATCATGCTGGTGCGTGTATATCATGTCAGGTGCGTGTGTATCATGTCAGGTGCATTTGTATCATGCTGGTGCGTGTGTATCATGTCAGGTGCGTGTGTATCATGTCAGGTGCGTGTGTATCATGCTGGTGGGTGTGTATCATGTCAAGTGCATGTGTATCATGTCAGGTGCATGTGTATCATGTCAAGTGCATGTGTATCATGTCAGGTGCATGTGTATCATGTCAAGTTCATGTGTATCATGTTAGGTGCATGTGTATCATGCTGCTGCATGTGTATCATGCTGCTGCATGTGTATCATGCTGCTGCATGTGTATCATGTCAAGTGCATGTGTATCATGTCAGGTGCATGTGTATCATGTCAAGTGCATGTGTATCTTGCTGGTACATGTGTATCATGCTGGTGCGTGTATATCATGTCAGGTGCGTGTGTATCATGTCAGGTGTGTGTGTATCATGTCAGGTGCGTGTGTATCATGTCATGTGCGTGTGTATCATGTCAGGTGCATGTGTATCATGTCAGGTGCATGTGTATCATGTCAGGTGCGTGTGTATCATGTCAAGTGCATGTGTATCATGTCAGGTGCATGTGTACCATGCTGTTGCATGTGTATCATGTCAAATGCATGTGTATCATGCCAGGTGCATGTGTATCATGTCAAGTGCATGTGTATCATGTCAGGTGCATGGGTATCATGCTGGTGCGCGTGTATCATTTCAGGTCCGTGTGTATCATGTCAGGTGCGTGTGTATCATGCTGGTGCGTGTATATCATGTCAGGTGCGTGTGTATCATGTCAGGTGCATTTGTATCATGCTGGTGCGTGTGTATCATGTCAGGTGCATGTGTATCATGTCAGGTGCGTGTGTATCATGCTGGTGGGTGTGTATCATGTCAAGTGCATGTGTATCATGTCAGGTGCATGTATATCATGTCAAGTGCATGTGTATCATGTCAGGTGCATGTGTATCATGCTGCTGCATGTGTATCATGCTGCTGCGTGTGTATCATGCTGCTGTATGTGTATCATGTCAACTGCATGTGTATCATGTCAGGTGCATGTGTATAATGTCAAGTGCATGTGTATCTTGCTGGTACATGTGTATCATGCTGGTGCGTGTATATCATGTCGGGTGCGTGTGTATCATGTCAGGTGCGTGTGAATCATGTCAGGTGCATGTGTATCATGTCAGGTGCGTGTGTATCATGTCAGGTGCGTGTGTATCATGCTGGTGCATACGTATCATGTCAAGTGCATGTGTATGATGTGAGGTGCATGTGTATCATGTCAAGTGCATGTGTATCATGTCAGGTGCATGTGTATCATGCTGCTGCATGTGTATCATGTCAAGTGCATGTGTATCATGTCAGGTGCATGTTTATCATGTCAAGTGCATGTGTATCATGTCAGGGGCAGGTGTATCATGCTGGTGCGTGTATATCATGTCAGGTGCGTGTGTATCATGTCAGGTGCTTGTGTATCATGTCAGGTGCGTGTGTATCATGTCAGGTGCATGTGTATCATGCTGGTGCATGTGTATCATGTCAGGTGCGTGTGTATCATGTCAGGAGCGTGTGTATCATGCTGGTGCATGTGTATCATGTCAAGTGCATGTGTATGATGTGAGGTGCATGTGTATCATGTCAAGTGCATGTGTATCATGTCAGGTGCATGTGTATCATGCTGCTGCATGTGTATCATGTCAAGTACATGTGTATCATGTCAGGTGCATGTGTATCATGCTGCTGCATGTGTATCATGTCAAGTGCATGTGTATCATGTCAGGTGCATGTGTATCATGTCAAGTGCATGTGTATCATGTCAGGTGCATGTGTATCATGCTGGTGCGTGTATATCATGTCAGGTGCGTGTGTATCATGTCAGGTGCGTGTGTATCATGCTGGTGCGTGTGTATCATGTCAGGTGCGTGTGTTCCATGTCAGGTGCATGTGTATCATGCTGCTGCATGTGTATAATGTCAAGTGCATGTGTATCATGTCAGGTGCATGTGTATCATGTCAAGTGCATGTGTATCATGTCAGGTGCATGTGTATCATGCTGGTGCGTGTATATCATGTCAGGTGCGTGTGTATCATGTCAGGTGTGTGTGTATCATGCTGGTGCGTGTGTATCATGTCAGGTGCATGTGTATCATGTCAGGTGCATGTGTATCATGCTGGTGCATATTTATCATGTCAAGTGCATGTGTATCATGTCAGGTGCATGTGTATCATGTCAAGTTCATGTGTATCATGTCAGGTGCATGTGTATCATGCTGCTGCATGTGTATCATGCTGCTGCATGTGTATCATGTCAAGTGCATGTGTATCATGTCAGGTGCATGTGTATCATGTCAGGTGCATGTGTATCAAATCAAGTGCACGTGTATCATGTCAGGTGCATGTGTACCATGCTGCTGCATGTGTATCATGTCAAATGCATGTGTATCATGCCAGGTGCATGTGTATCATGTCAAGTGCATGTGTATCATGTCAGGTGCATGTGTATCATGTCAAGTGCATGTGTATCTTGCTGTAACATGTGTATCATGCTGGTGCGTGTATATCATGTCAGGTGCGTGTGTATCATGTCAGGTGCGTGTGTATCATGTAAGGTGCGTGTGTATCATGCCGGGTGCATGTGTATCATGCTGCTGCATGTGTATAATGTCAAGTGCATGTGTATCATGTCAGGTGCATGTGTATCATGTCAAGTGCATGTGTATCATGTCAGGTGCATGTGTATCATGCTGGTGCGTGTATATCATGTCAGGTGCGTGTGTATCATGTCAGGTGCGTGTGTATCATGTCAGGTGCTTGTGTATCATGTCAGGTGCATGTGTATCATGCTGGTGCGTGTATATCATGTCAGGTGCGTGTGTATAATGTCAGGTGCGTGTGTATCATGCTGGTGCATGTGTATCATGTCAGGTGCGTGTGTATCATGTCAGGTGCGTGTGTATCATGCTGGTGCATGTGTATCATGTCAAGTGCATGTGTATCATGTCAGGTGCATGTGTATCATGTCAAGTGCATGTGTATCATGTCAGGTGCATGTGTATCATGCTGGTGCGTGTATATCATGTCAGGTGCGTGTGTATCATGTCAGGTGCGTGTGTATCATGCTGGTGCGTGTGTATCATGTCAGGTGCGTGTGTTCCATGTCAGGTGCATGTGTATCATGCTGCTGCATGTGTATAATGTCAAGTGCATGTGTATCATATCAGGTGCATGTGTATCATGTCAAGTGCATGTGTATCATGTCAGGTGCATGTGTATCATGCTGGTGCGTGTATATCATGTCAGGTGCGTGTGTATCATGTCAGGTGCGTGTGTATCATGCTGGTGCGTGTGTATCATGTCAGGTGCATGTGTATCATGTCAGGTGCATGTGTATCATGTCAGGTGCGTGTGTATCATGTCAGGTGCGTGTGTATCATGTCAGGTGCATGTGTATCATGTCAGGTTCATGTGTATCATGTCAGGTGCATGTGTATCATGCTGCTGCATGTGTATCATGCTGCTGCATGTGTATCATGTCAAGTGCATGTGTATCATGTCAGGTGCATGTGTACCATGCTGTTGCATGTGTATCATGTCAAATGCATGTGTATCGTGCCAGGTGCATGTGTATCATGTCAAGTGCATGTGTATCATGTCAGGTGCATGGGTATCATGCTGGTGCGTGTATATCATGTCAGGTGCGTGTGTATCATGTCAAGTGCATGTGTATCATGTCAGGTGCATGTGTATCATGCTGCTGCATGTGTATCATGCTGCTGCATGTGTATCATGTCAAGTGCATGTGTATCATGTCAGGTGCATGTGTATCATGCTGGTGCGTGTATATCATGTCAGGTGCGTGTGTATCATGCTGGTGCGTGTGTATCATGTCAGGTGCGTGTGTATCATGTCAAGTGCATGTGTATCTTGCTGTTACATGTGTATCATGCTGGTGCGTGTATATCATGTCAGGTGCGTGTGTATCATGTCATTTGCGTGTGTATCATGTCAGGTGCGTGTGTATCATGTCAGGTGCATGTGTATCATGCTGCTGCATGTGTATAATGTCAAGTGCATGTGTATCATGTCAGGTGCATGTGTATCATGTCAAGTGCATGTGTATCATGTCAGTTGCATGTGTATCATGCTGCTGCATGTGTATCATGTCAAGTGCATGTGTATCATGTCAGGTGCATGTGTATCATGTCAAGTTCATGTGTATCATGTCAGGTGCATGTGTATCATGTCAAGTGCATGTGTATCATGCTGCTGCAAGTGTATCATGTCAAGTGCATGTGTATCATGTCAGGTGCATGTGTATCATGTCAAGTGCATGTGTATCTTGCTGGTACATGTGTATCATGCTGGTGCGTGTATATCATGTCGGGTGCGTGTGTATCATGTCAGGTGCGTGTGTATCATGTCAGGTGCATGTGTATCATGTCAGGTGCGTGTGTATCATGTCAGGTGCATGTGTATCATGCTGGTGCATACGTATCATGTCAAGTGCATGTGTATGATGTGAGGTGCATGTGTATCATGTCAAGTGCATGTGTATCATGTCAGGTGCATGTGTATCATGCTGCTGCATGTGTATCATGTCAAGTGCATGTGTATCATGTCAGGTGCATGTGTATCATGTCAAGTGCATGTGTATCATGTCAGGGGCAGGTGTATCATGCTGGTGCGTGTATATCATGTCAGGTGCGTGTGTATCATGTCAGGTGCGTGTGTATCATGTCAGGTGCATGTGTATCATGCTGGTGCGTGTATATCATGTCAGGTGCGTGTGTATCATGTCAGGTGCATGTGTATCATGCTGGTGCGTGTATATCATGTCAGGTGCGTGTGTATCATGTCAGGTGCGTGTGTATCATGCTGGTGCATGTGTATCATGTCAGGTGCGTGTATATCATGTCAGGTGCGTGTGTATCATGCTGGTGCATGTGTATCATGTCAAGTGCATGTGTATCATGTCAGGTGCATGTGTATCATGTCAAGTGCATGTGTATCATGTCAGGTGCATGTGTATCATGCTGGTGCGTGTATATCATGTCAGGTGCGTGTGTATCATGTCAGGTGCGTGTGTATCATGCTGGTGCGTGTGTATCATGTCAGGTGCGTGTGTTCCATGTCAGGTGCATGTGTATCATGCTGCTGCATGTGTATAATGTCAAGTGCATGTGTATCATGTCAGGTGCATGTGTATCATGTCAAGTGCATGTGTATCATGTCAGGTGCATGTGTATCATGCTGGTGCGTGTATATCATGTCAGGTGCGTGTGTATCATGTCAGGTGCGTGTGTATCATGCTGGTGCGTGTGTATCATGTCAGGTGCATGTGTATCATGTCAGGTGCATGTGTATCATGCTGGTGCATATGTATCATGTCAAGTGCATGTGTATCATGTCAGGTGCATGTGTATCATGTCAAGTTCATGTGTATCATGTCAGGTGCATGTGTATCATCCTGCTGCATGTGTATCATGCTGCTGCATGTGTATCATGTCAAGTGCATGTGTATCATGTCAGGTGCATGTGTATCATGTCAGGTGCATGTGTATCAAGTCAAGTGCACGTGTATCATGTCAGGTGCATGTGTACCATGCTGCTGCATGTGTATCATGTCAAATGCATGTGTATCATGCCAGGTGCATGTGTATCATGTCAAGTGCATGTGTATCATGTCAGGTGCATGTGTATCATGTCAAGTGCATGTGTATCTTGCTGTAACATGTGTATCATGCTGGTGCGTGTATATCATGTCAGGTGCGTGTGTATCATGTCAGGTGCGTGTGTATCATGTCAGGTGCGTGTGTATCATGTCAGGTGCGTGTGTATCATGTCAGGTGCATGTGTATCATGCTGCTGCATGTGTATAATGTCAAGTGCATGTGTATCATGTCAGGTGCATGTGTATCATGTCAAGTGCATGTGTATCATGTCAGGTGCATGTGTATCATGCTGGTGCGTGTATATCATGTCAGGTGCGTGTGTATCATGTCAGGTGCGTGTGTATCATGCTGGTGCGTGTGTATCATGTCAGGTGCGTGTGTATCATGTCAGGTGCATGTGTATCATGCTGGTGCATATGTATCATGTCAAGTGCATGTGTATCATGTCAGGTGCATGTGTATCATGTCAAGTTCATGTGTATCATGTTAGGTGCATGTGTATCATGCTGCTGCATGTGTATCATGCTGCTGCATGTGTATCATGCTGCTGCATGTGTATCATGTCAAGTGCATGTGTATCATGTCAGGTGCATGTGTATCATGTCAAGTGCATGTGTATCTTGCTGGTACATGTGTATCATGCTGGTGCGTGTATATCATGTCAGGTGCGTGTGTATCATGTCAGGTGCGTGTGTATCATGCTGGTGCGTGTGTATCATGTCAGGTGCGTGTGTATCATGTCAGGTGCGTGTGTATCATGCTGGTGCGTGTGTATCATGTCAGGTGCGTGTGTATCATGTCAGGTGCATGTGTATCATGCTGGTGCATGTGTATCATTTTAGGTGCGTGTGTATCATGTCAGGTGCGTGTGTATCATGTCAAGTGCATGTGTATCATGTCAGGTGCATGTGTACCATGCTGTTGCATGTGTATCATGTCAAATGCATGTGTATCATGCCAGGTGCATGTGTATCATGTCAAGTGCATGTGTATCATGTCAGGTGCATGGGTATCATGCTGGTGCGTGTATATCATGTCAGGTGCGTGTGTATCATGTCAGGTGCGTGTGTATCATGCTGGTGCGCGTGTATCATTTCAGGTCCGTGTGTATCATGTCAGGTGCGTGTGTATCATGCTGGTGCGTGTATATCATGTCAGGTGCGTGTGTATCATGTCATTTGCGTTTGTATCATGCTGGTGCGTGTGTATCATGTCAGGTGCGTGTGTATCATGTCAGGTGCGTGTGTATCATGCTGGTGGGTGTGTATCATGTCAAGTGCATGTGTATCATGTCAGGTGCATGTGTATCATGTCAAGTGCATGTGTATCATGTCAGGTGCATGTGTATCATGCTGCTGCATGTGTATCATGCTGCTGCGTGTGTATCATGCTGCTGCATGTGTATCATGTCAACTGCATGTGTATCATGTCAGGTGCATGTGTATAATGTCAAGTGCATGTGTATCTTGCTGGTACATGTGTATCATGCTGGTGCGTGTATATCATGTCGGGTGCGTGTGTATCATGTCAGGTGCGTGTGTATCATGTCAGGTGCATGTGTATCATGTCAAGTGCATGTGTATCATGTCAGGGGCAGGTGTATCATGCTGGTGCGTGTATATCATGTCAGGTGCGTGTGTATCATGTCAGGTGCGTGTGTATCATGTCAGGTGCATTTGTATCATGCTGGTGCGTGTATATCATGTCAGGTGCGTGTGTATCATGTCAGGTGCGTGTGTATCATGCTGGTGCATGTGTATCATGTCAGGTGCGTGTATATCATGTCAGGTGCGTGTGTATCATGCTGGTGCATGTGTATCATGTCAAGTGCATGTGTATCATGTCAGGTGCATGTGTATCATGTCAAGTGCATGTGTATCATGTCAGGTGCATGTGTATCATGCTGGTGCGTGTATATCATATCAGGTGCGTGTGTATCATGTCAGGTGCGTGTGTATCATGCTGGTGCGTGTGTATCATGTCAGGTGCGTGTGTTCCATGTCAGGTGCATGTGTATCATGCTGCTGCATGTGTATAATGTCAAGTGCATGTGTATCATGTCAGGTGCATGTGTATCATGTCAAGTGCATGTGTATCATGTCAGGTGCATGCGTATCATGCTGGTGCGTGTATATCATGTCAGGTGCGTGTGTATCATGTCAGGTGCGTGTGTATCATGCTGGTGCGTGTGTATCATGTCAGGTGCATGTGTATCATGTCAGGTGCATGTGTATCAGGCTGGTGCATATGTATCATGTCAAGTGCATGTGTATCATGTCAGGTGCATGTGTATCATGTCAAGTTCATGTGTATCATGTCAGGTGCATGTGTATCATCCTGCTGCATGTGTATCATGCTGCTGCATGTGTATCATGTCAAGTGCATGTGTATCATGTCAGGTGCATGTGTATCATGTCAGGTGCATGTGTATCAAGTCAAGTGCACGTGTATCATGTCAGGTGCATGTGTACCATGCTGCTGCATGTGTATCATGTCAAATGCATGTGTATCATGCCAGGTGCATGTGTATCATGTCAAGTGCATGTGTATCATGTCAGGTGCATGTGTATCATGTCAAGTGCATGTGTATCTTGCTGTAACATGTGTATCATGCTGGTGCGTGTATATCATGTCAGGTGCGTGTGTATCATGTCAGGTGCGTGTGTATCATGTCAGGTGCGTGTGTATCATGTCAGGTGCGTGTGTATCATGTCAGGTGCATGTGTATCATGCTGCTGCATGTGTATAATGTCAAGTGCATGTGTATCATGTCAGGTGCATGTGTATCATGTCAAGTGCATGTGTATCATGTCAGGTGCATGTGTATCATGCTGGTGCGTGTATATCATGTCAGGTGCGTGTGTATCATGTCAGGTGCGTGTGTATCATGCTGGTGCGTGTGTATCATGTCAGGTGCGTGTGTATCATGTCAGGTGCATGTGTATCATGCTGGTGCATATGTATCATGTCAAGTGCATGTGTATCATGTCAGGTGCATGTGTATCATGTCAAGTTCATGTGTATCATGTTAGGTGCATGTGTATCATGCTGCTGCATGTGTATCATGCTGCTGCATGTGTATCATGCTGCTGCATGTGTATCATGTCAAGTGCATGTGTATCATGTCAGGTGCATGTGTATCATGTCAAGTGCATGTGTATCTTGCTGGTACATGTGTATCATGCTGGTGCGTGTATATCATGTCAGGTGCGTGTGTATCATGTCAGGTGCGTGTGTATCATGCTGGTGCGTGTGTATCATGTCAGGTGCGTGTGTATCATGTCAGGTGCGTGTGTATCATGCTGGTGCGTGTGTATCATGTCAGGTGCGTGTGTATCATGTCAGGTGCATGTGTATCATGCTGGTGCATGTGTATCATTTTAGGTGCGTGTGTATCATGTCAGGTGCGTGTGTATCATGTCAAGTGCATGTGTATCATGTCAGGTGCATGTGTACCATGCTGTTGCATGTGTATCATGTCAAATGCATGTGTATCATGCCAGGTGCATGTGTATCATGTCAAGTGCATGTGTATCATGTCAGGTGCATGGGTATCATGCTGGTGCGTGTATATCATGTCAGGTGCGTGTGTATCATGTCAGGTGCGTGTGTATCATGCTGGTGCGCGTGTATCATTTCAGGTCCGTGTGTATCATGTCAGGTGCGTGTGTATCATGCTGGTGCGTGTATATCATGTCAGGTGCGTGTGTATCATGTCAGGTGCGTTTGTATCATGCTGGTGCGTGTGTATCATGTCAGGTGCGTGTGTATCATGTCAGGTGCGTGTGTATCATGCTGGTGGGTGTGTATCATGTCAAGTGCATGTGTATCATGTCAGGTGCATGTGTATCATGTCAAGTGCATGTGTATCATGTCAGGTGCATGTGTATCATGTCAAGTTCATGTGTATCATGTTAGGTGCATGTGTATCATGCTGCTGCATGTGTATAATGCTGCTGCATGTGTATCATGCTGCTGCATGTGTATCATGTCAAGTGCATGTGTATCATGTCAGGTGCATGTGTATCATGTCAAGTGCATGTGTATCTTGCTGGTACATGTGTATCATGCTGGTGCGTGTATATCATGTCAGGTGCGTGTGTATCATGTCAGGTGTGTGTGTATCATGTCAGGTGCGTGTGTATCATGTCATGTGCGTGTGTATCATGTCAGGTGCATGTGTATCATGTCAGGTGCATGTGTATCATGTCAGGTGCGTGTGTATCATGTCAAGTGCATGTGTATCATGTCAGGTGCATGTGTACCATGCTGTTGCATGTGTATCATGTCAAATGCATGTGTATCATGCCAGGTGCATGTGTATCATGTCAAGTGCATGTGTATCATGTCAGGTGCATGGGTATCATGCTGGTGCGTGTATATCATGTCAGGTGCGTGTGTATCATGTCAGGTGCGTGTGTATCATGCTGGTGCGTGTGTATCATTTCAGGTGCGTGTGTATCATGTCAGGTGCGTGTGTATCATGCTGGTGCGTGTATATCATGTCAGTTGCGTGTGTATCATGCCAGGTGCATGTGTATCATGTCAAGTGCATGTTTATCATTTCAGGTGCATGTGTATCATGTCAAGTGCATGTGTATCTTGCTGGTACATGTGTATCATGCTGGTGCGTGTATATCATTTCAGGTGCGTGTGTATCATGTCAGGTGCGTGTGTATCATGTCAGGTGCGTGTGTATCATGTCAGGTGCGTGTGGATCATGTCAGGTGCATGTGTATCATGTCAGGTGCATGTGGATAATATCAGGTGCATGTGTATCATGCTGCTGCATCTGTATCATGTCAAGTGCATGTGTATCATGTCAGGTGCATGTGTATCATGTCAAGTGCATGTGTATCATGTCAGGTGCATGTGTATCATATCAAGTGCATGTGTATCTTGCTGGTACATGTGTATCATGCTGGTGCGTGTATATCATGTCAGGTGCGTGTGTATCATGTCAGTTGTGTGTGTATCATGTCAGGTGCGTGTGTATCATGTCAGGTGCGTGTGTATCATGTCAGGTGCATGTGCATCATGTCAGGTGCATTGTATCATGTCAGGTGCGTGTGTATCATGTCAAGTGCATGTGTATCATGTCAGGTGCATGTGTACCATGCTGTTGCATGTGTATCATGTCAAATGCATGTGTATCATGCCAGGTGCATGTGTATCATGTCAAGTGCATGTGTATCATGTCAGGTGCATGGGTATCATGCTGGTGCATGGGTATCATGCTGGTGCGTGTATATCATGTCAGGTGCGTGTGTATCATGTCAGGTGCGTGTGTATCATGCTGGTGCGCGTGTATCATTTCAGGTCCGTGTGTATCATGTCAGGTGCGTGTGTATCATGCTGGTGCGTGTATATCATGTCAGGTGCGTGTGTATCATGTCAGGTGCATTTGTATCATGCTGGTGCGTGTGTATCATGTCAGGTGCATGTGTATCATGTCAGGTGCGTGTGTATCATGCTGGTGGGTGTGTATCATGTCAAGTGCATGTGTATCATGTCAGGTGCATGTATATCATGTCAAGTGCATGTGTATCATGTCAGGTGCATGTGTATCATGCTGCTGCATGTGTATCATGCTGCTGCGTGTGTATCATGCTGCTGCATGTGTATCATGTCAACTGCATGTGTATCATGTCAGGTGCATGTGTATAATGTCAAGTGCATGTGTATCTTGCTGGTACATGTGTATCATGCTGGTGCGTGTATATCATGTCGGGTGCGTGTGTATCATGTCAGGTGCGTGTGAATCATGTCAGGTGCATGTGTATCATGTCAGGTGCGTGTGTATCATGTCAGGTGCGTGTGTATCATGCTGGTGCATACGTATCATGTCAAGTGCATGTGTATGATGTGAGGTGCATGTGTATCATGTCAAGTGCATGTGTATCATGTCAGGTGCATGTGTATCATGCTGCTGCATGTGTATCATGTCAAGTGCATGTGTATCATGTCAGGTGCATGTGTATCATGTCAAGTGCATGTGTATCATGTCAGGGGCAGGTGTATCATGCTGGTGCGTGTATATCATGTCAGGTGCGTGTGTATCATGTCAGGTGCGTGTGTATCATGTCAGGTGCGTGTGTATCATGTCAGGTGCATGTGTATCATGCTGGTGCCTGTATATCATGTCAGGTGCGTGTGTATCATGTCAGGTGCGTGTGTATCATGCTGGTGCATGTGTATCATGTCAGGTGCGTGTGTATCATGTCAGGTGCGTGTGTATCATGCTGGTGCATGTGTATCATGTCAAGTGCATGTGTATCATGTCAGGTGCATGTGTATCATGCTGCTGCATGTGTATCATGTCAAGTGCATGTGTATCATGTCAGGTGCATGTGTATCATGCTGCTGCATGTGTATCATGTCAAGTGCATGTGTATCATGTCAGGTGCATGTGTATCATGTCAAGTGCATGTGTATAATGTCAGGGGCAGGTGTATCATGCTGGTGCGTGTATATCATGTCAGGTGCGTGTGTATCATGTCAGGTGCGTGTGTATCATGCTGGTGCGTGTGTATCATGTCAGGTGCGTGTGTTCCATGTCAGGTGCATGTGTATCATGCTGCTGCATGTGTATAATGTCAAGTGCATGTGTATCATGTCAGGTGCATGTGTATCATGTCAAGTGCATGTGTATCATGTCAGGTGCATGTGTATCATGCTGGTGCGTGTATATCATGTCAGGTGCGTGTGTATCATGTCAGGTGCGTGTGTATCATGCTGGTGCGTGTGTATCATGTCAGGTGCGTGTGTATCATGTCAGGTGCGTGTGTATCATGCTGGTGCGTGTGTATCATGTCAGGTGCGTGTGTATCATGTCAAGTGCATGTGTATCTTGCTGTTACATGTGTATCATGCTGGTGCGTGTATATCATGTCAGGTGCGTGTGTATCATGTCAGGTGCGTGTGTATCATGTCATTTGCGTGTGTATCATGTCAGGTGCGTGTGTATCATGTCAGGTGCATGTGTATCATGCTGCTGCATGTGTATAATGTCAAGTGCATGTGTATCATGTCAGGTGCATGTGTATCATGTCAGGTGCGTGTATATCATGTCAGGTGCGTGTGTATCATGCTGGTGCATGTGTATCATGTCAAGTGCATGTGTATCATGTCAGGTGCATGTGTATCATGTCAAGTGCATGTGTATCATGTCAGGTGCATGTGTATCATGCTGGTGCGTGTATATCATATCAGGTGCGTGTGTATCATGTCAGGTGCGTGTGTATCATGCTGGTGCGTGTGTATCATGTCAGGTGCGTGTGTTCCATGTCAGGTGCATGTGTATCATGCTGCTGCATGTGTATAATGTCAAGTGCATGTGTATCATGTCAGGTGCATGTGTATCATGTCAAGTGCATGTGTATCATGTCAGGTGCATGCGTATCATGCTGGTGCGTGTATATCATGTCAGGTGCGTGTGTATCATGTCAGGTGCGTGTGTATCATGCTGGTGCGTGTGTATCATGTCAGGTGCATGTGTATCATGTCAGGTGCATGTGTATCAGGCTGGTGCATATGTATCATGTCAAGTGCATGTGTATCATGTCAGGTGCATGTGTATCATGTCAAGTTCATGTGTATCATGTCAGGTGCATGTGTATCATCCTGCTGCATGTGTATCATGCTGCTGCATGTGTATCATGTCAAGTGCATGTGTATCATGTCAGGTGCATGTGTATCATGTCAGGTGCATGTGTATCAAGTCAAGTGCACGTGTATCATGTCAGGTGCATGTGTACCATGCTGCTGCATGTGTATCATGTCAAATGCATGTGTATCATGCCAGGTGCATGTGTATCATGTCAAGTGCATGTGTATCATGTCAGGTGCATGTGTATCATGTCAAGTGCATGTGTATCTTGCTGTAACATGTGTATCATGCTGGTGCGTGTATATCATGTCAGGTGCGTGTGTATCATGTCAGGTGCGTGTGTATCATGTCAGGTGCGTGTGTATCATGTCAGGTGCGTGTGTATCATGTCAGGTGCATGTGTATCATGCTGCTGCATGTGTATAATGTCAAGTGCATGTGTATCATGTCAGGTGCATGTGTATCATGTCAAGTGCATGTGTATCATGTCAGGTGCATGTGTATCATGCTGGTGCGTGTATATCATGTCAGGTGCGTGTGTATCATGTCAGGTGCGTGTGTATCATGCTGGTGCGTGTGTATCATGTCAGGTGCGTGTGTATCATGTCAGGTGCATGTGTATCATGCTGGTGCATATGTATCATGTCAAGTGCATGTGTATCATGTCAGGTGCATGTGTATCATGTCAAGTTCATGTGTATCATGTTAGGTGCATGTGTATCATGCTGCTGCATGTGTATCATGCTGCTGCATGTGTATCATGCTGCTGCATGTGTATCATGTCAAGTGCATGTGTATCATGTCAGGTGCATGTGTATCATGTCAAGTGCATGTGTATCTTGCTGGTACATGTGTATCATGCTGGTGCGTGTATATCATGTCAGGTGCGTGTGTATCATGTCAGGTGCGTGTGTATCATGCTGGTGCGTGTGTATCATGTCAGGTGCGTGTGTATCATGTCAGGTGCGTGTGTATCATGCTGGTGCGTGTGTATCATGTCAGGTGCATGTGTATCATGCTGGTGCATGTGTATCATTTTAGGTGCGTGTGTATCATGTCAGGTGCGTGTGTATCATGTCAAGTGCATGTGTATCATGTCAGGTGCATGTGTACCATGCTGTTGCATGTGTATCATGTCAAATGCATGTGTATCATGCCAGGTGCATGTGTATCATGTCAAGTGCATGTGTATCATGTCAGGTGCATGGGTATCATGCTGGTGCGTGTATATCATGTCAGGTGCGTGTGTATCATGTCAGGTGCGTGTGTATCATGCTGGTGCGCGTGTATCATTTCAGGTCCGTGTGTATCATGTCAGGTGCGTGTGTATCATGCTGGTGCGTGTATATCATGTCAGGTGCGTGTGTATCATGTCAGGTGCGTTTGTATCATGCTGGTGCGTGTGTATCATGTCAGGTGCGTGTGTATCATGTCAGGTGCGTGTGTATCATGCTGGTGGGTGTGTATCATGTCAAGTGCATGTGTATCATGTCAGGTGCATGTGTATCATGTCAAGTGCATGTGTATCATGTCAGGTGCATGTGTATCATGTCAAGTTCATGTGTATCATGTTAGGTGCATGTGTATCATGCTGCTGCATGTGTATAATGCTGCTGCATGTGTATCATGCTGCTGCATGTGTATCATGTCAAGTGCATGTGTATCATGTCAGGTGCATGTGTATCATGTCAAGTGCATGTGTATCTTGCTGGTACATGTGTATCATGCTGGTGCGTGTATATCATGTCAGGTGCGTGTGTATCATGTCAGGTGTGTGTGTATCATGTCAGGTGCGTGTGTATCATGTCATGTGCGTGTGTATCATGTCAGGTGCATGTGTATCATGTCAGGTGCATGTGTATCATGTCAGGTGCGTGTGTATCATGTCAAGTGCATGTGTATCATGTCAGGTGCATGTGTACCATGCTGTTGCATGTGTATCATGTCAAATGCATGTGTATCATGCCAGGTGCATGTGTATCATGTCAAGTGCATGTGTATCATGTCAGGTGCATGGGTATCATGCTGGTGCGTGTATATCATGTCAGGTGCGTGTGTATCATGTCAGGTGCGTGTGTATCATGCTGGTGCGTGTGTATCATTTCAGGTGCGTGTGTATCATGTCAGGTGCGTGTGTATCATGCTGGTGCGTGTATATCATGTCAGTTGCGTGTGTATCATGCCAGGTGCATGTGTATCATGTCAAGTGCATGTTTATCATTTCAGGTGCATGTGTATCATGTCAAGTGCATGTGTATCTTGCTGGTACATGTGTATCATGCTGGTGCGTGTATATCATTTCAGGTGCGTGTGTATCATGTCAGGTGCGTGTGTATCATGTCAGGTGCGTGTGTATCATGTCAGGTGCGTGTGGATCATGTCAGGTGCATGTGTATCATGTCAGGTGCATGTGGATAATATCAGGTGCATGTGTATCATGCTGCTGCATCTGTATCATGTCAAGTGCATGTGTATCATGTCAGGTGCATGTGTATCATGTCAAGTGCATGTGTATCATGTCAGGTGCATGTGTATCATATCAAGTGCATGTGTATCTTGCTGGTACATGTGTATCATGCTGGTGCGTGTATATCATGTCAGGTGCGTGTGTATCATGTCAGTTGTGTGTGTATCATGTCAGGTGCGTGTGTATCATGTCAGGTGCGTGTGTATCATGTCAGGTGCATGTGCATCATGTCAGGTGCATTGTATCATGTCAGGTGCGTGTGTATCATGTCAAGTGCATGTGTATCATGTCAGGTGCATGTGTACCATGCTGTTGCATGTGTATCATGTCAAATGCATGTGTATCATGCCAGGTGCATGTGTATCATGTCAAGTGCATGTGTATCATGTCAGGTGCATGGGTATCATGCTGGTGCGTGTATATCATGTCAGGTGCGTGTGTATCATGTCAGGTGCGTGTGTATCATGCTGGTGCGCGTGTATCATTTCAGGTCCGTGTGTATCATGTCAGGTGCGTGTGTATCATGCTGGTGCGTGTATATCATGTCAGGTGCGTGTGTATCATGTCAGGTGCATTTGTATCATGCTGGTGCGTGTGTATCATGTCAGGTGCATGTGTATCATGTCAGGTGCGTGTGTATCATGCTGGTGGGTGTGTATCATGTCAAGTGCATGTGTATCATGTCAGGTGCATGTATATCATGTCAAGTGCATGTGTATCATGTCAGGTGCATGTGTATCATGCTGCTGCATGTGTATCATGCTGCTGCGTGTGTATCATGCTGCTGCATGTGTATCATGTCAACTGCATGTGTATCATGTCAGGTGCATGTGTATAATGTCAAGTGCATGTGTATCTTGCTGGTACATGTGTATCATGCTGGTGCGTGTATATCATGTCGGGTGCGTGTGTATCATGTCAGGTGCGTGTGAATCATGTCAGGTGCATGTGTATCATGTCAGGTGCGTGTGTATCATGTCAGGTGCGTGTGTATCATGCTGGTGCATACGTATCATGTCAAGTGCATGTGTATGATGTGAGGTGCATGTGTATCATGTCAAGTGCATGTGTATCATGTCAGGTGCATGTGTATCATGCTGCTGCATGTGTATCATGTCAAGTGCATGTGTATCATGTCAGGTGCATGTGTATCATGTCAAGTGCATGTGTATCATGTCAGGGGCAGGTGTATCATGCTGGTGCGTGTATATCATGTCAGGTGCGTGTGTATCATGTCAGGTGCGTGTGTATCATGTCAGGTGCGTGTGTATCATGTCAGGTGCATGTGTATCATGCTGGTGCCTGTATATCATGTCAGGTGCGTGTGTATCATGTCAGGTGCGTGTGTATCATGCTGGTGCATGTGTATCATGTCAGGTGCGTGTGTATCATGTCAGGTGCGTGTGTATCATGCTGGTGCATGTGTATCATGTCAAGTGCATGTGTATCATGTCAGGTGCATGTGTATCATGCTGCTGCATGTGTATCATGTCAAGTGCATGTGTATCATGTCAGGTGCATGTGTATCATGCTGCTGCATGTGTATCATGTCAAGTGCATGTGTATCATGTCAGGTGCATGTGTATCATGTCAAGTGCATGTGTATAATGTCAGGGGCAGGTGTATCATGCTGGTGCGTGTATATCATGTCAGGTGCGTGTGTATCATGTCAGGTGCGTGTGTATCATGCTGGTGCGTGTGTATCATGTCAGGTGCGTGTGTTCCATGTCAGGTGCATGTGTATCATGCTGCTGCATGTGTATAATGTCAAGTGCATGTGTATCATGTCAGGTGCATGTGTATCATGTCAAGTGCATGTGTATCATGTCAGGTGCATGTGTATCATGCTGGTGCGTGTATATCATGTCAGGTGCGTGTGTATCATGTCAGGTGCGTGTGTATCATGCTGGTGCGTGTGTATCATGTCAGGTGCGTGTGTATCATGTCAGGTGCGTGTGTATCATGCTGGTGCGTGTGTATCATGTCAGGTGCGTGTGTATCATGTCAAGTGCATGTGTATCTTGCTGTTACATGTGTATCATGCTGGTGCGTGTATATCATGTCAGGTGCGTGTGTATCATGTCAGGTGCGTGTGTATCATGTCATTTGCGTGTGTATCATGTCAGGTGCGTGTGTATCATGTCAGGTGCATGTGTATCATGCTGCTGCATGTGTATAATGTCAAGTGCATGTGTATCATGTCAGGTGCATGTGTATCATGTCAAGTGCATGTGTATCATGTCAGGTGCATGTGTATCATGCTGGTGCGTGTATATCATGTCAGGTGCGTGTGTATCATGTCAGGTGCGTGTGTATCATGCTGGTGCGTGTGTATCATGTCAGGTGCGTGTGTATCATGTCAGGTGCATGTGTATCATGCTGGTGCATATGTATCATGTCAAGTGCATGTGTATCATGTCAAGTGCATGTGTATCATGTCAGGTGCATGTGTATCATGTCAAGTTCATGTGTATCATGTCAGGTGCATGTGTATCATGCTGCGGCATGTGTATCATGTCAAGTGCATGTGTATCATGTCAGGTGCATGTGTATCATGTCAAGTGCATGTGTATCTTGCTGGTACATGTGTATCATGCTGGTGCGTGTATATCATGTCAGGTGCGTGTGTATCATGTCAGGTGTGTGTGTATCATGTCAGGTGCGTGTGTATCATGTCAAGTGCATGTGTATCATGTCAGGTGCATGTGTACCATGCTGTTGCATGTGTATCATGTCAAATGCATGTGTATCATGCCAGGTGCATGTGTATCATGTCAAGTGCATGTGTATCATGTCAGGTGCATGGGTATCATGCTGGTGCGTGTATATCATATCAGGTGCGTGTGTATCATGTCAGGTGCGTGTGTATCATGCTGGTGCGCGTGTATCATTTCAGGTCCGTGTGTATCATGTCAGGTGCGTGTGTATCATGCTGGTGCGTGTATATCATGTCAGGTGCGTGTGTATCATGTCAGGTGCATTTGTATCATGCTGGTGCGTGTGTATCATGTCAGGTGCGTGTGTATCATGTCAGGTGCGTGTGTATCATGCTGGTGGGTGTGTATCATGTCAAGTGCATGTGTATCATGTCAGGTGCATGTGTATCATGTCAAGTGCATGTGTATCATGTCAGGTGCATGTGTATCATGTCAAGTTCATGTGTATCATGTTAGGTGCATGTGTATCATGCTGCTGCATGTGTATCATGCTGCTGCATGTGTATCATGCTGCTGCATGTGTATCATGTCAAGTGCATGTGTATCATGTCAGGTGCATGTGTATCATGTCAAGTGCATGTGTATCTTGCTGGTACATGTGTATCATGCTGGTGCGTGTATATCATGTCAGGTGCGTGTGTATCATGTCAGGTGTGTGTGTATCATGTCAGGTGCGTGTGTATCATGTCATGTGCGTGTGTATCATGTCAGGTGCATGTGTATCATGTCAGGTGCATGTGTATCATGTCAGGTGCGTGTGTATCATGTCAAGTGCATGTGTATCATGTCAGGTGCATGTGTACCATGCTGTTGCATGTGTATCATGTCAAATGCATGTGTATCATGCCAGGTGCATGTGTATCATGTCAAGTGCATGTGTATCATGTCAGGTGCATGGGTATCATGCTGGTGCGTGTATATCATGTCAGGTGCGTGTGTATCATGTCAGGTGCGTGTGTATCATGCTGGTGCGTGTGTATCATTTCAGGTGCGTGTGTATCATGTCAGGTGCGTGTGTATCATGCTGGTGCGTGTATATCATGTCAGTTGCGTGTGTATCATGCCAGGTGCATGTGTATCATGTCAAGTGCATGTGTATCATTTCAGGTGCATGTGTATCATGTCAAGTGCATGTGTATCTTGCTGGTACATGTGTATCATGCTGGTGCGTGTATATCATTTCAGGTGCGTGTGTATCATGTCAGGTGCGTGTGTATCATGTCAGGTGCGTGTGTATCATGTCAGGTGCGTGTGGATCATGTCAGGTGCATGTGTATCATGTCAGGTGCATGTGGATAATATCAGGTGCATGTGTATCATGCTGCTGCATCTGTATCATGTCAAGTGCATGTGTATCATGTCAGGTGCATGTGTATCATGTCAAGTGCATGTGTATCATGTCAGGTGCATGTGTATCATGTCAAGTGCATGTGTATCTTGCTGGTACATGTGTATCATGCTGGTGCGTGTATATCATGTCAGGTGCGTGTGTATCATGTCAGTTGTGTGTGTATCATGTCAGGTGCGTGTGTATCATGTCAGGTGCGTGTGTATCATGTCAGGTGCATGTGCATCATGTCAGGTGCATTGTATCATGTCAGGTGCGTGTGTATCATGTCAAGTGCATGTGTATCATGTCAGGTGCATGTGTACCATGCTGTTGCATGTGTATCATGTCAAATGCATGTGTATCATGCCAGGTGCATGTGTATCATGTCAAGTGCATGTGTATCATGTCAGGTGCATGGGTATCATGCTGGTGCGTGTATATCATGTCAGGTGCGTGTGTATCATGTCAGGTGCGTGTGTATCATGCTGGTGCGCGTGTATCATTTCAGGTCCGTGTGTATCATGTCAGGTGCGTGTGTATCATGCTGGTGCGTGTATATCATGTCAGGTGCGTGTGTATCATGTCAGGTGCATTTGTATCATGCTGGTGCGTGTGTATCATGTCAGGTGCATGTGTATCATGTCAGGTGCGTGTGTATCATGCTGGTGGGTGTGTATCATGTCAAGTGCATGTGTATCATGTCAGGTGCATGTATATCATGTCAAGTGCATGTGTATCATGTCAGGTGCATGTGTATCATGCTGCTGCATGTGTATCATGCTGCTGCGTGTGTATCATGCTGCTGCATGTGTATCATGTCAACTGCATGTGTATCATGTCAGGTGCATGTGTATAATGTCAAGTGCATGTGTATCTTGCTGGTACATGTGTATCATGCTGGTGCGTGTATATCATGTCGGGTGCGTGTGTATCATGTCAGGTGCGTGTGAATCATGTCAGGTGCATGTGTATCATGTCAGGTGCGTGTGTATCATGTCAGGTGCGTGTGTATCATGCTGGTGCATACGTATCATGTCAAGTGCATGTGTATGATGTGAGGTGCATGTGTATCATGTCAAGTGCATGTGTATCATGTCAGGTGCATGTGTATCATGCTGCTGCATGTGTATCATGTCAAGTGCATGTGTATCATGTCAGGTGCATGTGTATCATGTCAAGTGCATGTGTATCATGTCAGGGGCAGGTGTATCATGCTGGTGCGTGTATATCATGTCAGGTGCGTGTGTATCATGTCAGGTGCGTGTGTATCATGTCAGGTGCGTGTGTATCATGTCAGGTGCATGTGTATCATGCTGGTGCCTGTATATCATGTCAGGTGCGTGTGTATCATGTCAGGTGCGTGTGTATCATGCTGGTGCATGTGTATCATGTCAGGTGCGTGTGTATCATGTCAGGTGCGTGTGTATCATGCTGGTGCATGTGTATCATGTCAAGTGCATGTGTATGATGTGAGGTGCATGTGTATCATGTCAAGTGCATGTGTATCATGTCAGGTGCATGTGTATCATGCTGCTGCATGTGTATCATGTCAAGTGCATGTGTATCATGTCAGGTGCATGTGTATCATGCTGCTGCATGTGTATCATGTCAAGTGCATGTGTATCATGTCAGGTGCATGTGTATCATGTCAAGTGCATGTGTATCATGTCAGGGGCAGGTGTATCATGCTGGTGCGTGTATATCATGTCAGGTGCGTGTGTATCATGTCAGGTGCGTGTGTATCATGCTGGTGCGTGTGTATCATGTCAGGTGCGTGTGTTCCATGTCAGGTGCATGTGTATCATGCTGCTGCATGTGTATAATGTCAAGTGCATGTGTATCATGTCAGGTGCATGTGTATCATGTCAAGTGCATGTGTATCATGTCAGGTGCATGTGTATCATGCTGGTGCGTGTATATCATGTCAGGTGCGTGTGTATCATGTCAGGTGCGTGTGTATCATGCTGGTGCGTGTGTATCATGTCAGGTGCGTGTGTATCATGTCAGGTGCGTGTGTATCATGCTGGTGCGTGTGTATCATGTCAGGTGCGTGTGTATCATGTCAAGTGCATGTGTATCTTGCTGTTACATGTGTATCATGCTGGTGCGTGTATATCATGTCAGGTGCGTGTGTATCATGTCAGGTGCGTGTGTATCATGTCATTTGCGTGTGTATCATGTCAGGTGCGTGTGTATCATGTCAGGTGCATGTGTATCATGCTGCTGCATGTGTATAATGTCAAGTGCATGTGTATCATGTCAGGTGCATGTGTATCATGTCAAGTGCATGTGTATCATGTCAGGTGCATGTGTATCATGCTGGTGCGTGTATATCATGTCAGGTGCGTGTGTATCATGTCAGGTGCGTGTGTATCATGCTGGTGCGTGTGTATCATGTCAGGTGCGTGTGTATCATGTCAGGTGCATGTGTATCATGCTGGTGCATATGTATCATGTCAAGTGCATGTGTATCATGTCAAGTGCATGTGTATCATGTCAGGTGCATGTGTATCATGTCAAGTTCATGTGTGTCATGTCAGGTGCATGTGTATCATGCTGCTGTATGTGTATCATGCTGCTGCATGTGTATCATGCTGCTGCATGTGTATCATGTCAAGTGCATGTGTATCATGTCAGGTGCATGTGTATCATGTCAAGTGCATGTGTATCTTGCTGGTACATGTGTATCATGCTGGTGCGTGTATATCATGTCAGGTGCGTGTGTATCATGTCAGGTGTGTGTGTATCATGTCAGGTGCGTGTGTATCATGTCAAGTGCATGTGTATCATGTCAGGTGCATGTGTACCATGCTGTTGCATGTGTATCAGGTCAAATGCATGTGTATCATGCCAGGTGCATCTGTATCATGTCAAGTGCATGTGTATCATGTCAGGTGCATGGGTATCATGCTGGTGCGTGTATATCATGTCAGGTACGTGTGTATCATGTCAGGTGCGTGTGTATCATGCTGGTGCGCGTGTATCATTTCAGGTCCGTGTGTATCATGTCAGGTGCGTGTGTATCATGCTGGTGCGTGTATATCATGTCAGGTGCGTGTGTATCATGTCAGGTGCATTTGTATCATGCTGGTGCGTGTGTATCATGTCAGGTGCGTGTGTATCATGTCAGGTGCGTGTGTATCATGCTGGTGGGTGTGTATCATGTCAAGTGCATGTGTATAATGTCAAGTGCATGTGTATCTTGCTGGTACATGTGTATCATGCTGGTGCGTGTATATCATGTCGGGTGCGTGTGTATCATGTCAGGTGCGTGTGTATCATGTCAGGTGCGTGTGTATCATGCTGGTGCATACGTATCATGTCAAGTGCATGTGTATGATGTGAGGTGCATGTCTATCATGTCAAGTGCATGTGTATCATGTCAGGTGCATGTGTATCATGCTGCTGCATGTGTATCATGTCAAGTGCATGTGTATCATGTCAGGTGCATGTGTATCATGTCAAGTGCATGTGTATCATGTCAGGGGCAGGTGTATCATGCTGGTGCGTGTATATCATGTCAGGTGCGTGTGTATCATGTCAGGTGCGTGTGTATCATGTCAGGTGCTTGTGTATCATGTCAGGTGCATGTGTATCATGCTGGTGCGTGTATATCATGTCAGGTGCGTGTGTATCATGTCAGGTGCGTGTGTATCATGCTGGTGCATGTGTATCATGTCAGGTGCGTGTGTATCATGTCAGGTGCGTGTGTATCATGCTGGTGCATGTGTATCATGTCAAGTGCATGTGTATCATGTCAGGTGCATGTGTATCATGTCAAGTGCATGTGTATCATGTCAGGTGCATGTGTATCATGCTGGTGCGTGTATATCATGTCAGGTGCGTGTGTATCATGTCAGGTGCGTGTGTATCATGCTGGTGCGTGTGTATCATGTCAGGTGCGTGTGTTCCATGTCAGGTGCATGTGTATCATGCTGCTGCATGTGTATAATGTCAAGTGCATGTGTATCATATCAGGTGCATGTGTATCATGTCAAGTGCATGTGTATCATGTCAGGTGCATGTGTATCATGCTGGTGCGTGTATATCATGTCAGGTGCGTGTGTATCATGTCAGGTGCGTGTGTATCATGCTGGTGCGTGTGTATCATGTCAGGTGCATGTGTATCATGTCAGGTGCATGTGTATCATGTCAGGTGCGTGTGTATCATGTCAGGTGCGTGTGTATCATGTCAGGTGCATGTGTATCATGTCAGGTTCATGTGTATCATGTCAGGTGCATGTGTATCATGCTGCTGCATGTGTATCATGCTGCTGCATGTGTATCATGTCAAGTGCATGTGTATCATGTCAGGTGCATGTGTATCATGTCAGGTGCATGTGTACCATGCTGTTGCATGTGTATCATGTCAAATGCATGTGTATCGTGCCAGGTGCATGTGTATCATGTCAAGTGCATGTGTATCATGTCAGGTGCAAGGGTATCATGCTGGTGCGTGTATATCATGTCAGGTGCGTGTGTATCATGTCAAGTGCATGTGTATCATGTCAGGTGCATGTGTATCATGCTGCTGCATGTGTATCATGCTGCTGCATGTGTATCATGTCAAGTGCATGTGTATCATGTCAGGTGCATGTGTATCATGCTGGTGCGTGTATATCATGTCAGGTGCGTGTGTATCATGTCAGGTGCGTGTGTATCATGCTGGTGCGTGTGTATCATGTCAGGTGCGTGTGTATCATGTCAAGTGCATGTGTATCTTGCTGTTACATGTGTATCATGCTGGTGCGTGTATATCATGTCAGGTGCGTGTGTATCATGTCATTTGCGTGTGTATCATGTCAGGTGCGTGTGTATCATGTCAGGTGCATGTGTATCATGCTGCTGCATGTGTATAATGTCAAGTGCATGTGTATCATGTCAGGTGCATGTGTATCATGTCAAGTGCATGTGTATCATGTCAGTTGCATGTGTATCATGCTGCTGCATGTGTATCATGTCAAGTGCATGTGTATCATGTCAGGTGCATGTGTATCATGTCAAGTTCATGTGTATCATGTCAGGTGCATGTGTATCATGCTGCTGCATGTGTATCATGCTGCTGCATGTGTATCATGTCAAGTGCATGTGTATCATGTCAAGTGCATGTGTATCATGTCAGGTGCATGTGTATCATGTCAAGTGCATGTGTATCTTGCTGGTACATGTGTATCATGCTGGTGCGTGTATATCATGTCAGGTGCGTGTGTATCATGTCAGTTGTGTGTGTATCATGTCAGGTGCGTGTGTATCATGTCAGGTGCGTGTGTATCATGTCAAGTGCATGTGTATCATGTCAGGTGCATGTGTACCATGCTGTTGCATGTGTATCATGTCAAATGCATGTGTATCATGCCAGGTGCATGTGTATCATGTCAAGTGCATGTGTATCATGTCAGGTGCATGGGTATCATGCTGGTGCGCGTGTATCATTTCAGGTCCGTGTGTATCATGTCAGGTGCGTGTGTATCATGCTGG
This sequence comes from Microtus oregoni, assembly GCF_018167655.1. Lineage (NCBI taxonomy): Eukaryota > Metazoa > Chordata > Mammalia > Rodentia > Cricetidae > Microtus > Microtus oregoni. The sequence continues at coordinate 58,269 of NW_024544840.1, read as the reverse complement.
TGCGTGTATATCATGTCAGGTGCGTGTGTATCATGTCAGGTGCATTTGTATCATGCTGGTGCGTGTGTATCATGTCAGGTGCATGTGTATCATGTCAGGTGCGTGTGTATCATGCTGGTGGGTGTGTATCATGTCAAGTGCATGTGTATCATGTCAGGTGCATGTATATCATGTCAAGTGCATGTGTATCATGTCAGGTGCATGTGTATCATGCTGCTGCATGTGTATCATGCTGCTGCGTGTGTATCATGCTGCTGCATGTGTATCATGTCAACTGCATGTGTATCATGTCAGGTGCATGTGTATAATGTCAAGTGCATGTGTATCTTGCTGGTACATGTGTATCATGCTGGTGCGTGTATATCATGTCGGGTGCGTGTGTATCATGTCAGGTGCGTGTGAATCATGTCAGGTGCATGTGTATCATGTCAGGTGCGTGTGTATCATGTCAGGTGCGTGTGTATCATGCTGGTGCATACGTATCATGTCAAGTGCATGTGTATGATGTGAGGTGCATGTGTATCATGTCAAGTGCATGTGTATCATGTCAGGTGCATGTGTATCATGCTGCTGCATGTGTATCATGTCAAGTGCATGTGTATCATGTCAGGTGCATGTTTATCATGTCAAGTGCATGTGTATCATGTCAGGGGCAGGTGTATCATGCTGGTGCGTGTATATCATGTCAGGTGCGTGTGTATCATGTCAGGTGCGTGTGTATCATGTCAGGTGCGTGTGTATCATGTCAGGTGCATGTGTATCATGCTGGTGCATGTGTATCATGTCAGGTGCGTGTGTATCATGTCAGGTGCGTGTGTATCATGCTGGTGCATGTGTATCATGTCAGGTGCGTGTGTATGATGTGAGGTGCATGTGTATCATGTCAAGTGCATGTGTATCATGTCAGGTGCATGTGTATCATGCTGCTGCATGTGTATCATGTCAAGTGCATGTGTATCATGTCAGGTGCATGTGTATCATGCTGCTGCATGTGTATCATGTCAAGTGCATGTGTATCATGTCAGGTGCATGTGTATCATGTCAAGTGCATGTGTATCATGTCAGGGGCAGGTGTATCATGCTGGTGCGTGTATATCATGTCAGGTGCGTGTGTATCATGTCAGGTGCGTGTGTATCATGCTGGTGCGTGTGTATCATGTCAGGTGCGTGTGTTCCATGTCAGGTGCATGTGTATCATGCTGCTGCATGTGTATAATGTCAAGTGCATGTGTATCATGTCAGGTGCATGTGTATCATGTCAAGTGCATGTGTATCATGTCAGGTGCATGTGTATCATGCTGGTGCGTGTATATCATGTCAGGTGCGTGTGTATCATGTCAGGTGTGTGTGTATCATGCTGGTGCGTGTGTATCATGTCAGGTGCATGTGTATCATGTCAGGTGCATGTGTATCATGCTGGTGCATATGTATCATGTCAAGTGCATGTGTATCATGTCAGGTGCATGTGTATCATATCAAGTTCATGTGTATCATGTCAGGTGCATGTGTATCATGCTGCTGCATGTGTATCATGCTGCTGCATGTGTATCATGTCAAGTGCATGTGTATCATGTCAGGTGCATGTGTATCATGTCAGGTGCATGTGTATCAAGTCAAGTGCACGTGTATCATGTCAGGTGCATGTGTACCATGCTGCTGCATGTGTATCATGTCAAATGCATGTGTATCATGCCAGGTGCATGTGTATCATGTCAAGTGCATGTGTATCATGTCAGGTGCATGTGTATCATGTCAAGTGCATGTGTATCTTGCTGTAACATGTGTATCATGCTGGTGCGTGTATATCATGTCAGGTGCGTGTGTATCATGTCAGGTGCGTGTGTATCATGTCAGGTGCGTGTGTATCATGTAAGGTGCGTGTGTATCATGCCGGGTGCATGTGTATCATGCTGCTGCATGTGTATAATGTCAAGTGCATGTGTATCATGTCAGGTGCATGTGTATCATGTCAAGTGCATGTGTATCATGTCAGGTGCATGTGTATCATGCTGGTGCGTGTATATCATGACAGGTGCGTGTGTATCATGTCAGGTGCGTGTGTATCATGTCAGGTGCTTGTGTATCATGTCAGGTGCATGTGTATCATGCTGGTGCGTGTATATCATGTCAGGTGCGTGTGTATCATGTCAGGTGCGTGTGTATCATGCTGGTGCATGTGTATCATGTCAGGTGCGTGTGTATCATGTCAGGTGCGTGTGTATCATGCTGGTGCATGTGTATCATTTCAAGTGCATGTGTATCATGTCAGGTGCATGTGTATCATGTCAAGTGCATGTGTATCATGTCAGGTGCATGTGTATCATGCTGGTGCGTGTATATCATGTCAGGTGCGTGTGTATCATGTCAGGTGCGTGTGTATCATGCTGGTGCGTGTGTATCATGTCAGGTGCGTGTGTTCCATGTCAGGTGCATGTGTATCATGCTGCTGCATGTGTATAATGTCAAGTGCATGTGTATCATATCAGGTGCATGTGTATCATGTCAAGTGCATGTGTATCATGTCAGGTGCATGTGTATCATGCTGGTGCGTGTATACCATGTCAGGTGCGTGTGTATCATGTCAGGTGCGTGTGTATCATGCTGGTGCGTGTGTATCATGTCAGGTGCATGTGTATCATGTCAGGTGCATGTGTATCATGTCAGGTGCGTGTGTATCATGTCAGGTGCGTGTGTATCATGTCAGGTGCATGTGTATCATGTCAGGTTCATGTGTATCATGTCAGGTGCATGTGTATCATGCTGCTGCATGTGTATCATGCTGCTGCATGTGTATCATGTCAAGTGCATGTGTATCATGTCAGGTGCATGTGTATCATGTCAGGTGCATGTGTACCATGCTGTTGCATGTGTATCATGTCAAATGCATGTGTATCGTGCCAGGTGCATGTGTATCATGTCAAGTGCATGTGTATCATGTCAGGTGCATGGGTATCATGCTGGTGCGTGTATATCATGTCAGGTGCGTGTGTATCATGTCAAGTGCATGTGTATCATGTCAGGTGCATGTGTATCATGCTGCTGCATGTGTATCATGCTGCTGCATGTGTATCATGTCAAGTGCATGTGTATCATGTCAGGTGCATGTGTATCATGCTGGTGCGTGTATATCATGTCAGGTGCGTGTGTATCATGTCAGGTGCGTGTGTATCATGCTGGTGCGTGTGTATCATGTCAGGTGCGTGTGTATCATGTCAAGTGCATGTGTATCTTGCTGTTACATGTGTATCATGCTGGTGCGTGTATATCATGTCAGGTGCGTGTGTATCATGTCATTTGCGTGTGTATCATGTCAGGTGCGTGTGTATCATGTCAGGTGCATGTGTATCATGCTGCTGCATGTGTATAATGTCAAGTGCATGTGTATCATGTCAGGTGCATGTGTATCATGTCAAGTGCATGTGTATCATGTCAGTTGCATGTGTATCATGCTGCTGCATGTGTATCATGTCAAGTGCATGTGTATCATGTCACGTGCATGTGTATCATGTCAAGTTCATGTGTATCATGTCAGGTGCATGTGTATCATGCTGCTGCATGTGTATCATGCTGCTGCATGTGTATCATGTCAAGTGCATGTGTATCATGTCAGGTGCATGTGTATCATGTCAAGTGCATGTGTATCTTGCTGGAACATGTGTATCATGCTGGTGCGTGTATATCATGTCAGGTGCGTGTGTATCATGTCAGTTGTGTGTGTATCATGTCAGGTGCGTGTGTATCATGTCAGGTGCGTGTGTATCATGTCAAGTGCATGTGTATCATGTCAGGTGCATGTGTAACATGCTGTTGCATGTGTATCATGTCAAATGCATGTGTATCTTGCCAGGTGCATGTGTATCATGTCAAGTGCATGTGTATCATGTCAGGTGCATGGGTATCATGCTGGTGCGCGTGTATCATTTCAGGTCCGTGTGTATCATGTCAGGTGCGTGTGTATCATGCTGGTGCGTGTATATCATGTCAGGTGCGTGTGTATCATGTCAGGTGCATTTGTATCATGCTGGTGCGTGTGTATCATGTCAGGTGCATGTGTATCATGTCAGGTGCGTGTGTATCATGTCAGGTGCGTGTGTATCATGTCAAGTGCATGTGTATCTTGCTGTTACATGTGTATCATGCTGGTGCGTGTATATCATGTCAGGTGCGTGTGTATCATGTCATTTGCGTGTGTATCATGTCAGGTGCGTGTGTATCATGTCAGGTGCATGTGTATCATGCTGCTGCATGTGTATAATGTCAAGTGCATGTGTATCATGTCAGGTGCATGTGTATCATGTCAAGTGCATGTGTATCATGTCAGTTGCATGTGTATCATGCTGCTGCATGTGTATCATGTCAAGTGCATGTGTATCTTGCTGGTACATGTGTATCATGCTGGTGCGTGTATATCATGTCGGGTGCGTGTGTATCATGTCAGGTGCGTGTGTATCATGTCAGGTGCATGTGTATCATGTCAGGTGCGTGTGTATCATGTCAGGTGCATGTGTATCATGCTGGTGCATACGTATCATGTCAAGTGCATGTGTATGATGTGAGGTGCATGTGTATCATGTCAAGTGCATGTGTATCATGTCAGGTGCATGTGTATCATGCTGCTGCATGTGTATCATGTCAAGTGCATGTGTATCATGTCAGGTGCATGTGTATCATGTCAAGTGCATGTGTATCATGTCAGGGGCAGGTGTATCATGCTGGTGCGTGTATATCATGTCAGGTGCGTGTGTATCATGTCAGGTGCGTGTGTATCATGTCAGGTGCATGTGTATCATGCTGGTGCGTGTATATCATGTCAGGTGCGTGTGTATCATGTCAGGTGCATGTGTATCATGCTGGTGCGTGTATATCATGTCAGGTGCGTGTGTATCATGTCAGGTGCGTGTGTATCATGCTGGTGCATGTGTATCATGTCAGGTGCGTGTATATCATGTCAGGTGCGTGTGTATCATGCTGGTGCATGTGTATCATGTCAAGTGCATGTGTATCATGTCAGGTGCATGTGTATCATGTCAAGTGCATGTGTATCATGTCAGGTGCATGTGTATCATGCTGGTGCGTGTATATCATGTCAGGTGCGTGTGTATCATGTCAGGTGCGTGTGTATCATGCTGGTGCGTGTGTATCATGTCAGGTGCGTGTGTTCCATGTCAGGTGCATGTGTATCATGCTGCTGCATGTGTATAATGTCAAGTGCATGTGTATCATGTCAGGTGCATGTGTATCATGTCAAGTGCATGTGTATCATGTCAGGTGCATGTGTATCATGCTGGTGCGTGTATATCATGTCAGGTGCGTGTGTATCATGTCAGGTGCGTGTGTATCATGCTGGTGCGTGTGTATCATGTCAGGTGCATGTGTATCATGTCAGGTGCATGTGTATCATGCTGGTGCATATGTATCATGTCAAGTGCATGTGTATCATGTCAGGTGCATGTGTATCATGTCAAGTTCATGTGTATCATGTCAGGTGCATGTGTATCATCCTGCTGCATGTGTATCATGCTGCTGCATGTGTATCATGTCAAGTGCATGTGTATCATGTCAGGTGCATGTGTATCATGTCAGGTGCATGTGTATCAAGTCAAGTGCACGTGTATCATGTCAGGTGCATGTGTACCATGCTGCTGCATGTGTATCATGTCAAATGCATGTGTATCATGCCAGGTGCATGTGTATCATGTCAAGTGCATGTGTATCATGTCAGGTGCATGTGTATCATGTCAAGTGCATGTGTATCTTGCTGTAACATGTGTATCATGCTGGTGCGTGTATATCATGTCAGGTGCGTGTGTATCATGTCAGGTGCGTGTGTATCATGTCAGGTGCGTGTGTATCATGTCAGGTGCGTGTGTATCATGTCAGGTGCATGTGTATCATGCTGCTGCATGTGTATAATGTCAAGTGCATGTGTATCATGTCAGGTGCATGTGTATCATGTCAAGTGCATGTGTATCATGTCAGGTGCATGTGTATCATGCTGGTGCGTGTATATCATGTCAGGTGCGTGTGTATCATGTCAGGTGCGTGTGTATCATGCTGGTGCGTGTGTATCATGTCAGGTGCGTGTGTATCATGTCAGGTGCATGTGTATCATGCTGGTGCATATGTATCATGTCAAGTGCATGTGTATCATGTCAGGTGCATGTGTATCATGTCAAGTTCATGTGTATCATGTTAGGTGCATGTGTATCATGCTGCTGCATGTGTATCATGCTGCTGCATGTGTATCATGCTGCTGCATGTGTATCATGTCAAGTGCATGTGTATCATGTCAGGTGCATGTGTATCATGTCAAGTGCATGTGTATCTTGCTGGTACATGTGTATCATGCTGGTGCGTGTATATCATGTCAGGTGCGTGTGTATCATGTCAGGTGCGTGTGTATCATGCTGGTGCGTGTGTATCATGTCAGGTGCGTGTGTATCATGTCAGGTGCGTGTGTATCATGCTGGTGCGTGTGTATCATGTCAGGTGCGTGTGTATCATGTCAGGTGCATGTGTATCATGCTGGTGCATGTGTATCATTTTAGGTGCGTGTGTATCATGTCAGGTGCGTGTGTATCATGTCAAGTGCATGTGTATCATGTCAGGTGCATGTGTACCATGCTGTTGCATGTGTATCATGTCAAATGCATGTGTATCATGCCAGGTGCATGTGTATCATGTCAAGTGCATGTGTATCATGTCAGGTGCATGGGTATCATGCTGGTGCGTGTATATCATGTCAGGTGCGTGTGTATCATGTCAGGTGCGTGTGTATCATGCTGGTGCGCGTGTATCATTTCAGGTCCGTGTGTATCATGTCAGGTGCGTGTGTATCATGCTGGTGCGTGTATATCATGTCAGGTGCGTGTGTATCATGTCAGGTGCGTTTGTATCATGCTGGTGCGTGTGTATCATGTCAGGTGCGTGTGTATCATGTCAGGTGCGTGTGTATCATGCTGGTGGGTGTGTATCATGTCAAGTGCATGTGTATCATGTCAGGTGCATGTGTATCATGTCAAGTGCATGTGTATCATGTCAGGTGCATGTGTATCATGTCAAGTTCATGTGTATCATGTTAGGTGCATGTGTATCATGCTGCTGCATGTGTATAATGCTGCTGCATGTGTATCATGCTGCTGCATGTGTATCATGTCAAGTGCATGTGTATCATGTCAGGTGCATGTGTATCATGTCAAGTGCATGTGTATCTTGCTGGTACATGTGTATCATGCTGGTGCGTGTATATCATGTCAGGTGCGTGTGTATCATGTCAGGTGTGTGTGTATCATGTCAGGTGCGTGTGTATCATGTCATGTGCGTGTGTATCATGTCAGGTGCATGTGTATCATGTCAGGTGCATGTGTATCATGTCAGGTGCGTGTGTATCATGTCAAGTGCATGTGTATCATGTCAGGTGCATGTGTACCATGCTGTTGCATGTGTATCATGTCAAATGCATGTGTATCATGCCAGGTGCATGTGTATCATGTCAAGTGCATGTGTATCATGTCAGGTGCATGTGTATCATGCTGGTGCGTGTATATCATGTCAGGTGCGTGTGTATCATGTCAGGTGCGTGTGTATCATGCTGGTGCGTGTGTATCATTTCAGGTGCGTGTGTATCATGTCAGGTGCGTGTGTATCATGCTGGTGCGTGTATATCATGTCAGTTGCGTGTGTATCATGCCAGGTGCATGTGTATCATGTCAAGTGCATGTTTATCATTTCAGGTGCATGTGTATCATGTCAAGTGCATGTGTATCTTGCTGGTACATGTGTATCATGCTGGTGCGTGTATATCATTTCAGGTGCGTGTGTATCATGTCAGGTGCGTGTGTATCATGTCAGGTGCGTGTGTATCATGTCAGGTGCGTGTGGATCATGTCAGGTGCATGTGTATCATGTCAGGTGCATGTGGATAATATCAGGTGCATGTGTATCATGCTGCTGCATCTGTATCATGTCAAGTGCATGTGTATCATGTCAGGTGCATGTGTATCATGTCAAGTGCATGTGTATCATGTCAGGTGCATGTGTATCATATCAAGTGCATGTGTATCTTGCTGGTACATGTGTATCATGCTGGTGCGTGTATATCATGTCAGGTGCGTGTGTATCATGTCAGTTGTGTGTGTATCATGTCAGGTGCGTGTGTATCATGTCAGGTGCGTGTGTATCATGTCATGTGCATGTGCATCATGTCAGGTGCATTGTATCATGTCAGGTGCGTGTGTATCATGTCAAGTGCATGTGTATCATGTCAGGTGCATGTGTACCATGCTGTTGCATGTGTATCATGTCAAATGCATGTGTATCATGCCAGGTGCATGTGTATCATGTCAAGTGCATGTGTATCATGTCAGGTGCATGGGTATCATGCTGGTGCGTGTATATCATGTCAGGTGCGTGTGTATCATGTCAGGTGCGTGTGTATCATGCTGGTGCGCGTGTATCATTTCAGGTCCGTGTGTATCATGTCAGGTGCGTGTGTATCATGCTGGTGCGTGTATATCATGTCAGGTGCGTGTGTATCATGTCAGGTGCATTTGTATCATGCTGGTGCGTGTGTATCATGTCAGGTGCATGTGTATCATGTCAGGTGCGTGTGTATCATGCTGGTGGGTGTGTATCATGTCAAGTGCATGTGTATCATGTCAGGTGCATGTATATCATGTCAAGTGCATGTGTATCATGTCAGGTGCATGTGTATCATGCTGCTGCATGTGTATCATGCTGCTGCGTGTGTATCATGCTGCTGCATGTGTATCATGTCAACTGCATGTGTATCATGTCAGGTGCATGTGTATAATGTCAAGTGCATGTGTATCTTGCTGGTACATGTGTATCATGCTGGTGCGTGTATATCATGTCGGGTGCGTGTGTATCATGTCAGGTGCGTGTGAATCATGTCAGGTGCATGTGTATCATGTCAGGTGCGTGTGTATCATGTCAGGTGCGTGTGTATCATGCTGGTGCATACGTATCATGTCAAGTGCATGTGTATGATGTGAGGTGCATGTGTATCATGTCAAGTGCATGTGTATCATGTCAGGTGCATGTGTATCATGCTGCTGCATGTGTATCATGTCAAGTGCATGTGTATCATGTCAGGTGCATGTGTATCATGTCAAGTGCATGTGTATCATGTCAGGGGCAGGTGTATCATGCTGGTGCGTGTATATCATGTCAGGTGTGTGTGTATCATGTCAGGTGCGTGTGTATCATGTCAGGTGCGTGTGTATCATGTCAGGTGCATGTGTATCATGCTGCTGCATGTGTATCATGTCAAGTGCATGTGTATCATGTCAGGTGCATGTGTATCATGCTGCTGCATGTGTATCATGTCAAGTGCATGTGTATCATGTCAGGTGCATGTGTATCATGTCAAGTGCATGTGTATAATGTCAGGGGCAGGTGTATCATGCTGGTGCGTGTATATCATGTCAGGTGCGTGTGTATCATGTCAGGTGCGTGTGTATCATGCTGGTGCGTGTGTATCATGTCAGGTGCGTGTGTTCCATGTCAGGTGCATGTGTATCATGCTGCTGCATATGTATAATGTCAAGTGCATGTGTATCATGTCAGGTGCATGTGTATCATGTCAAGTGCATGTGTATCATGTCAGGTGCATGTGTATCATGCTGGTGCGTGTATATCATGTCAGGTGCGTGTGTATCATGTCAGGTGCGTGTGTATCATGCTGGTGCGTGTGTATCATGTCAGGTGCGTGTGTATCATGTCAGGTGCGTGTGTATCATGCTGGTGCGTGTGTATCATGTCAGGTGCGTGTGTATCATGTCAAGTGCATGTGTATCTTGCTGTTACATGTGTATCATGCTGGTGCGTGTATATCATGTCAGGTGCGTGTGTATCATGTCAGTTGTGTGTGTATCATGTCAGGTGCGTGTGTATCATGTCAGGTGCGTGTGTATCATGTCAGGTGCATGTGCATCATGTCAGGTGCATTGTATCATGTCAGGTGCGTGTGTATCATGTCAAGTGCATGTGTATCATGTCAGGTGCATGTGTACCATGCTGTTGCATGTGTATCATGTCAAATGCATGTGTATCATGCCAGGTGCATGTGTATCATGTCAAGTGCATGTGTATCATGTCAGGTGCATGGGTATCATGCTGGTGCGTGTATATCAAGTCAGGTGCGTGTGTATCATGTCAGGTGCGTGTGTATCATGCTGGTGCGCGTGTATCATTTCAGGTCCGTGTGTATCATGTCAGGTGCGTGTGTATCATGCTGGTGCGTGTATATCATGTCAGGTGCGTGTGTATCATGTCAGGTGCATTTGTATCATGCTGGTGCGTGTGTATCATGTCAGGTGCATGTGTATCATGTCAGGTGCGTGTGTATCATGCTGGTGGGTGTGTATCATGTCAAGTGCATGTGTATCATGTCAGGTGCATGTATATCATGTCAAGTGCATGTGTATCATGTCAGGTGCATGTGTATCATGCTGCTGCATGTGTATCATGCTGCTGCGTGTGTATCATGCTGCTGCATGTGTATCATGTCAACTGCATGTGTATCATGTCAGGTGCATGTGTATAATGTCAAGTGCATGTGTATCTTGCTGGTACATGTGTATCATGCTGGTGCGTGTATATCATGTCGGGTGCGTGTGTATCATGTCAGGTGCGTGTGAATCATGTCAGGTGCATGTGTATCATGTCAGGTGCGTGTGTATCATGTCAGGTGCGTGTGTATCATGCTGGTGCATACGTATCATGTCAAGTGCATGTGTATGATGTGAGGTGCATGTGTATCATGTCAAGTGCATGTGTATCATGTCAGGTGCATGTGTATCATGCTGCTGCATGTGTATCATGTGAAGTGCATGTGTATCATGTCAGGTGCATGTGTATCATGTCAAGTGCATGTGTATCATGTCAGGGGCAGGTGTATCATGCTGGTGCGTGTATATCATGTCAGGTGCGTGTGTATCATGTCAGGTGCGTGTGTATCATGTCAGGTGCGTGTGTATCATGTCAGGTGCATGTGTATCATGCTGGTGCCTGTATATCATGTCAGGTGCGTGTGTATCATGTCAGGTGCGTGTGTATCATGCTGGTGCATGTGTATCATGTCAGGTGCGTGTGTATCATGTCAGGTGCGTGTGTATCATGCTGGTGCATGTGTATCATGTCAAGTGCATGTGTATGATGTGAGGTGCATGTGTATCATGTCAAGTGCATGTGTATCATGTCAGGTGCATGTGTATCATGCTGCTGCATGTGTATCATGTCAAGTGCATGTGTATCATGTCAGGTGCATGTGTATCATGCTGCTGCATGTGTATCATGTCAAGTGCATGTGTATCATGTCAGGTGCATGTGTATCATGTCAAGTGCATGTGTATAATGTCAGGGGCAGGTGTATCATGCTGGTGCGTGTATATCATGTCAGGTGCGTGTGTATCATGTCAGGTGCGTGTGTATCATGCTGGTGCGTGTGTATCATGTCAGGTGCGTGTGTTCCATGTCAGGTGCATGTGTATCATGCTGCTGCATGTGTATAATGTCAAGTGCATGTGTATCATGTCAGGTGCATGTGTATCATGTCAAGTGCATGTGTATCATGTCAGGTGCATGTGTATCATGCTGGTGCGTGTATATCATGTCAGGTGCGTGTGTATCATGTCAGGTGCGTGTGTATCATGCTGGTGCGTGTGTATCATGTCAGGTGCGTGTGTATCATGTCAGGTGCGTGTGTATCATGCTGGTGCGTGTGTATCATGTCAGGTGCGTGTGTATCATGTCAAGTGCATGTGTATCTTGCTGTTACATGTGTATCATGCTGGTGCGTGTATATCATGTCAGGTGCGTGTGTATCATGTCAGGTGCGTGTGTATCATGTCATTTGCGTGTGTATCATGTCAGGTGCGTGTGTATCATGTCAGGTGCATGTGTATCATGCTGCTGCATGTGTATAATGTCAAGTGCATGTGTATCATGTCAGGTGCATGTGTATCATGTCAAGTGCATGTGTATCATGTCAGGTGCATGTGTATCATGCTGGTGCGTGTATATCATGTCAGGTGCGTGTGTATCATGTCAGGTGCGTGTGTATCATGCTGGTGCGTGTGTATCATGTCAGGTGCGTGTGTATCATGTCAGGTGCATGTGTATCATGCTGGTGCATATGTATCATGTCAAGTGCATGTGTATCATGTCAAGTGCATGTGTATCATGTCAGGTGCATGTGTATCATGTCAAGTTCATGTGTATCATGTCAGGTGCATGTGTATCATGCTGCTGCATGTGTATCATGTCAAGTGCATGTGTATCATGTCAGGTGCATGTGTATCATGTCAAGTGCATGTGTATCTTGCTGGTACATGTGTATCATGCTGGTGCGTGTATATCATGTCAGGTGCGTGTGTATCATGTCAGGTGTGTGTGTATCATGTCAGGTGCGTGTGTATCATGTCAAGTGCATGTGTATCATGTCAGGTGCATGTGTACCATGCTGTTGCATGTGTATCATGTCAAATGCATGTGTATCATGCCAGGTGCATGTGTATCATGTCAAGTGCATGTGTATCATGTCAGGTGCATGGGTATCATGCTGGTGCGTGTATATCATGTCAGGTGCGTGTGTATCATGTCAGGTGCGTGTGTATCATGCTGGTGCGCGTGTATCATTTCAGGTCCGTGTGTATCATGTCAGGTGCGTGTGTATCATGCTGGTGCGTGTATATCATGTCAGGTGCGTGTGTATCATGTCAGGTGCATTTGTATCATGCTGGTGCGTGTGTATCATGTCAGGTGCGTGTGTATCATGTCAGGTGCGTGTGTATCATGCTGGTGGGTGTGTATCATGTCAAGTGCATGTGTATCATGTCAGGTGCATGTGTATCATGTCAAGTGCATGTGTATCATGTCAGGTGCATGTGTATCATGTCAAGTTCATGTGTATCATGTTAGGTGCATGTGTATCATGCTGCTGCATGTGTATCATGCTGCTGCATGTGTATCATGCTGCTGCATGTGTATCATGTCAAGTGCATGTGTATCATGTCAGGTGCATGTGTATCATGTCAAGTGCATGTGTATCTTGCTGGTACATGTGTATCATGCTGGTGCGTGTATATCATGTCAGGTGCGTGTGTATCATGTCAGGTGTGTGTGTATCATGTCAGGTGCGTGTGTATCATGTCATGTGCGTGTGTATCATGTCAGGTGCATGTGTATCATGTCAGGTGCATGTGTATCATGTCAGGTGCGTGTGTATCATGTCAAGTGCATGTGTATCATGTCAAGTGCATGTGTATCATGTCAGGTGCATGTGTATCATGCTGGTGCGTGTGTATCATTTCAGGTGCGTGTGTATCATGTCAGGTGCGTGTGTATCATGCTGGTGCGTGTATATCATGTCAGTTGCGTGTGTATCATGCCAGGTGCATGTGTATCATGTCAAGTGCATGTGTATCATTTCAGGTGCATGTGTATCATGTCAAGTGCATGTGTATCTTGCTGGTACATGTGTATCATGCTGGTGCGTGTATATCATTTCAGGTGCGTGTGTATCATGTCAGGTGCGTGTGTATCATGTCAGGTGCGTGTGTATCATGTCAGGTGCGTGTGGATCATGTCAGGTGCATGTGTATCATGTCAGGTGCATGTGGATAATATCAGGTGCATGTGTATCATGCTGCTGTATCTGTATCATGTCAAGTGCATGTGTATCATGTCAGGTGCATGTGTATCATGTCAAGTGCATGTGTATCATGTCAGGTGCATGTGTATCATGTCAAGTGCATGTGTATCTTGCTGGTACATGTGTATCATGCTGGTGCGTGTATATCATGTCAGGTGCGTGTGTATCATGTCAGTTGTGTGTGTATCATGTCAGGTGCGTGTGTATCATGTCACGTGCGTGTGTATCATGTCAGGTGCATGTGCATCATGTCAGGTGCATTGTATCATGTCAGGTGCGTGTGTATCATGTCAAGTGCATGTGTATCATGTCAGGTGCATGTGTACCATGCTGTTGCATGTGTATCATGTCAAATGCATGTGTATCATGCCAGGTGCATGTGTATCATGTCAAGTGCATGTGTATCATGTCAGGTGCATGGGTATCATGCTGGTGCGTGTATATCATGTCAGGTGCGTGTGTATCATGTCAGGTGCGTGTGTATCATGCTGGTGCGCGTGTATCATTTCAGGTCCGTGTGTATCATGTCAGGTGCGTGTGTATCATGCTGGTGCGTGTATATCATGTCAGGTGCGTGTGTATCATGTCAGGTGCATTTGTATCATGCTGGTGCGTGTGTATCATGTCAGGTGCATGTGTATCATGTCAGGTGCGTGTGTATCATGCTGGTGGGTGTGTATCATGTCAAGTGCATGTGTATCATGTCAGGTGCATGTATATCATGTCAAGTGCATGTGTATCATGTCAGGTGCATGTGTATCATGCTGCTGCATGTGTATCATGCTGCTGCGTGTGTATCATGCTGCTGCATGTGTATCATGTCAACTGCATGTGTATCATGTCAGGTGCATGTGTATAATGTCAAGTGCATGTGTATCTTGCTGGTACATGTGTATCATGCTGGTGCGTGTATATCATGTCGGGTGCGTGTGTATCATGTCAGGTGCGTGTGAATCATGTCAGGTGCATGTGTATCATGTCAGGTGCGTGTGTATCATGTCAGGTGCGTGTGTATCATGCTGGTGCATACGTATCATGTCAAGTGCATGTGTATGATGTGAGGTGCATGTGTATCATGTCAAGTGCATGTGTATCATGTCAGGTGCATGTGTATCATGCTGCTGCATGTGTATCATGTCAAGTGCATGTGTATCATGTCAGGTGCATGTGTATCATGTCAAGTGCATGTGTATCATGTCAGGGGCAGGTGTATCATGCTGGTGCGTGTATATCATGTCAGGTGCGTGTGTATCATGTCAGGTGCGTGTGTATCATGTCAGGTGCGTGTGTATCATGTCAGGTGCATGTGTATCATGCTGGTGCCTGTATATCATGTCAGGTGCGTGTGTATCATGTCAGGTGCGTGTGTATCATGCTGGTGCATGTGTATCATGTCAGGTGCGTGTGTATCATGTCAGGTGCGTGTGTATCATGCTGGTGCATGTGTATCATGTCAAGTGCATGTGTATGATGTGAGGTGCATGTGTATCATGTCAAGTGCATGTGTATCATGTCAGGTGCATGTGTATCATGCTGCTGCATGTGTATCATGTCAAGTGCATGTGTATCATGTCAGGTGCATGTGTATCATGCTGCTGCATGTGTATCATGTCAAGTGCATGTGTATCATGTCAGGTGCATGTTTATCATGTCAAGTGCATGTGTATCATGTCAGGGGCAGGTGTATCATGCTGGTGCGTGTATATCATGTCAGGTGCGTGTGTATCATGTCAGGTGCGTGTGTATCATGCTGGTGCGTGTGTATCATGTCAGGTGCGTGTGTTCCATGTCAGGTGCATGTGTATCATGCTGCTGCATGTGTATAATGTCAAGTGCATGTGTATCATGTCAGGTGCATGTGTATCATGTCAAGTGCATGTGTATCATGTCAGGTGCATGTGTATCATGCTGGTGCGTGTATATCATGTCAGGTGCGTGTGTATCATGTCAGGTGCGTGTGTATCATGCTGGTGCGTGTGTATCATGTCAGGTGCGTGTGTATCATGTCAGGTGCGTGTGTATCATGCTGGTGCGTGTGTATCATGTCAGGTGCGTGTGTATCATGTCAAGTGCATGTGTATCTTGCTGTTACATGTGTATCATGCTGGTGCGTGTATATCATGTCAGGTGCGTGTGTATCATGTCAGGTGCGTGTGTATGATGTCATTTGCGTGTGTATCATGTCAGGTGCGTGTGTATCATGTCAGGTGCATGTGTATCATGCTGCTGCATGTGTATAATGTCAAGTGCATGTGTATCATGTCAGGTGCATGTGTATCATGTCAAGTGCATGTGTATCATGTCAGGTGCATGTGTATCATGCTGGTGCGTGTATATCATGTCAGGTGCGTGTGTATCATGTCAGGTGCGTGTGTATCATGCTGGTGCGTGTGTATCATGTCAGGTGCGTGTGTATCATGTCAGGTGCATGTGTATCATGCTGGTGCATATGTATCATGTCAAGTGCATGTGTATCATGTCAAGTGCATGTGTATCATGTCAGGTGCATGTGTATCATGTCAAGTTCATGTGTGTCATGTCAGGTGCATGTGTATCATGCTGCTGCATGTGTATCATGCTGCTGCATGTGTATCATGCTGCTGCATGTGTATCATGTCAAGTGCATGTGTATCATGTCAGGTGCATGTGTATCATGTCAAGTGCATGTGTATCTTGCTGGTACATGTGTATCATGCTGGTGCGTGTATATCATGTCAGGTGCGTGTGTATCATGTCAGGTGTGTGTGTATCATGTCAGGTGCGTGTGTATCATGTCAAGTGCATGTGTATCATGTCAGGTGCATGTGTACCATGCTGTTGCATGTGTATCATGTCAAATGCATGTGTATCATGCCAGGTGCATCTGTATCATGTCAAGTGCATGTGTATCATGTCAGGTGCATGGGTATCATGCTGGTGCGTGTATATCATGTCAGGTGCGTGTGTATCATGTCAGGTGCGTGTGTATCATGCTGGTGCGCGTGTATCATTTCAGGTCCGTGTGTATCATGTCAGGTGCGTGTGTATCATGCTGGTGCGTGTATATCATGTCAGGTGCGTGTGTATCATGTCAGGTGCATTTGTATCATGCTGGTGCGTGTGTATCATGTCAGGTGCGTGTGTATCATGTCAGGTGCGTGTGTATCATGCTGGTGCATACGTATCATGTCAAGTGCATGTGTATGATGTGAGGTGCATGTCTATCATGTCAAGTGCATGTGTATCATGTCAGGTGCATGTGTATCATGCTGCTGCATGTGTATCATGTCAAGTGCATGTGTATCATGTCAGGTGCATGTGTATCATGTCAAGTGCATGTGTATCATGTCAGGGGCAGGTGTATCATGCTGGTGCGTGTATATCATGTCAGGTGCGTGTGTATCATGTCAGGTGCGTGTGTATCATGTCAGGTGCTTGTGTATCATGTCAGGTGCATGTGTATCATGCTGGTGCGTGTATATCATGTCAGGTGCGTGTGTATCATGTCAGGTGCGTGTGTATCATGCTGGTGCATGTGTATCATGTCAGGTGCGTGTGTATCATGTCAGGTGCGTGTGTATCATGCTGGTGCATGTGTATCATGTCAAGTGCATGTGTATCATGTCAGGTGCATGTGTATCATGTCAAGTGCATGTGTATCATGTCAGGTGCATGTGTATCATGCTGGTGCGTGTATATCATGTCAGGTGCGTGTGTATCATGTCAGGTGCGTGTGTATCATGCTGGTGCGTGTGTATCATGTCAGGTGCGTGTGTTCCATGTCAGGTGCATGTGTATCATGCTGCTGCATGTGTATAATGTCAAGTGCATGTGTATCATATCAGGTGCATGTGTATCATGTCAAGTGCATGTGTATCATGTCAGGTGCATGTGTATCATGCTGGTGCGTGTATATCATGTCAGGTGCGTGTGTATCATGTCAGGTGCGTGTGTATCATGCTGGTGCGTGTGTATCATGTCAGGTGCATGTGTATCATGTCAGGTGCATGTGTATCATGTCAGGTGCGTGTGTATCATGTCAGGTGCGTGTGTATCATGTCAGGTGCATGTGTATCATGTCAGGTTCATGTGTATCATGTCAGGTGCATGTGTATCATGCTGCTGCATGTGTATCATGCTGCTGCATGTGTATCATGTCAAGTGCATGTGTATCATGTCAGGTGCATGTGTATCATGTCAGGTGCATGTGTACCATGCTGTTGCATGTGTATCATGTCAAATGCATGTGTATCGTGCCAGGTGCAAGTGTATCATGTCAAGTGCATGTGTATCATGTCAGGTGCATGGGTATCATGCTGGTGCGTGTATATCATGTCAGGTGCGTGTGTATCATGTCAAGTGCATGTGTATCATGTCAGGTGCATGTGTATCATGCTGCTGCATGTGTATCATGCTGCTGCATGTGTATCATGTCAAGTGCATGTGTATCATGTCAGGTGCATGTGTATCATGCTGGTGCGTGTATATCATGTCAGGTGCGTGTGTATCATGTCAGGTGCGTGTGTATCATGCTGGTGCATGTGTATCATGTCAGGTGCGTGTGTATCATGTCAGGTGCGTGTGTATCATGCTGGTGCATGTGTATCATGTCAGGTGCGTGTGTATCATGTCAGGTGCGTGTGTATCATGCTGGTGCATGTGTATCATGTCAAGTGCATGTGTATGATGTGAGGTGCATGTGTATCATGTCAAGTGCATGTGTATCATGTCAGGTGCATGTGTATCATGCTGCTGCATGTGTATCATGTCAAGTGCATGTGTATCATGTCAGGTGCATGTGTATCATGCTGCTGCATGTGTATCATGTCAAGTGCATGTGTATCATGTCAGGTGCATGTGTATCATGTCAAGTGCATGTGTATCATGTCAGGGGCAGGTGTATCATGCTGGTGCGTGTATATCATGTCAGGTGCGTGTGTATCATGTCAGGTGCGTGTGTATCATGCTGGTGCGTGTGTATCATGTCAGGTGCGTGTGTTCCATGTCAGGTGCATGTGTATCATGCTGCTGCATGTGTATAATGTCAAGTGCATGTGTATCATGTCAGGTGCATGTGTATCATGTCAAGTGCATGTGTATCATGTCAGGTGCATGTGTATCATGCTGGTGCGTGTATATCATGTCAGGTGCGTGTGTATCATGTCAGGTGCGTGTGTATCATGCTGGTGCGTGTGTATCATGTCAGGTGCATGTGTATCATGTCAGGTGCGTGTGTATCATGCTGGTGCGTGTGTATCATGTCAGGTGCGTGTGTATCATGTCAAGTGCATGTGTATCTTGCTGTTACATGTGTATCATGCTGGTGCGTGTATATCATGTCAGGTGCGTGTGTATCATGTCAGGTGCGTGTGTATCATGTCATTTGCGTGTGTATCATGTCAGGTGCGTGTGTATCATGTCAGGTGCATGTGTATCATGCTGCTGCATGTGTATAATGTCAAGTGCATGTGTATCATGTCAGGTGCATGTGTATCATGTCAAGTGCATGTGTATCATGTCAGGTGCATGTGTATCATGCTGGTGCGTGTATATCATGTCAGGTGCGTGTGTATCATGTCAGGTGCGTGTGTATCATGCTGGTGCGTGTGTATCATGTCAGGTGCGTGTGTATCATGTCAGGTGCATGTGTATCATGCTGGTGCATATGTATCATGTCAAGTGCATGTGTATCATGTCAAGTGCATGTGTATCATGTCAGGTGCATGTGTATCATGTCAAGTTCATGTGTGTCATGTCAGGTGCATGTGTATCATGCTGCTGCATGTGTATCATGCTGCTGCATGTGTATCATGCTGCTGCATGTGTATCATGTCAAGTGCATGTGTATCATGTCAGGTGCATGTGTATCATGTCAAGTGCATGTGTATCTTGCTGGTACATGTGTATCATGCTGGTGCGTGTATATCATGTCAGGTGCGTGTGTATCATGTCAGGTGTGTGTGTATCATGTCAGGTGCGTGTGTATCATGTCAAGTGCATGTGTATCATGTCAGGTGCATGTGTACCATGCTGTTGCATGTGTATCATGTCAAATGCATGTGTATCATGCCAGGTGCATCTGTATCATGTCAAGTGCATGTGTATCATGTCAGGTGCATGGGTATCATGGTGGTGCGTGTATATCATGTCAGGTGCGTGTGTATCATGTCAGGTGCGTGTGTATCATGCTGGTGCGCGTGTATCATTTCAGGTCCGTGTGTATCATGTCAGGTGCGTGTGTATCATGCTGGTGCGTGTATATCATGTCAGGTGCGTGTGTATCATGTCAGGTGCATTTGTATCATGCTGGTGCGTGTGTATCATGTCAGGTGCGTGTGTATCATGTCAGGTGCGTGTGTATCATGCTGGTGGGTGTGTATCATGTCAAGTGCATGTGTATCATGTCAGGTGCATGTGTATAATGTCAAGTGCATGTGTATCTTGCTGGTACATGTGTATCATGCTGGTGCGTGTATATCATGTCGGGTGCGTGTGTATCATGTCAGGTGCGTGTGTATCATGTCAGGTGCGTGTGTATCATGCTGGTGCATACGTATCATGTCAAGTGCATGTGTATGATGTGAGGTGCATGTCTATCATGTCAAGTGCATGTGTATCATGTCAGGTGCATGTGTATCATGCTGCTGCATGTGTATCATGTCAAGTGCATGTGTATCATGTCAGGTGCATGTGTATCATGTCAAGTGCATGTGTATCATGTCAGGGGCAGGTGTATCATGCTGGTGCGTGTATATCATGTCAGGTGCGTGTGTATCATGTCAGGTGCGTGTGTATCATGTCAGGTGCTTGTGTATCATGTCAGGTGCATGTGTATCATGCTGGTGCGTGTATATCATGTCAGGTGCGTGTGTATCATGTCAGGTGCGTGTGTATCATGCTGGTGCATGTGTATCATGTCAGGTGCGTGTGTATCATGTCAGGTGCGTGTGTATCATGCTGGTGCATGTGTATCATGTCAAGTGCATGTGTATCATGTCAGGTGCATGTGTATCATGTCAAGTGCATGTGTATCATGTCAGGTGCATGTGTATCATGCTGGTGCGTGTATATCATGTCAGGTGCGTGTGTATCATGTCAGGTGCGTGTGTATCATGCTGGTGCGTGTGTATCATGTCAGGTGCGTGTGTTCCATGTCAGGTGCATGTGTATCATGCTGCTGCATGTGTATAATGTCAAGTGCATGTGTATCATATCAGGTGCATGTGTATCATGTCAAGTGCATGTGTATCATGTCAGGTGCATGTGTATCATGCTGGTGCGTGTATATCATGTCAGGTGCGTGTGTATCATGTCAGGTGCGTGTGTATCATGCTGGTGCGTGTGTATCATGTCAGGTGCATGTGTATCATGTCAGGTGCATGTGTATCATGTCAGGTGCGTGTGTATCATGTCAGGTGCGTGTGTATCATGTCAGGTGCATGTGTATCATGTCAGGTTCATGTGTATCATGTCAGGTGCATGTGTATCATGCTGCTGCATGTGTATCATGCTGCTGCATGTGTATCATGTCAAGTGCATGTGTATCATGTCAGGTGCATGTGTATCATGTCAGGTGCATGTGTACCATGCTGTTGCATGTGTATCATGTCAAATGCATGTGTATCGTGCCAGGTGCATGTGTATCATGTCAAGTGCATGTGTATCATGTCAGGTGCATGGGTATCATGCTGGTGCGTGTATATCATGTCAGGTGCGTGTGTATCATGTCAAGTGCATGTGTATCATGTCAGGTGCATGTGTATCATGCTGCTGCATGTGTATCATGCTGCTGCATGTGTATCATGTCAAGTGCATGTGTATCATGTCAGGTGCATGTGTATCATGCTGGTGCGTGTATATCATGTCAGGTGCGTGTGTATCATGTCAGGTGCGTGTGTATCATGCTGGTGCGTGTGTATCATGTCAGGTGCGTGTGTATCATGTCAAGTGCATGTGTATCTTGCTGTTACATGTGTATCATGCTGGTGCGTGTATATCATGTCAGGTGCGTGTGTATCATGTCATTTGCGTGTGTATCATGTCAGGTGCGTGTGTATCATGTCAGGTGCATGTGTATCATGCTGCTGCATGTGTATAATGTCAAGTGCATGTGTATCATGTCAGGTGCATGTGTATCATGTCAAGTGCATGTGTATCATGTCAGTTGCATGTGTATCATGCTGCTGCATGTGTATCATGTCAAGTGCATGTGTATCATGTCAGGTGCATGTGTATCATGTCAAGTTCATGTGTATCATGTCAGGTGCATGTGTATCATGCTGCTGCATGTGTATCATGCTGCTGCTTGTATATCATGTCAAGTGCATGTGTATCATGTCAAGTGCATGTGTATCATGTCAGGTGCATGTGTATCATGTCAAGTGCATGTGTATCTTGCTGGTACATGTGTATCATGCTGGTGCGTGTATATCATGTCAGGTGCGTGTGTATCATGTCAGTTGTGTGTGTATCATGTCAGGTGCGTGTGTATCATGTCAGGTGCGTGTGTATCATGTCAAGTGCATGTGTATCATGTCAGGTGCATGTGTACCATGCTGTTGCATGTGTATCA
Source organism: Microtus oregoni (assembly GCF_018167655.1). NCBI lineage: Eukaryota > Metazoa > Chordata > Mammalia > Rodentia > Cricetidae > Microtus > Microtus oregoni. The sequence goes on along the minus strand of NW_024544840.1, from coordinate 36,043 downwards.
TGTCAAATGCATGTGTATCATGCCAGGTGCATGTGTATCATGTCAAGTGCATGTGTATCATGTCAGGTGCATGGGTATCATGCTGGTGCGCGTGTATCATTTCAGGTCCGTGTGTATCATGTCAGGTGCGTGTGTATCATGCTGGTGCGTGTATATCATGTCAGGTGCGTGTGTATCATGTCAGGTGCATTTGTATCATGCTGGTGCGTGTGTATCATGTCAGGTGCATGTGTATCATGTCAGGTGCGTGTGTATCATGCTGGTGGGTGTGTATCATGTCAAGTGCATGTGTATCATGTCAGGTGCATGTATATCATGTCAAGTGCATGTGTATCATGTCAGGTGCATGTGTATCATGCTGCTGCATGTGTATCATGCTGCTGCGTGTGTATCATGCTGCTGCATGTGTATCATGTCAACTGCATGTGTATCATGTCAGGTGCATGTGTATAATGTCAAGTGCATGTGTATCTTGCTGGTACATGTGTATCATGCTGGTGCGTGTATATCATGTCGGGTGCGTGTGTATCATGTCAGGTGCGTGTGAATCATGTCAGGTGCATGTGTATCATGTCAGGTGCGTGTGTATCATGTCAGGTGCGTGTGTATCATGCTGGTGCATACGTATCATGTCAAGTGCATGTGTATGATGTGAGGTGCATGTGTATCATGTCAAGTGCATGTGTATCATGTCAGGTGCATGTGTATCATGCTGCTGCATGTGTATCATGTCAAGTGCATGTGTATCATGTCAGGTGCATGTTTATCATGTCAAGTGCATGTGTATCATGTCAGGGGCAGGTGTATCATGCTGGTGCGTGTATATCATGTCAGGTGCGTGTGTATCATGTCAGGTGCGTGTGTATCATGTCAGGTGCGTGTGTATCATGTCAGGTGCATGTGTATCATGCTGGTGCATGTGTATCATGTCAGGTGCGTGTGTATCATGTCAGGTGCGTGTGTATCATGCTGGTGCATGTGTATCATGTCAGGTGCGTGTGTATGATGTGAGGTGCATGTGTATCATGTCAAGTGCATGTGTATCATGTCAGGTGCATGTGTATCATGCTGCTGCATGTGTATCATGTCAAGTGCATGTGTATCATGTCAGGTGCATGTGTATCATGCTGCTGCATGTGTATCATGTCAAGTGCATGTGTATCATGTCAGGTGCATGTGTATCATGTCAAGTGCATGTGTATCATGTCAGGGGCAGGTGTATCATGCTGGTGCGTGTATATCATGTCAGGTGCGTGTGTATCATGTCAGGTGCGTGTGTATCATGCTGGTGCGTGTGTATCATGTCAGGTGCGTGTGTTCCATGTCAGGTGCATGTGTATCATGCTGCTGCATGTGTATAATGTCAAGTGCATGTGTATCATGTCAGGTGCATGTGTATCATGTCAAGTGCATGTGTATCATGTCAGGTGCATGTGTATCATGCTGGTGCGTGTATATCATGTCAGGTGCGTGTGTATCATGTCAGGTGTGTGTGTATCATGCTGGTGCGTGTGTATCATGTCAGGTGCATGTGTATCATGTCAGGTGCATGTGTATCATGCTGGTGCATATGTATCATGTCAAGTGCATGTGTATCATGTCAGGTGCATGTGTATCATGTCAAGTTCATGTGTATCATGTCAGGTGCATGTGTATCATGCTGCTGCATGTGTATCATGCTGCTGCATGTGTATCATGTCAAGTGCATGTGTATCATGTCAGGTGCATGTGTATCATGTCAGGTGCATGTGTATCAAGTCAAGTGCACGTGTATCATGTCAGGTGCATGTGTACCATGCTGCTGCATGTGTATCATGTCAAATGCATGTGTATCATGCCAGGTGCATGTGTATCATGTCAAGTGCATGTGTATCATGTCAGGTGCATGTGTATCATGTCAAGTGCATGTGTATCTTGCTGTAACATGTGTATCATGCTGGTGCGTGTATATCATGTCAGGTGCGTGTGTATCATGTCAGGTGCGTGTGTATCATGTCAGGTGCGTGTGTATCATGTAAGGTGCGTGTGTATCATGCCGGGTGCATGTGTATCATGCTGCTGCATGTGTATAATGTCAAGTGCATGTGTATCATGTCAGGTGCATGTGTATCATGTCAAGTGCATGTGTATCATGTCAGGTGCATGTGTATCATGCTGGTGCGTGTATATCATGACAGGTGCGTGTGTATCATGTCAGGTGCGTGTGTATCATGTCAGGTGCTTGTGTATCATGTCAGGTGCATGTGTATCATGCTGGTGCGTGTATATCATGTCAGGTGCGTGTGTATCATGTCAGGTGCGTGTGTATCATGGTGGTGCATGTGTATCATGTCAGGTGCGTGTGTATCATGTCAGGTGCGTGTGTATCATGCTGGTGCATGTGTATCATGTCAAGTGCATGTGTATCATGTCAGGTGCATGTGTATCATGTCAAGTGCATGTGTATCATGTCAGGTGCATGTGTATCATGCTGGTGCGTGTATATCATGTCAGGTGCGTGTGTATCATGTCAGGTGCGTGTGTATCATGCTGGTGCGTGTGTATCATGTCAGGTGCGTGTGTTCCATGTCAGGTGCATGTGTATCATGCTGCTGCATGTGTATAATGTCAAGTGCATGTGTATCATATCAGGTGCATGTGTATCATGTCAAGTGCATGTGTATCATATCAGGTGCATGTGTATCATGCTGGTGCGTGTATATCATGTCAGGTGCGTGTGTATCATGTCAGGTGCGTGTGTATCATGCTGGTGCGTGTGTATCATGTCAGGTGCATGTGTATCATGTCAGGTGCATGTGTATCATGTCAGGTGCGTGTGTATCATGTCAGGTGCGTGTGTATCATGTCAGGTGCATGTGTATCATGTCAGGTTCATGTGTATCATGTCAGGTGCATGTGTATCATGCTGCTGCATGTGTATCATGCTGCTGCATGTGTATCATGTCAAGTGCATGTGTATCATGTCAGGTGCATGTGTATCATGTCAGGTGCATGTGTACCATGCTGTTGCATGTGTATCATGTCAAATGCATGTGTATCGTGCCAGGTGCATGTGTATCATGTCAAGTGCATGTGTATCATGTCAGGTGCATGGGTATCATGCTGGTGCGTGTATATCATGTCAGGTGCGTGTGTATCATGTCAAGTGCATGTGTATCATGTCAGGTGCATGTGTATCATGCTGCTGCATGTGTATCATGCTGCTGCATGTGTATCATGTCTAGTGCATGTGTATCATGTCAGGTGCATGTGTATCATGCTGGTGCGTGTATATCATGTCAGGTGCGTGTGTATCATGTCAGGTGCGTGTGTATCATGCTGGTGCGTGTGTATCATGTCAGGTGCGTGTGTATCATGTCAAGTGCATGTGTATCTTGCTGTTACATGTGTATCATGCTGGTGCGTGTATATCATGTCAGGTGCGTGTGTATCATGTCATTTGCGTGTGTATCATGTCAGGTGCGTGTGTATCATGTCAGGTGCATGTGTATCATGCTGCTGCATGTGTATAATGTCAAGTGCATGTGTATCATGTCAGGTGCATGTGTATCATGTCAAGTGCATGTGTATCATGTCAGTTGCATGTGTATCATGCTGCTGCATGTGTATCATGTCAAGTGCATGTGTATCATGTCAGGTGCATGTGTATCATGTCAAGTTCATGTGTATCATGTCAGGTGCATGTGTATCATGCTGCTGCATGTGTATCATGCTGCTGCATGTGTATCATGTCAAGTGCATGTGTATCATGTCAGGTGCATGTGTATCATGTCAAGTGCATGTGTATCTTGCTGGTACATGTGTATCATGCTGGTGCGTGTATATCATGTCAGGTGCGTGTGTATCATGTCAGTTGTGTGTGTATCATGTCAGGTGCGTGTGTATCATGTCAGGTGCGTGTGTATCATGTCAAGTGCATGTGTATCATGTCAGGTGCATGTGTACCATGCTGTTGCATGTGTATCATGTCAAATGCATGTGTATCATGCCAGGTGCATGTGTATCATGTCAAGTGCATGTGTATCATGTCAGGTGCATGGGTATCATGCTGGTGCGCGTGTATCATTTCAGGTCCGTGTGTATCATGTCAGGTGCGTGTGTATCATGCTGGTGCGTGTATATCATGTCAGGTGCGTGTGTATCATGTCAGGTGCATTTGTATCATGCTGGTGCGTGTGTATCATGTCAGGTGCATGTGTATCATGTCAGGTGCGTGTGTATCATGCTGGTGGGTGTGTATCATGTCAAGTGCATGTGTATCATGTCAGGTGCATGTATATCATGTCAAGTGCATGTGTATCATGTCAGGTGCATGTGTATCATGCTGCTGCATGTGTATCATGCTGCTGCGTGTGTATCATGCTGCTGCATGTGTATCATGTCAACTGCATGTGTATCATGTCAGGTGCATGTGTATAATGTCAAGTGCATGTGTATCTTGCTGGTACATGTGTATCAAGCTGGTGCGTGTATATCATGTCGGGTGCGTGTGTATCATGTCAGGTGCGTGTGAATCATGTCAGGTGCATGTGTATCATGTCAGGTGCGTGTGTATCATGTCAGGTGCGTGTGTATCATGCTGGTGCATACGTATCATGTCAAGTGCATGTGTATGATGTGAGGTGCATGTGTATCATGTCAAGTGCATGTGTATCATGTCAGGTGCATGTGTATCATGCTGCTGCATGTGTATCATGTCAAGTGCATGTGTATCATGTCAGGTGCATGTTTATCATGTCAAGTGCATGTGTATCATGTCAGGGGCAGGTGTATCATGCTGGTGCGTGTATATCATGTCAGGTGCGTGTGTATCATGTCAGGTGCGTGTGTATCATGTCAGGTGCGTGTGTATCATGTCAGGTGCATGTGTATCATGCTGGTGCATGTGTATCATGTCAGGTGCGTGTGTATCATGTCAGGTGCGTGTGTATCATGCTGGTGCATGTGTATCATGTCAAGTGCATGTGTATGATGTGAGGTGCATGTGTATCATGTCAAGTGCATGTGTATCATGTCAGGTGCATGTGTATCATGCTGCTGCATGTGTATCATGTCAAGTGCATGTGTATCATGTCAGGTGCATGTGTATCATGCTGCTGCATGTGTATCATGTCAAGTGCATGTGTATCATGTCAGGTGCATGTGTATCATGTCAAGTGCATGTGTATCATGTCAGGGGCAGGTGTATCATGCTGGTGCGTGTATATCATGTCAGGTGCGTGTGTATCATGTCAGGTGCGTGTGTATCATGCTGGTGCGTGTGTATCATGTCAGGTGCGTGTGTTCCATGTCAGGTGCATGTGTATCATGCTGCTGCATGTGTATAATGTCAAGTGCATGTGTATCATGTCAGGTGCATGTGTATCATGTCAAGTGCATGTGTATCATGTCAGGTGCATGTGTATCATGCTGGTGCGTGTATATCATGTCAGGTGCGTGTGTATCATGTCAGGTGTGTGTGTATCATGCTGGTGCGTGTGTATCATGTCAGGTGCATGTGTATCATGTCAGGTGCATGTGTATCATGCTGGTGCATATGTATCATGTCAAGTGCATGTGTATCATGTCAGGTGCATGTGTATCATGTCAAGTTCATGTGTATCATGTCAGGTGCATGTGTATCATGCTGCTGCATGTGTATCATGCTGCTGCATGTGTATCATGTCAAGTGCATGTGTATCATGTCAGGTGCATGTGTATCATGTCAGGTGCATGTGTATCAAGTCAAGTGCACGTGTATCATGTCAGGTGCATGTGTACCATGCTGCTGCATGTGTATCATGTCAAATGCATGTGTATCATGCCAGGTGCATGTGTATCATGTCAAGTGCATGTGTATCATGTCAGGTGCATGTGTATCATGTCAAGTGCATGTGTATCTTGCTGTAACATGTGTATCATGCTGGTGCGTGTATATCATGTCAGGTGCGTGTGTATCATGTCAGGTGCGTGTGTATCATGTCAGGTGCGTGTGTATCATGTAAGGTGCGTGTGTATCATGCCGGGTGCATGTGTATCATGCTGCTGCATGTGTATAATGTCAAGTGCATGTGTATCATGTCAGGTGCATGTGTATCATGTCAAGTGCATGTGTATCATGTCAGGTGCATGTGTATCATGCTGGTGCGTGTATATCATGTCAGGTGCGTGTGTATCATGTCAGGTGCGTGTGTATCATGCTGGTGCGTGTGTATCATGTCAGGTGCGTGTGTATCATGTCAGGTGCATGTGTATCATGCTGGTGCATATGTATCATGTCAAGTGCATGTGTATCATGTCAGGTGCATGTGTATCATGTCAAGTTCATGTGTATCATGTCAGGTGCATGTGTATCATGCTGCTGCATGTGTATCATGCTGCTGCATGTGTATCATGCTGCTGCATGTGTATCATGTCAAGTGCATGTGTATCATGTCAGGTGCATGTGTATCATGTCAGGTGCATGTGTATCAAGTCAAGTGCACGTGTATCATGTCAGGTGCATGTGTACCATGCTGCTGCATGTGTATCATGTCAAATGCATGTGTATCATGCCAGGTGCATGTGTATCATGTCAAGTGCATGTGTATCATGTCAGGTGCATGTGTATCATGTCAAGTGCATGTGTATCTTGCTGTAACATGTGTATCATGCTGTGGCCTCCTTTGCTGGCCTCTGTGCATGCACGGGCTTGCAAAAACCCCTGCATTTGTGCCCATACAGCCCCCCATAAATAAACACTTTTTACATTTGACTTCTCATTTTTTTTGAGACACTCTTATAGAGCCCAGTCTGGTGTAGAACTTGTTGTGTAGCCTAGGCTAGCCTCACACTCATGATTCTCCTGCCTCTCAAGTGCTATGATTACAGACATTTGCCACCATATCTAACATATTACCTTTTTCTGCAGCGTTTGGCACCAACCGTAGGGCCTTGCCCATGACAGGCAGATGTTGTATAACTGCTCTGCATCCCCCGTCCAGTTTCCCACCTTTTTACTCTAATATTAATGCTAGTTGTCCATGAAGTTTTGTATATGTTATTTCATCTCCACATAAGTCCACTAAACTGACCCATTTTACAGATGAGAAAGCTGAGGTATAGAACAGTCAACTCACCTGAAGTTAACAGAACTAGTAAGTACGGAGTTAGGAAAGGAATTCAGTTCTCTGGCTTCAAATTCTGCTTGATAACCCAGCTGCCTATTCAAATAGTCACAGAGGGATGCGGGGTGGGGGAGAGGGGACAAGGCTCAGCACCAAAACTAAAGCAAGAGACTACACTGAAAGAATTGCCTGGTCCAAGCAGAAACTGATTCAAACGTGACTAGCTTTCCTGCTTTCTCATGAGATGTAACTTACGGAGTAAAGCTTATATTTCAGCCTTCTAGACATATAGTTTTATGATTACTTATTTTATGTGTATGAGTGCTTGGCGTGTGTGTGTGTGTGTGTGTGTGTGTGTGTGTGTGTGTGTGTGCGCGCGCGCCTGGTACCTATGGAGGTCAGATCTCGAACTGGAGTTCCACGTGGTTGTAAGTCACCATGTGGGAGATGGAAACTGAACCCCAGTCCTCTGCAAAAGCAACAAATTCTTTTAACCCCTGAGCCATCTCTCCAGCTCCAGAGCTCTTTTAATTTTTTTAAAAATGATACGTATTTCTTTAGGGGGATGTGTGTACCAGAGAGCACACATGGAGGTCAGAGGGCAACTTGCCAGGGCAGTTGGTTCTCTCCTCCACAATGTGGGTCCCAGGGATTAAACTCAGGTTGGCAGGCTTAATGGCAGATGCCTTTACCCCCTGAGCCATCCTTCTGGCCCCGGGTTAATGCGTTCTATGTGGCTAAACCAGGGACCTTGACCCAAGATTATCTGTTTGAGTTAAATATGGTTTTTCAGTTATCGTTTCCTACCTAAAAACCCAAAAGAAAAAAATCTGTCTTCTTGTCTCTTATTAGTGGGGTCAGTATCATAGATGGAGGAAGTGAAGGCTGGGCAGTGCAGCAGAGCGACAGTGTGTTTATGACTTCGGCTCACTGGAACCAGAAGCTGGGAGTTGTCTTTTCTGTTCAGATATTGACTGCTATTTCCAGCTCTTTGCATACTCTGAGTCTCATGTACTTCTGTATGTCCACGCTGTTATTATTAGGATAGTGAAGCCCAAAGTGGCCTCCATGGAGGATATGGCCACCTTCCACACTGATGCCTATCTGCAACATCTCCAAAAGGTCAGCCAAGAAGGTGATGAGGACCATCCGGACTCTATAGAATACGGACTAGGTAAGAGTCCCTCGGGCAACAGTGGGACCCCAGCTTGTAGATTATGGTACTTAATTTGTCTCTCTGTGTTTATGTAGAAGGATGTGTGTATGTGCAGTAGTGTGCTTGTGTCTGCTGGTACACACGTGGAACCAAAAGTCAGCACTGGGTGTCTTTTGTTTTGTTTCGTTTGAGACAAGGCTTCTCTGTGTAGCCCTGACTGTCCTGGACCTCCCTCTGTAGACTAGGCTGGGCTTGAACTCACAGAGATCCACCTGCCTCTGCCCCTGAGTGCTGGGATTAAAGGCATGTGCCACCACCACCTGGCTCTGGGTGTCTTCTTTAATCACTCACCACCTTACATTTTGAGGCTCTCACTGAACTTGAACTTCACCATTTTGACCAGGTTGGACGGCCAGTGGTCTCCAAGCATCTACTTGTCTCCACCCCTCCAGTGCTGGGGTTACACATTCATGCCTCGTGTGCCGGCTTTTACATGGATGCCAGGAATCTGAACTCAGGCCCTCATCCTTGTGTGCCAGGCATCTTACTGACTGAGCTACTTCCCTAACCCTTAATACTTGTTTCTTTTTTATCTTTAAGTTTTATGTGTACGCCTGTGTGCCTGAGTGTATGTGTGTACCACGTGCATGCAGTGCCAGTGGAGGTCAGAAGAGGCCGTAGAGCCCTTGGACCTGAAGTTAGAGATGTTTGGAAACTGCCATGTGGATTCTGAGAATTGAACCCAGGTCCCCTGGAAGAGTAAAAAAATGCTCTTAACTGCTAGCCACCTCTGTGGCCCGATACTTTTAAATTAAGAAATAATATAACTGATGCATGTGTGCACATGTGTCTGTATGTGTGTGTGTCTGTCTGTCTGTCTGTGCCTGTGTGTGTTATTGAGGGTGGAACCCAGGTCCTGGGATATGCTAATGAGGCACTCTGCCTTAGCTACATCTCAAGCCCCAACTGTTCATTTTAATCCCTCAGTCTGGTCATATTGTGAACACTCTATGAGTCGAACACAAGAGAACCATGAGACTGATGGAGAAGAATCGCTCAGTGCTAAGATTCTAAGGGCAGCACTTGGGGCTGCACTAGCTGTAGTGATCATATATTTTAAGTATTGACTTATTTGGTTTGAGGTTTTTTTTTTTAATTTTTCCAAGACAGGGTCTCACTGTAAAGCCCAGGCTGGCATGGAACTCACCTGCCTCTGCCTTCCAAGTGCTGGGATTAAAGGTATGCGTCACCATGCATGGCATTAGGTAAATGTTTAAATTCTGGCTAATTTTCCTACCTTATCCTTCATCAACAGATGCCTTAAAAAAATCACAGTGAATTGTCAACAGCATGGTCTAGTGCAGGTGTGTCCAGCTTGCAGCTCGTGGGCCACATGCCTCCCACGATAGCTATGAATAGGGCCCAACACATTTGTAGGCGACAGCAGCATACTGCGATGTCAAAGGCACCACTCTTCTAGAGAAACTGTGTGGCTTAAAGAAAGATACTAGGTGGGGCTATCAAAAGACCCGGTCCCAGGCCTGGCTCTGTGTGACCACTGGCAAAATACATCACCTCTCGGGCCTTGATGGACTGCTGGTGGGATATGAGAAGTTCATCTTGAAGGTTTTACCCTTTCTATTTCTAACCTTTGAAAGCCTTCCCTGTCTAACATTGGAGATGCTTATCTGTCCCCAGTGGAGCTGGTTTTAGCCCAGAACCTTCTTTAGGCTGTGCTGTTGACACAGCTTAACCTATTCTTCCTTCCCCAGATCTTCTTTAACAGATTTTTCTGGGTTCTGCCCCCAGGTTATGACTGCCCAGCCACAGAAGGAATATTTGACTATGCGGCTGCTGTGGGAGGAGCTACAATCACTGCTGCCCAGTGCCTGATTGACGGGAAGTGTAAAATAGCGATTAACTGGTCTGGAGGGTGGCATCACGCAAAGAAGTAAGGAAATGCCTTTCTGCCTTCTTACTCTTTCCCTGGTCAATCTCTCAGTTAGATAAACCTGTACACTTGTTATACTGATACTCAAGGGAACCACGAATATGTCTAGCGTTTTATAAGGAGTTCTGAAAAGATGCAAGTAAGATAAATGACCTAATGCAGTGGAAAACACTGAACTGAAAGTCAAGGCATCTGCGCGGTATGCCTAGTTTTCCTGCAAACTTGTCCAGACCTCCCTAGACCCCAGGTTCTTCATCAGGGACAGGGAAAAGGAAGTAGCTAGACAACCTACGCATTCCTTGGAAATTCCCTGTCTCAGGGACCTGGCTCTAGGAACAGGAACAGAATTCGAATAGTTAGAAGATAATATAAATTATGGTACTAAGGGAATATGTGTAGTATATAAGATAGATTGGCAGTCGGGAGAAGTTGATCATGGAGGTGTTGGGAGAGGAGCATGTCAGAGCCATTACTTGACAGAAGTAAGAAATGGGTGTTTGAATAAGTAGCTAATTGATGAGACTAGACATAGAACAAAAGGCTTCAAAAGAATCGAGGAAAGTGACAAGAACGACAAGGTCTTCTTCCGCATCTGCCATCTCATTTGCTCTGTTACTTAATACTTGCGAGGGAAGGGGGATTTTGAACTTATCAGTGTGCCTGCCGTCTGAGTGAAAGAAAGCGGCTGTCTTTCACAAATGGGGTGCAGCCAACCAAGACCTTGGTCTTCAGTAAAAAGGACCCAGCATTTGATTCCTTCAGACTGAAAGGCACTACAATTGTAGCGTGTGCAAATCTGCATAGTAGTATGCAATACTATTCTTTTCCAAATGGACAGATTTCTTGGCCAAAGAAGTCCTTGTAAAACTAAATAACTACAGTCTACTACCTAGACAATAGAAAACTGACGTCTTAGTAATGATTCCACATGGTCTTAAACAAAGAGAATAGCCCGCTTTTGTTAGCTTTTTTTTTTTTTAAGTTCAAAATTAAAACAGGATCTTTTCTTATTAAAGCCAAAGAATAAAAAAGAAGAACAAGATTTTCTACATCCAGGACTTCTCTGTCCTTTGGGCACAGGGAGTAAGGGAGCCCTGTGGCTTCACGAGCGTGCTTGCTCTGGCAAGTGCGCTGTCATTTCCCGTTTCCCTTTGCTGCAGAAGACCTGCTAGGAGTTGGGGCACTTTCATACCTTGCCACTTCTTACCGCTGTGTTTCTGCCAGAGGCTGTACTTGGAGTGGAGTCAGTCTGGCTGCAGGTGTGAAGGTGCTCGCTTCATTAAGTGCTGAAGACAGCTTTCTGCTGATCCTGTCTGGAAACAGACAGACTGTAGTGATCGTAAATTAGTTTCTGGGCATTGACTTAAGTCAAGTCCGAATTCCAAGGTGTTCTTGACACCCCTAGAACAGGCTTATTAGTTTAGAAGCTAGGCGCTACCTATTATTGTTACTAGGAAATTTTGGGGAGCCCAACCTGGAGTGTCACATGTTACTGGGCAAATTGGGGTTTCCTCTTGAGTTTTAGTCCCACTAATTAAAGAATTTAAGAAGAGACTCAGGCCCCTGTGCTCAGGAGACAAAACAGGCAGACCTCTTAGTTCTGGTCTTGCTAGAGTTGCTTAGTGAGACTCTGTCTTTAAAAAAAGACTCAGTAGGAAGCCCGAGGACAATGACAATTTAATTAGTCTTTAAAAGAAAACCCTTAGGGCTGGAAAGCTGTAAATCTTGGTAGCTGCTAGGTAGCAGGAAAAAAAAAAGAAGAGAGAAAAATCATGCCTTTTGTAAACCACCACATGGAAGAAATCAGTGCTTAGGAGTCAGGGGTAGTAATAACTTCAGAGAAAAAGAGTGAGAAAGCCCAGAGTATCAGGAGAAGCATGTCTAGATTATGGCCAGCATCTGGGTGTATATGTGTATGTGTGTATACATATTCTCTCTCTCTTCTCTTCTCTTCTCTTCTCTTCTCTTCTCTTCTCTTCTCTTCTCTTCTCTTCTCTTCTCTTCTCTTCTCTTCTCTTCTCTTCTCTCTCTCTCTCTCTCTCTCTCTCTCTCTCTCTCTCTCTCTCTCTCTCTGTGTGTGTGTGTGTGTGTGTGTGTGTGTGTATGTGTGTGTGTGTAGGGGGAGGGGAGGGGAGAAAAAGGAACAGTTATACTTATCTAAGTAATTCAGAAAAGCAAGCAGGCTTAACCCAGGGAAGGCTCCAGGAGCAACCATACCCAAGTGAGGTGGGAGGGTGGGATTTCTGGGATGGAAAGGAAAAGTACATCTTCTCATTGAGGGTGTGAATTGTTCCTCCCATTTGTTCAGCATGCCTAAGGTGGGCTCTAGGCCTTACTTTAATTACCTCTTTCATTTTAGTAGCTTGGACTGTTAAGTCTCCTGCCAGAGCCAGAACTTCTGGTTTCTTATCTCCACCAGATATCCCAACAGTCTCTGCTCTGAAGATGAAACCCTGACGTCATTTAGGAGATAGGCTGAAATTAAGGACTGGGTAGATCCAATATTTCCATCCTGAAAATCCAGAGCTCCAGTTCCAGAGCTGTCTGCCAGAAGCCCTTTAGAGTTGCGGAGTTCTGCTCACACCCACAGGGAAGCAAGGACACTCACTAAGAGGAGATAAGAAAGCAGAGCTCCCTGCCAGCATCTGGGCATTCCTGGAACTGCTGCTCGAGGGTCCCTGCCCTAAGCTGCCCGTCAGGTTTCCACGTGCTCTTCTCTCCATTGCAGTCACATTGTTTAAACGTCCCAGGTACACGCAGCACAGATTCCTAGATCCCATTCCTTAAACCAGCATTGACTAAACTGTATGTGGCAAGCACATGGTTTTTCTCTTTAGTAATGGGAGGTAGGGAAATTGAAGCAAAGTCTACGCCCCCCCCCCCCCGCACCCAACTGAAAAAACAATCTTTGATTTGAAACTGTTCAGGTGCTGACAGGGTTCTTTTGTAACTGGCTTCGTGAAAACTTTACTAGTGTTGAGAGTGGGAAATATGTTCATACAAAATTCTTAGAAGTCTATTCTAAGGAAATAACCCAATACTGCCATCAAAAAATTGATATCTTGGGGATGATATAAGAAATCACTGCATTTGAAATTTATATAAGGGTTCTTTTAGAAAATCCTGCAAAAAGACTAGTGCTACCGAATATTCAGTGTACAAAGCCAGAATAATGGAAACACTGGCATAAGATAGTGTGCTCCTCGGAGAGACCAAGTCTGACTAAGTTTAATGGGTCGTAAGAGATGCCTTGGGAAAGTCCAGGTTAGCTGCCTGGTTAGGCTGAGCTGCTGCTAAACTCCTCTTTCCTGTTTCTCATTTTCTCTCATTGTCGACCTAGGGCAGCTGACCAAGTCCAGTGAGTCAGTTGGTACACAAATCCAGGCCCTTCGGCCACAGGGTAGAGCACACAGCAACAGTATCTAGGAGGAAGAGAGGGGTTCGAGGCATTTTCGCTATTTGCCATGTGTTTTCTCCCCTCAGTCCCCGTCACATGTCTCCGCCATTTCCCCAGAAACTCCTTATTCAGTAGCTCTGGATGCTATGTCATCGTCCGTCATCTGGGCTTCTCAGTCTCGTTAATAATAAGGCTCCAATGTATATATGAAAATGAATAAAATGATTTTTCTCTGGTTAATTAATTATTATGCTAACTCGTAGCCCGACCACAACACTAGAAGGGATGGGAGAAGGGGCCTTATTCCTTGCCCAACACAGACAGCTGAACAGACTGTCGCTGTTACAGACTACTGCCCTCTTCCTTAAATATCTGCAGTCCCAGCTTTCTGTGTGAAAGACTCATCTACCGACGGTGTCCTGGGAACTTGGTAGCATTCTTTGATTTCAGAATTTGTTTTTCCTCCATACTTTGCTGTGGGTCAAGTGCCACCTGCTGGCAGTCAACTGTTATGGCACTTCCCCCCCCCCCTTTTTCTGAGTAGCCCTGGCTGTCCTGGAACTCATTCTGTAGACCAGGCAGACCTCGAAGTTGGAGATCCACCTGCCTCAACACCTCCCAAGTGCTGGGCTTAAAGGCACGCGCCGCCACTGCCCAGCTGCATATATTTTTGATTGATTGATTGATTGATTGATTGATTGCCTCAAGCTCTCTTTGTAGGCAAGAATGACCTTGAACTACTGATCCTCAGGCCTCTACCTCAAGTGCTGGTGTTACAGCAGGTCTGGTTTGTGCAGTACGGAGGGTTGAACCCAGGGCTTCCTTCATGCTATGCAAGCACTCTACCTACTGAACTCTGAAAGTTTCCTTGCTGGGAACTGAACCTAGCACCTCAAGCATGTCAGGCAAGTGCTCTGCCACCGAGATACATCCCTGACCTGCTATTTCATCTTTATATGTCTGAAGTCTGTATGTCCATTTAAGGTGCTCAGTCTTGTCTAAACAGTTTAGTATTTTATCTGTGCCTTTGATGATGTGCTTTACTTTGTTTTCAAAGAGGCATTTCTACTGGAATCTCTATACTAGTTAATAAATCTGTACTGATATTTCCCTCACCTAATGACCACTGTCAAATTATAGTCTGTAAAGTATGCCTCCATACATTTTTTCAAAGGTCATTTCAAAGGTCACTTGTTCTGTCTCCTCGCAATCTAATGTGTACATAGTTTCTCCAGGATCTGGAGGACAGGGGAGCTTTAAGAACTTTGAGATTGTGTTCTGTCTTGAATAAAGCCTGAACAGGGTAGGAATGTATAGCTAAGAAGCAGTATGGAGATCACAGGTGGGAACCTAATGTTGCAAAGGGGTCTAAAGAGGTAGGTCTGCGGATAAAGAGCTTGCTGTGCAAGCATGAGAACCGGAGTTCTGATCCACAGATCTCAGTCAAAAGCTGGGCAATTATGGTGGCTTCCAATAATCCCCACACTAAAGAGGCCGGCCAAGACACGGGACTGCATTCCCAGGGCAAGTTGGCTAGCTTAGACTAGCCAGAATCGATGAGCTCTGGGTTTAAGAAACCTTGCCTCAAAAAATGAAGATAGAGAGTGATCAAAGCAGTGCAGGATCCAGCTGTTTCCACTTTCACCTTGCGCTCATGAGCAACGCTTAATCATGTGTGGAAGAATGAAGAATGTTAAGACCAAAAATTTACTTGTCCTTGACGCAGGACCGGAGTTTTAATGGGGATCAATGTGTATTGATAAACATACTTATCTTGTTGGTGTGACACAAATGATTCTTTCCTTTTGTTTTTTGAGATGGAATCCCACTGCATAGCCAAAGCTGCCCTAAAACTTATGGTCCTCCTGCCTCAGCCTCCTGAGAGCCAAGATTAGAAATGAACATCACGATTGGAGCCATAATTTCTTGATCTACTCTGCATTGGAGGATGCATAGTAAGGATAGAAGGGCTGTTCATCGGATCACGCTGAGACAGCTCGTGGCACTTCCATGCTCATCTCCTGTCGTAAACTAAAATAGGTGGCAGTTGGACTGAAGAGTTAAATAGAAAAAAGCAAGTTACAAAACTATGATGATGAATATGAAGCTTCTAACAAGAACTAAGTTTCTAAGTTTAGGAGGTAACAGGAAATATTTTCAAGGGAAAAGATCAAAATGTTATAATTTAAAATTTAAAAACCAATATAACAGAAATGTTTTTTAAGCCACAGTAAAAATGAAAGATAAACACAAACGGACAAGGGCCATGTGGCCTAAAGATGACAAAGTGCGATGGGCTTGTGTCATTGAAGGCACACATGCCTCGCGATGTAGAAGCAGAGATATGGAAAAGAGCACCGACAGACAGTTTACACAACAGTTTGAGTGCAATCAGAAGATACGAGAAGATGTTTGTTACTAACCAAAAATGCAAATTTAAACAAGCTGATGCCGGGGTACAGGTCAGTGGCGAGCATGGAAGCGCAGAGCCTGCCTTCTGTCCCCAGGACTACAGACAAGCAACCCCAGTGCAGAAAGCCACTTTGAACCTGTATGTAAAAATGTAAAAAAATAGAGCATCTAGCAAGACAGAATAAAGGAATGGTGAATTTACTCGGTGAAATATTATGTATGGTATGCTTTTTTGCTTTGTTTCTGTGTGTGTGTTCTTTTGTAAGGACTGTACCGAAGGCCTACATGTGTCGCACGTGCTCTGCCGCTGAGTTACATATATCCCAGGCCCTCGTGCTATTATTTTTAATGGCGGTTATGAAAATGATAGGGTATTTCAAAACTGATTATACATACATATATATATATATGCAGTATTTAAAATTGTATGTATATTGTAATTAGCTCGCTCACTGCACATATGAGGAAAGCAGTGGGGATGAGTTCACTGGTCATCTTACAGTGGCAGAGGTACTCCTAAGTTTTGTTGGTTTTGAGACATCATCTCCCTTTGTGGCTCTGGCTGGCACAGGACTAACTCTGAAACCCAGGCTAGCTTCAATTTGGCAGAATTCCTCCTGTGCTTGCTTTTCAAGCAGTACAACTACAGGCATGCACCGGGACGCCTAGCTCATGATTTAAATGTGTGTGTCTGTGTGCGTGCATGTGTGTGTGTGTGTGTGTTTCTCTACTTTACAAAGTTTCGTAGCTATAACTGCTCTGAAAGCTGAGATTTACCAAAATAAAAAGAGGCAAAAGTACACTTTAAACCTGTATTTAAAAATGTAAAAAAAAATCGAGCACATAATGAGGAGTTAAACTCATTATTCTAGTTAGTTTAACACTGGTACTCTCATAGATAGACAAAAAGACACAAATATACAAGTGGTAGAAAAAAGAATACTTAGCACCACATAGAGAGATTGAAATATGTATTTTTCCTTCCTGCCAAATTTCAGATGACTCTTGATAATCTATTCTAAAAATAGATATTCTAAAATAGATAATCCAAAATACGGTATTTTGTGTATGACTGTGTATGACAGTGATACTTTCTCACTTATTTAAACCACCCCAAGTCAATAGTAAGGCTAGCTAAACATTCAACAATAGCAGAATGGTCAGGTAGCATTCTCTCTGGAATATTATATAGCCATTAAAAATGCTGATTAGAGCTGGGTGTGGTGGCAATTCCAGTACAGGGTAGGTGGAACTCTGTTAGTTTGAGGCTAGCCTAGTCTACATAATGAGTTCTAGAACAACCAGGACTACATAGTGAGACCCTGTCTCAAAAAAGCAGAAAAAAATGGTGGGTTGATGACTGCATAAGTAGGGAAAATAATGCCTTTCATATAATGTCAGTTTTGTTTTTAAAGGGCAAGTAGTTATAGCATACATTCATTTAGATTAGACTCATAAAAATTTTGTACACCTGGAAAAATCTTAAAATATAACAAAATAGCTGACTTCACAAGTATAATATGGGTGTATATTTTATATGTATATGTATGAGATCAATTTTATTTTTTTCTTTTAATATTTTTTTATTTTATTGATTTTTATTGAGCACTACATTTTTCTCTGCTCCCCTCCCCTTCAACCCTCTCCCAAGGTCTCCATGCTCCCAATTTACTCAGGAGATCTTGTCTTTTTCTACTTCCCATGTAGATTAGATCCATGTATGTCTCTCTTAGGGTCCTCACTGTTGTCTAGGTTCTCTGGGATTGTGAATTGTGGGCTGATTTTCTTTGCTTTATGTTTAAAAGCCACTTATGAGTAAGTACATGTGATAATTGTCTTTCTGTGTCTCGGTGACCTCACTCAAAATGATGTTTTCTAGCTCAATCCATTTTCCTGCAAAATTCAAGCTGTTGTTATTTTTTTCTGCTGTACTCCCTTGTGTAAATGTATGAGATCAATTTTAAAACCAATACAAAATACAAGTTTTCAAGGCACTTTAAAGTTTGTGTGCATATACACTTATCCCCACCTCTGTTTCGGTCTCCTCTCTTTTCTCTGCTGTACGACGTTATTTTTATGAATGGGAGGCAGTGCTGATGTGGGGTAGTGAGTGTGTGTGCTTGTAATCAGGTATAAGGTGGTATGTAACGAGAAGGGAGTCAGTTTCTCTCTCATTTGGTAGGGAAGGAATTGCCAGGCAGAAGGATTGATGGCAGCCTAGCAGCAGTATGCTGCAGCTGGCGAGCCACAGTAGTGAGACGGCCAGAGGATGAGGACAAGTCAGGCCAGCATCACTAAGTTTTGTGTTTTGTGCTAAGGAGTAGGGCTTTTTTCCTGGTGTTGGCGAGGACTTATTGAAGAATTTTGGTATATTTCAGTATGCTATTGAGTCAGGGGCAGAAGATACAATTGCAGTCATTCATTTAGCAAACAGTAAGCCCTTGCTGTATGTCATACGCTAAGGAAACAAGCATATGGGAGGTTCTTATTTTTCAAGTGAGACTAGACAAGTGGTCACCTAGTGAAGCCATTTTCAAGGGGTACTAACGTGACAATGCAGTGCATACCTGTACCCTCAGAATTTTGGAGGCAGAGGCAAGAGGATTGCGAGTTTGAGACCAGCCTGAGCTACATAGTGAGACTGTAGCTGTAGAAAGGGGGAGGTGGGTGTGGAAAGATGGCTCAACGGAGCAACTGCTGTTCTTGCACAGGACCTGGGTTCAGTTCCTAGCACCCACGTGGTGGCTCAAAACTGTCCATAATTCCAGTTATAAGGGATATGGTGTCCTTTTCTGACCTTCAATGGCACCGGGCACACACGTATACACATGCGGGAAAAACACCCTTACACATAAAATGGACACAAACCTTTTTAAAGGAGGGGTGTTTGGAGCCTGATTAGGATGCGAGGCCGAGTAAGGAGAAAGCCCCGTTAGTTTGGTTTCCTTGTTTCGTACAAATGAGCGTGTATAAAACTATGCACTTCCCCCAGTAAACAAACAACATGCCAAGGGTTGGTGGATTTTGTTTAAGGTCTATTTTTTTAAACAAAATTGCATGGTATTTCAAGGTGATGTGTTGGATCCTGTGAGATTCTTGCAGCATGGTTATTAAGGGCTGATTTGGGCCAGGATATTCAAGGATTTCACCTGTTTTCCTGCAAGCTTCTCCTTAATCTTCTTAGTATTCACCACAGCCTCTTCCAAACTACATTTAACAATCATGATCCTTATTTATTTTCTTCTTTTTCAGTTATGAATTAGTTTACCATACTGATGTTTTCAATTTTGTGTGCTCAGTCCCTGATATCCTGTATTTTATACAAGATTTATAGCTTTACTTGGTGATAAATTAGTGTTGATTTGCTAGGTGATGGTTTTGATGACCTAGGAGACTGGAAATGAACAGCTGGAGGGGCTGGGTGTTAGTGCACAGTTGAGAGGGTTGCTTGAGTCGAAGCTGATAGTAAGTGGTCAGTGCACTAGCAAACACATTCATAGCTTTTGCATTCCTAGGAAGTCCCGAAACCTTGCAAATGCTAGGACTAAAATAATAGCTGCGCAGAAATGAGAACTCCCTGTATCAGCAAAAGACTAGTGCGGCATTTTTAATACTGATTGTGATAACTCATTAATGGGGCATTATAACTTAGTGAACTGCAACACTGGTATACATTGTCGTACCTAGGATATCTATGATATATGAGATCTACACATGAGAATTGCAGGAAACTTGTTTTGGGTGGAAATCTGGTGTACTTGTGAGTACTAAGAATGCGAAATGTCATGGCACTGTAGAATTGACTGTGAGCTCTGAAGTAAGACCTGGATGCACATCCGGGCTCTACTACTTAGAAGGATGTGCAACTACAGGGTTGTTTCAGAAAGGGAGTGCAGAAGCAGAGAGATGGAAAAGTCATAGGGACTGCTGTGTCTGTCCTTAAGCCTGGAAGCGTGGGCTCCTGCAGACAGGTGGAGAGAGATGAGGGAGGGAGGGAAGGAGGGAGGGAGGGAGGGAAGGAGGGAGGGAGGGAGGGAGGGTCGGGTCTTTATATGCCAAACTAAATAGTTTGGATTTTGTCAACTTGGTCCTTTCTTTAGTCGTTCTTAACTGACTTTGTCCTAGAACACCTCAGAAAATCTAATGAAAACTGTTTCTTTGTCCCTTGAAAATGAAAACAACACAAATTTTCCTTATAGTTTCAGATTTCCTAAACCCTGTTCTGGATGCCAGAACCCTCACTTCCACATTGAAGAGTCACTGAAAGGAATTTAGCCACGAGTTCCATCTCTTTCAGGCTTGTAGCTTAGAAATACATCTCTAACTGTAGTTGGCCGACAAATTCGGGGGAGAGAGGCTGTGACTCAGGAAATCGGCTAGGCCTTCAATGGTAATCTACCTCAGAGTAGATGAAAGCAATAGTGATTAGCATAGAAGAGGAAATAGAGTCAAGAGCCATCTACTAGTAGAACAGCTAGGAATGTGACCAGGTAGATAGAAATGACATAGAAGAGGTGGGCAGCGTGGACTCTGTGTGTAGATGACTCTTCTGTTGAGGTACATCAGGATTAATGTGCTTACATCTTATTAACAGTATCCGTTAGAGAGCTGGTAATAGGACACAGCCCTGGGCCTTCTTTATCTTTAGTATGCATACAGAATATCTTAGGAGCTTGTTAAAATGCAAACTCTGGTTCAAGAGGTCTGGGACAAAACCTGGGAATCTCCATTGACAGAAACCCTCAGTGAGGCTGCCCACCACTAGCCTATAGACTATGCTAATAACAGCAAGAGACTGTAGCTAAGGGCAAGCACTTTAGTGAAATGATAGGCTCATATTTAATAGCATCATAGGTAGTTAATAAAACTACGGAAATAAACCACATCTCCTGGAAAGAATGTATAAAATAGAGGAGATAAAACAAATATTGAGCCTTGCGGAATGGCAGTTATTAAAGGAAACTAAGGTTTATCTCAGTGTAGAGCGCATAGTTACCATGTGTGAAGCTTTGGACTCCATCCCCAGAGGACACACACATGGGCAGCTCATAAAAGACTATGGTGAGATTTTGAGGAGGGATGGTCAGCTGGGCATGGTGGCACACACCTTGAATCCCAGCACTTGGGAGGCAGAGGCAGGTGGATCTCTGTGAATTTGAGGCCAGCCTGGTCTACAGAGGGAGTTCCAAGACAGACCGGACAACAAAAAGAAACCCTATCTGGGGGTTGGGGGTCAAAGAATTAGGAAGTCTCAAGAATGACTTTCCCCGCAGAAAGACACATTCGAATAGCAGTGTTTGACCCTGTTTTGCATACATTCACCACATGGGTGATGGTGTCCCGGAGGAGCAAAAATTCATTACTGAAGGTGAACTAACTTTAGTGTTATAGTAATTTATAGTCGTCCAGAGGGACTCAGTACATAAACAGATGTACAGTGTATCTACCATATTAAAATTTCATGGCAGGAGGAGGTGATTAAGGAAAGCTGTCTTAAAGGGATCCTGGAGTGGGAGCCAGGCACAGTAATGAGAAAATCGTTGAGAAGCAGTACTATAGAGAAGATCTGTACGGGGGTAGATGAAGCTTCAGAGGGTGAAAAGGACCGGGCCGGGAATCTAAAGAGGTAGAGGAAGGGTACGTCAGTAAGCCTCAATAGCATTTGCAGAGGCAAAGCAGCATAAAATAAGACGTGAAATCAACATCAATTGAATGTGAAGCAGCACCCCAAAAAGCAGGGAGGCCTCAGGTCCAGCTTAGAGCTCATATTGCCGGAGGTGGGGGCGGGCTATAGTGTAAACTGGACAGTGACAGAAGATGAGTTAGGCTTCGTGGAAAACAGAATCACACAGTTAAATGGTGCTAATTTTGCCAGGGAGAGTCACCCCTGGTGACACAAACCAGTAATCTCAGCTATTTGGGAAGCCAAAGCAGGAAGTCTGCAAGTTCAAGGCCTGCCTGGGCTGTCGTCATAGATGACTGTGGCAGGAATGTGGGGGTTACCTATGAGCAAGGGGAGAAGCCTGTCAGGCTGCCTGCTTCCGTGTGAAATGACTCACTTTCCTATTTCATTTGCCCATGAACCTCTTTGAGTCATCGGATTCTTCTGAGGCCAGTCTATTAGGAACTCACTTTGTTCCATCCAGATTTTCTTAAAATGGAGCTCACCCTACCGTTGTAAACAGCGCTAGAGGATTATTAGAACCTGCCACAGGACAGTGACTCAACTTCCTCAATTTGTCTAGATGACATTGGGCTGTTCCCTTTAGCTAGTCCTCAGCCCTTCACCTGCCTGGTATGTCTGTCTCCATTTGGTTCTAAATCTTAGCTCCCAACATCTCTCTTCATCCTGTTCTGACAGCACACATAAGACCTGCATCTTCAGCTCAGCTACACTTTTCTCCAGCCCTCAGTTCTGTCTTCTTCCCTCTCACTGCATGGCATTGCAGCCTTCCACCTGACCACATAGAGCATCTTTGCCTCCGCCCCTGTAGGAAAGAGATCATTGTCCAGACGATTGTTCCAGATGTTGTTTCCCGTGTGTTCCACCAGGGGGCAGTGAATGATAGACAGAAGGCTTTGTTGTGTGCGGCCTGGCAGAGCCGGGCTTCTAACTTGTACTTACTGTCTAGTTAAGGTCAGTCTGCAAGAGTTGGAGTCCCAGGAGCCCCCATCTTTTTATATATCAGATGGAGAAAATCAAAGTGACTGTACTAGAGGCCCAGTTCTCCGAAGAGCTCTGTACATAGCAGAACGTGTTACCGTGGCAGCCAAACGTTCTCCTCCACCCACCTGTCCTCAGCTCCAGCCTTACCAACATGTAGATAACTACATGAAAAGGAGATCTGGATCCCAAGACAGCCACGTCATCTCACCACGAAGACAGACACCTCATTTCATCCGTGGGTCCTTGTCTCTTGCTGCTCAGACCTTTCCCACGCTGGCACCTACAAAACAAGCACAGTACCAGGGAAATCAGTGGGCAGCCCAAACTGTTCTCTTGATACATATTAACTGATCAGGGGCCAGTTTCTCCATAATAAAACTGTCACCTGGCCACTAGAGCAGTAACCAACTAAGTCCCTATGGCACTCTCCCCTACCCTCCAGTGGATGAGGTATGTTCCTATGGTCCCTGTAGAGCTGGGACAGACACTATCATAGTGGATCCAAGTGCCATTAATTCTGAACACAGAGCCTAAGAATTCTCAGCCATTCTGAGCCTCAGTAATTTTTAGATCCATCAGTTACTACCTCTCTGGGCCTCCACGTCCACATAAATTACAGGTAGTAATAATATCCACTTCATGGGATTATAAGGATTAAATGCGATAATCACATTAAAGATCATGGTATTTAGTAAGTATTGGTTAAAAAGTCATTTACCATACCCACACTGGATTCTACCCTGGCATCTCAGGCAACCTCTCAGACAAAGCCCTTGGTTCAGTAGCTCTAGCTGCTTGTGCAGCTGAGACCAGGCCTGGTACACTGGCATTTCCCTTTCTGATTATACCACTTTGGTCTGAAATTTGACTATTGTACTACCCATATCAGAGTTTTATTTCAGGGTATGGCTACCAGCAAGCCTCCACCCTCCTACACCATGCCTACTCTTGCAGAGAGTCCCCTTTTAACCAACCGCTCACTCTGCTACAGTCCAGCTCACTCCTTTGAAGCAAATAAACTGACAGCAGTGATGATTTAGAAACCTTGATGTTCAAGATTTACCAGCAAAGGCGCTCGCTCTCTCAGCTTCATATCAAGGCGTTCTATAAAACCAAAGTCTGGTCAGTACCTTGGAGCAGGTTTTATCAGATCCTCTATCTCTTCATCTTGGTCTTGAGCTGCTTTCTGAAAAAAAAAAGGGGGGGGGAATCTTTCTGTTGGTATAATCCTGTCAGTGTAATTACTATCCAGAAAATCCTTTCCATGATCTGAAACCTTCTAATCAGTTCCTGAGTTTAAGGTCTTCACAGACCTTACGTAGATCAGGAACGGTAATGAACAGCAAGTTCCTGTACAGCACTCCCGCCTCCCTGCAGCAGATGAGATGTTGAGCCCCTCGTAGAGTAGGTGTGATTCTCTTGGCAGTGTTTTTATAAATTCACCTAATACGATGCTAGGCTCTCTGGGCGAGGTGCTAATGCAATGATTACAGCGGTACTTTTCCCAGGCTCATTCCGCAGAAATGAACATAGCGCCTCCCTCCAAACTACATTTTTGTGTGTGTGCCAGAGTTTGCATGAGCTGGATGTGAACCTTTGTGAAATGAAGTTTCCTAGGTGACTGAAAACGGCAGCAGCTCCATGGTCCCTCTGCATCTTTAGCACCCCAGTATCCATCCCCTTAAGATAACGTTATTTAGTTCTCAAGCACGCACACGTACACACACACAAGACCTTCCAGTAACTTAAGGTCTCCATTTACTTCTCAACTTTGGGCTGTGTGGTGGTCTGAATGAGAAAGACCCCCGTAGGCTCATATATTTGAATGCTTGGTAGAACTGTTTATGAAAGATTAAAAGGTGTGGCCTTGTTGGAAGAGATGGGTGACTGGGGGCAGGTTTTGAGATTTCAAAAGCCCGTGCCATTCTTCGTTTTTGTCCAATGCTTGTATATCAGATATAAGCTCTCAGTCTCTGCTTCAATGCCATGCCTGATTACTGCCATGCTCCCTGACACGATGGTCATAGACTAACCTTCTAGAACTGTGTGCCCACATTAAATGCTTTATAAGTTGCCTTGGTAATGGTGTCTTACCATGGCAATTGAAAAGTAGCCAAGACAACCTGCAGTCTCCACTGTCATCAGCTTGCAGAGGTAGGGGTACTGTCCCCTCTTAGAAGGATCAGGATATTCTGATCCCCTTCCTTGTACCAATTCTTTAGGAAGCTGTACCCAAACAAGGTCTATTGCCCCAAGTAATAACCAGAGCTCTTAGTGATCAAGGCCACTTGGAAGATAGGGAGGTGCTTCCTTAAAGGAAAAGAGGCAGCATGTTATTAGGAGCCCAAACCATTACCTTCTGGAGCGGCCAGAGCAGACTTGGAGACTAGATTATCAGGAAGCAATGGAACTGGTTCCAGCCCAACATTGTAATCATTCACCTCTAGCAATAGCATAGACAGCAGGCAGATGTTATCGTACACAAAGATTCAAGTTGATCATGGTACAGCCCAAAGGTTTATGTTCCTAGATGCACCATGCCCAACCATGGTTCCTCTTCCAACAGGCCCGTACAGCCTATTCACACTTTGCATATAAACTGTTGGAGAATCAGCAAGCTACCTGTGCGTTCATCCTAAAGTGACTATTCTTAAATCAGACCTGCTAGGGCTGTAGCACAAACGCATTCAGTTGGAACTAGTTTCTCTCTGGGTTCTTTTGAGGGTCAATACTATTTGAGAACTCTGGCTCCAAAGGATCTTTTATCTGCCTTGTACCCGGCCTACCTCTCGTGTGCCTCTGTTATCCTTCCAGTTGAAATAAAGCAGACTAAGGGTAGCCTCCAGGCACTTGGACCGCTGTTAGAATGAACTTCAGTGAGGATTTTCCTCTCCCCACATCTATAACATCTTTAAACTACTGGTAGACCCCTCTTACTGTTCGCCCAGAACAAACTAGGTGCTGCTACCTTCTTCCCCTGAGAGTTCCTTCCCATTCGGCAGTACCAGAGCACTGCTCTGTAGTTGTAGCTGGATGAGTCAGCAGGCCCACCACGATCAGACTCCAGTGTTCACCCCTAACCACTCCCTCCAGCACACTTCCCCAGCAAACTTCCTTCATGCCAGCTCTAAGCATCAGTAACCAGGGTTTGTTAAGTTCCTAGACAACTCATACATGCAGTCCGCAAGGACACGTTCAGTTGGTCTTTACCAACAATGCATAAGGCTTAGGGGACTCTGAAGCCACACTGTCTAGGTTTAAATCCCAGCACTGTCGCCTCCTACATTGACCTTGAATAGCTTAGAAGTTCTCTCCTCAGTTTCTTCACATCTAAGCGGTGATGATGATAATAGTACCTATCTCGTGAAGCCATTGTATTATAAGGAATACTAACCATGCACTATAAAGAACAGCAGCTCCTGATACACACTAACCCCCAGAGAGTGCGTGCTGTTAAGTTCTATATGAATTCTGCCGACTGGAGTCTCTAGCTGGGTGACACCAGATACATTGCCTTTCAGCACAGATCCACTTCCACAAGCCCAAACTTGAAGGACTCTTGCCCAGAAATCTTTGAAATGAATTTTAGTCATCTACCCACTGCCCTCCTACAGCAGAACATCTCCTTTACCTTTGTGTCCTTCCTCCGCCATGGTCGCTCCTCCCGGCTCTCACTAGCCCATGGTGTAGTGCGGCTACATTGTACCCTGCCGCGTGCTCCCATAGACCTGAAATCTGAGAGAGAGCAGTTCTCTTATTTTTCCTATTCATTTGTTTGTTTATTTTAGTAGGATATTAAGGGAACAGTTGTATCGTCACAGAGAGCCAGATTTCTAGCAGGTTCACAATTGGCCTACTGCCTGATTGACTGGCAGAGCTGTTGACGAGGAAAGGTTGGTGCACCCAGGGGACACTGTTCTGATAATCCTGTTATAGCTATGCTCACCCCAATCAACGTTAGTACTCTCTCAAGTGTGAGTCTGGTAGTCCCTTTATTTAAGGCCCAAGTACCAGGACTGGGAGTGAATTATACTCTTACTTGGGCCCTGCCCCTTCCTCCACCCCTACTTCCTGACCCTGGAAGAACTGAACTCCTCTATTCATTCCTACTGATGAAGGCAAAAAAATCACAGTGTTCTGCTCAGTGGCCAGCTCAGGGGTCATGAAAGCAGAACAAGGATAGCAACAACAGATGTGCAAAGGAGAGAGAGTCCTGGAGCGGTCTTGTCGGTGTCACCAGCAGAACTCAGTGACAGAGCCAGTCTCCTTGGCACATGCTTATCCTCCCAGTATGTGGGGAATGAGGCAGGAAGATTGCCATAAGGGTGACACGAGCCTGCATTATTTAGCAAATAAATAAACAACCCTTGGTGATTAATTGGCTGCTGAGCATAAAAAAAGGGGAATGGCAAAAATATCGAGTTCCTTGCCCAAGTAGGTGGAAAATGTTGTTTTCAGCTGAATCTGGAAACAGTGATCTAAAAGCACATTGAAGCTAATGGCTCAGTGGATAAAGCACTTGGTGTCAAAACATGAAGATACTGAGGATCAAGGTTTAGATCCTCAGTATCCATGGAAATAAATTGTGGAGGTGGCAGCCTGCTTGTAATTCTAGGGCTCAGAAGGTAGAGACAGGATCCGCAGAGCAAGCTGGCTAGCTTGTATCAGTGAGCTCCTGGGTTCAATTTAGAAACCATGCTTCAGTGAGTAAGGCGGAGGAGAATGAGGAAAACTTCAGATATCAACCTTGGACCTCCATACGTGTTGTCCACACACATGCATGCATACATACTTACCATCAAAATAAAGAGGTGCTGTAATGGTTAACGTTGTAACACCTTATCAGTTTGACAGGAAGTAGACTCGTCTGGGAGATAGATGGGCTTCTGACATGCCTGTGTGAGGTTATCTTGGTTACATTAATTGACGTAGAAAGACCTCTCTTACCTGTGAACAGAACATTCCCAGAGGATCTTGGACTGTTACCTGGAGAACAGGAACTAGGAAGCAGCCATGTGTTCATCCCTCTTCTGATAGGATGTAAGGAGACTAGATGCTTCAAGCTCCTGATGCCATGATGGTCTGTGACCTGGAATTAAGCTAAAATAACCACCTCCTTCCCTTTTTGTTGCTTTTGTCAGAGGATTTTATCACAGCATCGGGAAAAGGAACTAAGGCAGAAATTGGTACCAGGACATGCTTCGTGGCTGGGATAAACCTGACTGCTTGGTCCTTGGGCCTTTGCAACTGTTTGTGGCTGGAATGTGGACACGTCCGGTGCTTTGGGTTTAGAAAGGCTGTTCAATGCCGGAAGTAGAACTTAATGGGCTGTTCCGGTAACTTGGAACACAAGCATGCTAAGAGAAATGTGTTCTGTGAAGGGCTGGTTCATGAAGTTTCCGAGGGGAACAAAGACTATCTGTAACCCAGATAGAGTGCATTTGTGTGATACTCTGGCCAAGTATCTGCCTTCATTCTGCCCGAATCCCGAAAGCTGTAGAGAAGCTGAGTTGAAAGATAATGTCCTAGTTAGTTAGTTTGACAGGTTGGTGCTGCGAAGGCAGCAGGAATGAGTAATATGACTAGATCAGAACTACTGAAGAGAAACCCCCTGTACTGTGCTGAGATAACCGGCAAAGTGCTCCAAGGGGAACCCTAAGCTAAGGGAGTCCCCTGCCCCTCAAAAGTGACTGCCTAGGATAGAGAATGGTCAAGTGTAAGTTGATTGTTGGGTATCGAGTTGACATCCTGAACTCAGTATGTTCAAAATAAAACTACGCCATTCTTGAGGCCATAGAAGCCAAATATGTTGGAGTCATTCTTGACTCTTTCTATTCATGATTCACATCCAATCTCTTAGATGATTTTTCAAAGGAAAGTAATTCTGTCTTCAGATGTCCAGAATCTGTCATGTCCTTCTACCTCCTGCCTGACATCCCTCATGCCAGCTACTAACATTTCTCTTGGTTTATTGCAGCAGCTCCCCAGCTAGTGTTCTTGCTTCTAGCTTTGTCCCTTTTGTCTGTTCTCAGGACGGCCACAGTGACCCTTTTACAAAATAAGTTAGATTCCATCATTCCTCTGCTGCATTGGCTGGCTGCCTCCCTGTTTGATGTAGAGTAAAAGCAAAAAAAAAGCCCATCATGCTGTGGTCTGTTCATCCCTACCAAATACTCCTGTCTCCGTTCCTTGGTAAAACTATTAATCTCTTCCTTCCTTCAGTGTTGTCTAGCCACTGGACTCCTTGTGCTAGCCCCAGGCCTTTCCCATTGCTGTCCCCACTTCCTCCTCATTCAAAGAATGCCACCTCATTCCCTTAAGGTCCTCTCATAGCATTTTCTCTGTGTGGCCTTTCTATTCGTGCCTGTAGCTCCACTGCCTAGAACTGTATCTAGCATATAGCAAATCCCCAGTGAAAATGTTTGCAGAGACAAATGAGCGTGAAAGTTGGAATAGACGGCAGAAAGAAAAGGAGGAAATACGAATTTCCAGCCATGGGTGCGAGTGCTACCAGTCAAGTTATTGATTGTCAATGTTTAGGAAATAGAAAATAAAGTGATTAAACTGGTAAGATTAGCAAATGCTTTATCATCGTAGGCTCTCAGTATATGTTGACTGAATCAATGGTAATCTCTTAACAGACTGAATGAAATTATCAGAACAGAAAGAGTGGGGAGGGGAGGAAAGGGAGGTTGAGGTTGGGGAGAGGGGCAGGGGTGAGAGAGAGATTAGAGAGATTATCCCAAAGTTAGATAAGCAGTCGGAGTGTAGTTGATTTCATGAAACATTAACCCGCTGAGCTGTTATGTGAGTGTTGCATTTGAATGAAGGAACCACTAGAGGGAGGGCAAGGTTCAGCAAGAGAGTTCTTGATGAACTCATCCTCCAGGCATTGGCTTTTCTATGTGTCCATCCCATCTTCATCTGCGTTCTTTCATCAGTTTAGTCTTCTCCTGAACTGATTTCTTTCATGTGTCTTTAATAAATAGTTATAATTTTAATGGAAGTATGACTGTTTGGAATCAACACATTGTCACCTTGAAATCTGTTTTACTAATTACTAATTTACTAATTACTGTGGCCAGAATGTCCCTTGAGGATTCATGCATCAGTTCCTAAGCTACCGGTAGATATGCTATTTGTGGAACTTTGTTCTTAAAGAATCATTAGGCAAGAAGAGCAATGGTCATGGAGTTTGTTTACTTGCAAAAATGCTAGTGTCAGACCATTGGGTAAATTGGGTACTTGGGCCGAGAGTCTTTAAAGCTGGGCTGACCTGTGCACGCCCTCCCCCTGCAAGGGCAGACAGCTGATAAAGGCCCTGACTCCCTGAGCTTGTTTGAGTCCGTGGAAATTATTAGCTCTACTTCTGCACACAGAGATTGCATTGCTTGAGAAGCCTGCTGTCTACGGTGCGCTTTAGGGCTAGAGAGTTGTTTGGGATGAGCAAAGTTTAACAGCCTGCTTTATTGTCTTTATAATCATTGATCCCATTGAAATTTGCGGAAAGGATTTCAGTTTCTGGATTTGTGGCCGAGCTGGATTCCTGAGGAATGTAGAGTCCGTGAGCTGTTGGCAACTCATGGTTGAAGTCTTTTACTGCCCTTAATCTAGGCCTATGAGTTAAGCCCTCAGTATTGTGGATTTTTTTATTAATAGAATAATTTCAATTGGGCTAAGAAATAGAACTTTTTAATAAACTTGACTTACTAGAAAAAATATTATTTTAAAAATGAACAGCTACTACAGACTTCCTGAACACGCCACAGTTTCCTTTGCTTGTCACATGCTTGACACAAGCATGACAGCACACTTGGTCCAGCAAAGGAACCACACTAATGCATCTGTGTGAGCTGCGATCAGGCGCTGATTCAGATCGCAGCTCGTCTTCCCTCGTGCCCTTTTCTTTCCTGCTAGGAGCGCACCCAGGACCCCTGGGCGTCATCAGGACTGCCCAGGCTCTTCTTGGCTGCCAATGCATCGCATACTTTGTTTTCATGATTTTCAGTTTTCAGAAGTACAAATATTTTTATCTATGACATAGTCTATTTAATGGAATATTTTCAAGGAGAACAAGAAATACAACTATTCTTTTCTTTTTTTTTCTCTTAGCACCTCTTTTTATTTTAATTCGGAGCAGTTCCTGAAACTGCTCCTTGCAAAAGGAGGGTGAATATCCTTCAGTCTGTGATTTGTAAATCCGGTGTTCTCTCTAGAGAAAGCCTTTCCGTTATCCACAGTCTGCAGACTCATGCTACCGCCTTGTCTCAGGAAAGTTAAATGGAAACTGTAGATGCATATTCAAAATATATATTTCTAATTTGTTGATCGTTTACTTTCTATATTTTCTAATGTCAGAATAGTAAGAACCCTTGTTTTCTTTTCTATTTTTTTGGTGGTGAGAGGGGTTTGAGATAGGGTTTCTCTGTATAACAGCCCTGGCTGTCCTGGAACTCCCTCTGTAGACCAGGCTGGCCTCAAACTCAGAGATCCACTTGCCTCTGCTTCCTGAGCACTTAGATTAAAGACATACTTCTTTGCTATTGGGCTGTCAGACTGCTATTTTATAAAATGAAATCCAACACTTCCCCATACCTGCATGGTGTTAGAGTTGTAGAAATACAAATATATTGAAAGTAAAAGGAAGAGGAAAATGATGAGCTTTGTAAGCAACAACTCTAAAAAACCACATTGAATACACAAAGTAAAAAATAGACTTTATAAGAGAAGTATTGCTAGGAATATAAATAAACATTTTACGATGATAGAAAGGGTAAAGCCAGCCAAACCTGGTGGTGCAAGTCTTGTTATCCCAACTATTTCAGAAACTGAGGCAGGAGGATTGCAAATTCTGGGCTCCACAGTGAGTTTAAGGCCAGCCTGTCTTACATTTGAAGATGAGAAAAGAGTGCTAGGGCTGTAACTATGGTAGAGAGCTTGTCTAGCATGTATGAGGACTTAGGTGCAATCCTTGGTACCGCAAAGAGAAAAGGTCAGCTCATCATGAGCACACAGTCAGTACACACCTGGAATCCAAGCACTGTGGAAGCTGAGCCAGAAGCACCATAATTCAAGGCTGACCTGGGCTACATAGCAAGACTATCTCAAAAAAAAAAAAAAACAAGCATACAAAAACCAGCAGCAACAACAACAACAAAAAAAATGTATGTACCTGACAGTGAACCATCACAACAACCTAATAAAATAACTGACAGAATGGATAGAGAAGAAAGAAGAAAGATACAAACAATAATGTGAGGATTCAGTACCCTATTAATGGTTATCAAGTAAATATATATATGTATATTTATATATGTAGATAGAGGAAATAAAAGACTGAGCAACACTGCCAACTAATGAGACCTGGAACATCTGTGGACACTCTACTAGAAAACAAAATAGACAGTCTTAAGTGTACGTGGAACATTCTCTAGAATGCACCATAGGGCTAAACCATAATAATATAGCACAGAAGAATGAAAGAGCCACTGAGATGCCTTAGCAAGTATCTTGCTGCCAACCTCTTTGAAATTTCTTTTTACTTTAACTTATTCATATGTTATACATTATGCATGTTTTGTCTGCATATATGTCTATATACCACTTGGATGCTTGGTACCCAAGGAAGCCGGAAAAAGGTGCTGGAACTTCTAGACCTCTAATACAAAGTGCTAAAGACTGAACCCAGGTCCTCTGGAGGAGCAACAGATTGCTCTTAGCCTCTGAGCCATCTCTCTAGCCTTACTTGATGCCAAGTTTAATTCCCCATACCTACATGGTGTTAGATTACAGCAAGTTGTTCCCTGACCTCCACATGTGAGCCATAGTATGGAAGTGCACAAATACACATAAATAAATAGATAAATATTGACAATTTTTAAAATTAAACCAATGAAATTATACAAACTATGTTCTCTGCTCCAACTGAATGAAGGTTGGAATCAGTAGCAGAAAAAAATATGAGGAATTTACAAATATTTGAAAATTAAACTACAAATTTCTACATAATGTGTCAAAGAACAAATCATAAAAAAATTAAACTATTTTCAGGGAAATGGAAATGAAAACATATCATATTTATGGGATGCAGCTAAAGCAGAGTCAGATATTTGTATCTACAAATACGTATGTTAAATGGGGAAATGGAGTGTTGGCTCAGCAGTTAAGAGCAATGATTGCTCTTGCAAAGGACCTGGGTTTGATCTCCAGCATTCAAATGGTGGCTCACAACCATCGTAACTATAGTCCCGGAGAATCTAGTGCCCTCTTCTGGATTCCACAAGCACTGAATATACATGATACACAGAAATACATAGCACCCCTCCAAAAAATTATAAAATAATTTTTAAAGTTTAGTATGTATATATTTAAAGAAGACAGGGCTGGAGAGATAGCCTAAAAGTAAGTGTGATTATAGCTCTTTCAAAGAAGCCAGAATCTGTTCCGAGGATCCATATGGTGGTGTACAACTATCCATAACTCCAGTTCCAAGGGATCTGATGCCCTCTTCTTTCTTCTTCTATGTAGTATACATAGTGCAGTCAGGGTTCCCTGCCCTGTGGAAAGTAACTTTTTTTTTTTTTGGCACAGTATGAAAGCTTCTTTTAGTCACAGCAATATTTTAAAAAAGCACATTATCAGGAACAGGTGTTAGACACAAAGCATCCTTAGAAGAGGAAATCTTGTCCTTGGGACTGTAAACCTCAGACAAGTGGTTTCATCTTATGAATAGAAAGTTTCTGTCTCATTATCGCTATCATGGCCCTTAATCTTCCTTTATTTCATCTAGTGACCAAATATATTAGGTCTCTGCACCTGCTGAACTATACTTTTTAGTACCTTCTTATGCAGCAGACATCATGGGGGTTGGGATCTAGCAAGCCTATCCATAAAGTTCAAAGTATAATATAACAGTCTTTGTCCATCAACATTAACCCATCTATTCCCTTGCTCATCATACACCCTGTGTATGACAAAGGTTCTGCTGTAGTCTTATACATTTCCATACTGTGCTTCCTTATCCCAGAGCTGTTCCTGAAGAGAATGATCCTTGTCTTGTGTGTGTGTGTGTGTGTGTGTGTGTGTATACATTATCATTATTATAAAAGAGATTGTGCAAAGCCCATATCCCACATAGCCAGCTACTTGAGAATCCTGTCTGTGCCCCAAGGGCAGCCAATACCAGGCTATCTGCCATTGACCTCCAGGAAGCCTAGTTCCATGGGACACGTAGCTCCCGTCTGGCATAATGACATATGTCATGTCACACAGACGACACTGGAGTTGGTGTGGCATTTCCCGGTTTTTTGTTTTTAAGACATAGCTCAAGGATATCTCGTTTCATAGTATGTAAGGACTTGAGCAGCAACCTGAAGAGACAAGGAAACAGCAGAACTACTAGGAGGAGGAGAAAAATGAGAATCTCAATAAAGATAAAATATTGTAACCAATCTAATGGATTAAGGGATATCATATCAGCTTCTAAAGCCACAGCCGAGGAGTCAAGGGACCCTTTAGAGGGTTGACTCTTGAAAGTAACTTTTTAAGCACAAACTTAATACACATAATCATCAAAATAATACACTATTTCACCAGACTGCTTTTCATAAAATGGTTAGGAAACTACCTTGTTCATATTAAGAAATACATGTAGCTATTAAAGTAAATTAAATTGATTTATATACAAACTGATATTACTACTGTAAAAGTCTTTTGATAAAGTCCACTGAATTTATATGTATTTATTTGGAAGTAATAATGTCTTCATAGTTAATCTAGTCTTTGAACCCATTTACTTATATAGTCTTAAATTTTTAATTTTAGTTTAAACTACAATAGACAGGCCTTCAACAAATTTTGTTAAATTTACTCTTAAGTCATTTCATGGTACTGATTTTTTGTACATAGCATATCCTAAATAATTTCTAAGTGTTGCCAGAATATAGATCTTAAGTAGAATATTGATATTGAACAATATAACCTTGATCTTTGTTTCTTTTTTGTAATTAAATAGCATGTTCCTTGTACCTGAGCATGGCATCTATGAATTTAGAATTTTAAGTCCATTATACAATCTTTATACATTTTCTTTCTTTTTTCTTGTCTTACTGCACTGCTTGGAACTGTGGGTTAAGACCATCAGTACAGTGCTGAGTGGCAAAACAAAGTGAACATCCTATTCAAAGAGAGGAAGCACTTAATTTTCTCCTGTAAAGTGTGATGTTAACGAAAGTGCTTTTTTTCCAAGCATGTACTTTATTAGGAAAAGGAAGTTCTTCTCCATTTCTAATTAAAGATGCTTTTCTCACTAATGAACATAGAATTTTGTTAAATGTTTTTTCTTCGTCTGCTAAAATGATCATCTAGCATCCATTATTCTGTTTTAGTGACTTGCACTGACTTTTCTCTTGCAAAATAACTGCATTCCTGGGATAAGACCTACATGGTCATGATGCATTTGTTATCTTGTTGTTTATTCAGCTTGCTGAAACTTGGTCAAGGGTTATCGTGTCTTTTTTTTTTTTTTGAGGTGGGAAGATACATGCCTTTAATCTAGATCTTGAAACAGGAAGACATGCCTAGGCCACACACTGTTGGAAGCCTATATACGAATATTGTTGCATAAATTCTTTTTTGTTATTTTTATTGATTTTATTGTATTTCCAATTTACTCGGGAGATCTTGCCTTTTTCTACTTCCCATGTAGATTAGATCCATATATGTCTCTTAGGGTCCTCATTGTTGTCTAGGTTCTCTGGGATTGTGATTTGTAGCCTGGTTTTCTTTGCTTTATGCTTTAAAACCACTTATGAGTGAGTACATATTAAATTGTCTTTCTGGGTCTCGGTTACCTCACTCAATATGATGTTTTCTAGCTACATCCATTTACCTGCAAATTCAAAATGTCATTTTTTCCCTGCTGTGTAGTACTCCATTGTGTAAATGTACCACATTTTCCTAATTCATTCCTTGGTCGAGGGGCATTTAGGTTGTTTCCAGGCTCTGGCTATGACAAATAATGTCATATGTCCTTGTGTTATGATTGAATATCCTTTGGGTATATATCCAAAAGTGGTATTGTTGGGTGTTGAGGAAGGTTGTTTCCTAATTTTCTGAGAAATCTCCACACTGACATCCAAAGGGGTCATACCAGCTTGTATTCCCACCAGCAATGCAGAAGTGTTCCCTTTACCCCACATCCTCTCCAGCATAAGTTGTCATCAGTGTTTTTGATCTTGGTCATTCTTACAGATGGAAAATGGAATCTCAGAGCTGTTTTGATTTGCATTTCTCTGATGACTAAGGATGTTGAACATTTCCTTAAGTGTCTTTCAGCCATTTTAGATTCCTCTGTTGATAGTTCTGTTTAGGTCTG